>NC_052945.1:6739444-7058055 GCF_013358895.1 Oreochromis aureus | reverse complement strand
GCTGCAGAGTGAATTGACAAGATTGAAACCCCAGAAAGTAGACCCACCAGTAGATGCTCAAAAAGATCTGGTCACAGAACTAAAGGCACAAATCAGTCAGCTCCAAAGCCATCTCGCAACATTAACCCCGAACCCTCCTAGGAAAAGTCCAACCCTCCAAAAGCTAATGCTAAGACCAACTCTAAAGTACCAGAACAAACCCCTTGACATCCCAAGCTGCGAAGAGTAGGCCCAAGCCTGGATACTGTTTCCAGTCGCGTGAAGACGGCCATATTGCCTCTGTGTGCCCAAATGACCCAAACCCGTCTTTAGTCACTGACAAAAGGAAACAGTTGAAAGAAAAATTACTGTGGGATAGACAAAACAAGCAAACACAGCCTTTAAACTAAAGGAGCCCTCATTGTGGGACAAATGGGTGCTACGGATAAAACCAGTCCCACCGAACCTTCAGATAAGCCCAAAACCGATTCTCAAACAGTAAATCAGCCACTGTGAAACTACCCAAAGGTCTAATTGGAGCTAAGTACACTGCTCAAGTAAAAATCAATGATCAAGCTTGCAACTGCCTTCTTGATACCGGATCGCAAGTGACCACAGTGTCCCGTCGTCGTTCTATGAAAAGAATCTTGCAGACCTTGAAATCCACCCAATACAGGACCTGCTAAAGTCGAAGCTGCAAATGGTCAGAATGTCCCATATTCAGGCTATATTTGTGTCGACATTACCTTTCCAAAGAGCTGTTTTGGTACTGAACTTACCATGTCTTCTCTTGCATTAGTTGTTCCAGACACACGCTCTAGTGTTCAGTCTTGTCTCTTGATTGGCACTAACACTCTTGACCTTGTCTTTGAAAGCCTTTCCTTGGCTGATACAGACCTCAGTATCTTGCCTTATGGTTATAGAGTAGTGCTGAGTGTGTTACAACAAAGACACAAGCAAAAAGAGGACGACAGCCTTGGTCTTGTCACTCTGTCAGGGAAAGAGCCTGAAGTTATTCCTGCAGGCCAAAGTCGAGTCTTAGAGGGTTTAGTCCACGCAAAAACTGAACACTCAGGCAGGTGGGTAGTGGTCGAGACCCCCTCTACATCCTCCTTGCCAGGTGGTGTCTTGGTCACCAACTGTCTACTTACCCTTGCTGAGAAACCCTCACACAAGCTTCCAGTGGTCCTGCGAAATGAAAGTAAGCATGACATAGTTATCCCTGCGAAAAGTGTCATTGCTGAAATGCATGCTATTCAAGAGATCATACCAAACAGTCAGATCACAGAGCAGTCCAAACAGACTCCCAGCTCAAACCCTGCTGAGCTTAACCTTAACTTTGCTGATTCTCCAGTCCCTGCTGAATGGAAAGAACGAATCACACAAAAGTTGAGTGCTATGTCGGAGGTTTTCGCACTACACGATACAGACTTTGGTTGCACTAACAAAGTAAAGCACCAAATCAAACTGAGCGATGAAACCCCCTTTAAACACAGACCTCGCCCCGTACGACCGCAAGATCTTGACGCTGTACGGAGGCATTTGCAGGAGCTAAGCGATGCAGGTGTCATTCGCGAATCCGAGTCGCCATTTTCCTCACCGATAGTGGTGGTAAGGAAGAAAAATGGAGACGTAAGACTTTGTGTAGATTACCGCAAGTTGAATCTGAACACCATCAAAGACGCCTACGCGCTTCCTAATTTGGAAGAAGCGTTCTCCGCCTTGACAGGATCGAAGTGGTTCTCGGTCCTTGACCTCAAAAGCGGGTACTACCAGATCGAAGTGGATGAGGCAGATAAGCACAAAACAGCCTTCGTATGTCCGATGGGGTTCTTCGAGTTCAACAGGATGCCCCAAGGCATAACAAACGCTCCCAGCACATTTCAAAGGCTGATGGAGAAATGTATGGGTGACATCAACCTTAAGGAAGTCCTGGTCTATCTAGACGACCTTATAGTTTACTCCGAAACCCTCGAACAACATGAGACCCGCCTTCTCCACGTGCTTAATCGTCTCAAAGAATACGGTCTGAAGCTATCGCCTGAAAAATGTATGTTTTTTTCAGGCGTCAGTCCGGTACTTAGGGCACATTGTCTCCCAAAACGGTGTCGAAACAGACCCGAAAAAAGTAGCAGCGTTAAAAACATGGCCAAGTCCCAAGAACTTGAAAGAACTCCGCTCCTTCTTAGGGTTTGCGGGGTATTACAGGCGGTTTATTAAGGACTTTTCTAAGATCGTAAAACCCCTTACCAACCTAACTGCCGGATACCCCCCACTGCGGAAAAGCAATGGCTCTAAGTCCAACCATGTCCAATACTTTCAACCAAAAGCTCCTTTCGGAGAGAGATGGACAGAGAGTTGTCAGAAAGCGTTTGAGGCGATTATAGACAAATTGACTTCTGCCCCAATTTTAGGCTTTGCCAACCCCAAGTTGCCTTACGTGTTGCACACAGATGCAAGCACAACTGGGTTAGGGGCAGCTCTTTATCAAAAGCAGGAGGGAGAGTTGCAGTAATTGCATACGCAAGTAGAGGACTATCAAAAAGCGAAAGCCGTTATCCTGCTCATAAGCTTGAGTTTCTTGCCCTCAAATGGGCTGTAACGGAAAAGTTTTGCGATTACTTATATGGCAGTCCTTTCACAGTAATAACTGACAGTAACCCTCTAACTTACATTTTGACCACCGCTAAGTTAGAAGCGCGACGAGCTATATAGCTGGTTGTCCGCCCTGTCCTCTTTTGAGTTCCAGCTTAGGTACAGAGCAGGCAAACAAAACATGGACGCAGATGGCCTGTCTGCGTCGTCCGCATCTCGAGCCATTAAATGACCTTGTCTCTCTGAAGGAACAGGAGGCGGATCCGTCAGTTTGTGCAACACCACTTGCCTGGCACCGATCCTTTCACTCACGTTCCCTCTCAAGCTGTCAGTGCAATCTGTGAGAAACATCTAGTCCTCCAGTCTCTTGACACAGACCATGCTCTCGCCTGCCCACTCGTGACATCTCTGTCTATGTCCGTTGATGCTGTTCCCGACAGTTTCGACCAGTGTGATGCTTTTCCTGTCATTCAAGCTTGTCAGAAGAAGAGTTAAGACAAAGTCAAAGAAACGATCCTGCTATCAATGAAGTCATACACCAGCTTGAAACAGGTGAAACATCTCCTCCTACTGTACGCAACGAGATCCCACAACTTAGCATCCTTCTGCGTGAGCTAAACAAACTTGAGTTGCAGAATGGGATTTTGTACAGAAAAAGGCAAGTAGATGAAGAGGCCCAGTACCAGCTGGTTCTTCCTGAAAGTCTAAGACCTATGGTATTCAAAAGCCTTCACGATGACATGGGTCATTTTGGTCTTGACCGGACCCTTGATTTAGCCAGAACCAGATTTTTCTGGCCAAAAATGGCCTCAGACATAGAGCAAAAAGATCAAAAGCTGCAGCAGGTGCGTTTGCAGAAAGACCTTGCCAGAGAGGCGGCGCCCTAGTAAACATTCAAGTCACCAGACCTCTAGAGTTGGTGTGTATTGATTTCTTGACGATTGAACCAGATCGCAGCAACACTAAAGATGTCTTAGTTATTACAGATTTCTTTCACGAAGTATGCTGTAGCAATGACAACCCCAACCAAAAGGCTAAAACTGTAGCCAAGGCCCTGTGGGAAAACTTTATAATCCACTACGGTTTTCCCGAGAAGTTGCATAGCGATCAGGAGCAGACTTTGAGTCAAAAACGATCAAAGAGTTATGCGACCTAGCCGGGATTCAAAAAGTCAGAACTTCACCCTACCATCCCAGAAACCCTGTGGAGAGGTTTAATAGAACCCTGCTAAACATGTTGGGTACACTCAAAGACGAAGACAAGAAACATTGGCGTGACTTTGTTAAGCCACTTGTTCACGCATATAACTGCACCAAACATGAAAGTGGTACAGGATTTACGCCTCAGACGAGTTAATGTTTGGCAGGCAGCCTAGGTTACCCATTGATCTTGCCTTCAATGTCCCCCTGAACCATCGCCAGCAGCAATCTCACTCACAGTATGTTAAAGCCCTCAAATCTCACCTTCAGGAGAGCTACCAACTGGCTACCAAAAATGTCAGCAAAGTTGCTGAACGTAACAAAACCAGATATGACAAACATGTAACTGAATCTGTCCTAGGTGTTGGAGATCGCGTGCTTGTAAGGAATGTTGGATTAGGGAAAACACAAATTGGCTGATAAGTGGGAGTCCATCGTCCACGTGGTTGTAAGTCAAAAAGACAACCTCCCAGTATACACAGTCAAACCTGAGTATCACCATGGTCCCACTAGAACTCTCCACAGAGACCTTTTGTTACCTTGTGGGTTTTGCCAACTGCCCTGAAAATCCTCCAGCAGTCCAAGTAAAGCCTCATCGGCCAAGCACACGTCAACACCCAACAACTGATCCTGATGAACCTGAACTTGAATACCACTCTGAGGAGGATAACTACCCTCTGTATTACCCTCCACCTCCTCCCAAGGAGATCTCAAGGTCGATTGAGGAATACAAAGTAGTCTTTCCTCCCAAGGCTAAGTCAAACCATGCTAATGAGCAACCCAAATCAGACAATTCTCAAGTCTCAGAACATGTGACAGTGTCTGATATTGCTGAAGAGCACATGGACATGACGGAAACTGTAAACTTACCTGACTGTGGAAACCTACCGGATATGGAAAACTTACCTGAAAATGACAAAATACCTGAAATGGAGAAACCACCTGAAATGGAAAGCTTGCCTGAACCTGCAAAGGAAGGAGCTCAAATAACTCAACAGAATGAAATGGACAATGCATCGGATTCAACGAAAACTAATGATGAGGAAGCAACTCAAACTCAGGTGAATGGAACTGAACCTGTAAACAATGAAACTGAAAGAAATGACCCTGAAGCAGAGCAATCGCTCAGAAGATCATCCCGAGAGAGAACAAAGCCCAAGCACTTAACACCCTCAATTAGGCAACCCTCTTGTTGGCATAGTTCAATCTTTGTTCCAAAGCTTAAGTGAAGCTGTGACAGGCTCTATTGAAATCCATGATATCCAGGTAGTCTGATCTATGCATTATGCAAAGGGACTTGCATACATTTAAGAGGGAGGGTGTAACCCTGGTTAACATAGTTGTCAATAAACAAAAGCCTGTTAGTAAAAACAGTCATAAGAAACATATTACAGGTGATAAATAGAACATAATGGTTAAGGAAATTCATTAAAAACATCAGCAATGATATAATTCATGGTATAAGATTTCAATTGTGTTTAAAAACGTGTTAAAAGGTTAAAAACTTGCTTGCTAATTCATGGTGTTTCTATGTTAATTAAGGTAAAATGGCTAAAATATGTGTTCAGACTCTTATTGTGAAAGGGTACGCTGCAGCGTGACTCCTGTGATCAGCCACACCCAATCGGGTTGTTCCTTCTTTTGATGCTGGAGAGGAGAAATGCAGATAGTCGCTATGAGGCTGCTGCCTAAACAGTGAAAAATATTAAAAAACAAGTCAGAAGCCTACATAAAGCCATTTTTGTACTCTGGAGAATATATTTTTTGTTTTTCCGACCTGTCTTTGCCTTGGTGACGTTGTGAGAACGTAACCGAACGGGACTTGGTGAGTTCAGAAATTGTATTTTTATTTCATGCAAGAAATGTTTTGTTGTATTATATTGCTCATTTCATGCAAATGGAAAGTCAAGGTAGCAGATTTATGCTGTTTTATGTTAAAAACGGTGGATTGGTGCTTGACCAACACACAGGCTGCAGTTCAAAGGCCTTTGACGGTGTTTCAGCTGCGCCATGTTGGCGTCACCTCATTTAAGACTGAATAAGCTGGAAAAACGGACTTTTACTGTTATTTAAGGGCTACCCGTGTGTTATTTTCAAATGTTTATGTATATTGCTTTGTTGTTATGGTAGGCCATTAAGGTTTGATCGGGAAATGCCGAGCTAGAATCGGAGTTTGATCCGCTGAGCGAGAAACAAGATGGCGAGCCACCCAGGGACCCATTGAACTGTACCGAGCAGGAAAAAGGAAAACCGCCCCTGCTGGACGTTGAACTCTTTCACTAAAAACTGGTAGGATTAATCCATACACCTCTGCAAAAGAACAGTGGACTTTCAAAGCACTGGATAATCGTTCAGAGCAATTCCAGGATTTATAGTTAAAGGACACAGAGACAATTTTCTTTGTTTATTTGTTTGTTTAAAGGGATTTGTTCAGCCTTTTGCTGAATTGTTTTCAGTTTTACATGTTTTGTAATTTATTTTGGTCAACCTTACATTTTAATGCTGTAATGGTGTTAATGGAAATGTAAATAATTTTGTTGGGTTAAAACAAAATAAGAACTGGTTGAAATGTACAGGTGAACTTAGACCAAGATTAAATTAAATCTTGGGCTTAAAAGAACTAAGCTTGGATTTAAATAACACAGTGTTAATTCAAATAGATCAAAGGATAGACTTGAACTTAGAACTTGAAATGAATAAAACAATAACCTAGGTTGAAAATAACATCCTTTTAAAGCCAAATAAGAGGTTTTGAAATAAATAGGATAAATTAACAGAAATTACTGAACTAAAAGGAAAGAAAATACCTCGTTTTTTTTAAATGTGAATTTGAATGTTTTATATAATGTTTGTCAACTGTCTATTATCTGTTTTTTGCAAAATAACAAGCCGGCAATTTAAACTTATTTTCTGGTCTGTGGTCTTTATTACATGCTGCACTCATTACTACTCTAGTAGTCGAACCTAACTGGTCCTAGTGTACTGTAACGACTCCAGAAGTGTTACATAAGCAATGCTGTTTAGTGCAGAAAACAAAGCCAAAAGGGTTTCTCAGAGAGGAGAGTCATGCAGAAACTGATCTCTCGGGGCTTTTAGAGAGCACTGGCACACTGGGCCTGGGTGTGGCCAGTATTAATGATGAGAAATGAGCCACACCACCCCTCCAGCGTCTGCAGTTGGGACCTGCCACATAAACAGGCTGAAAGGAAGGCAGGGTGGATTGGGTCATCACACCCAAAATTAAACCTGCGTGGTGTAAAATTATGCTTACCCACCAAGTTTAACTGTGACATCAAGGGGTCCTTTATAAGCATCTATACGGGACTAAAAGACCAGAGGGGTATACTTGAAACAAAGTTCAACACAGCCAAGATTTTTATAATAATTGGCTCGATAAAACCTAAAACCCCAGACAGAGATAACAGGTGTCGTGACGATGGTTATCAACTTTCCCCGTTATGCTGGGTTTTTCTGCTACAGGCTCTGTGAGTGCTCGCATAAAAAGGGGGCGTTTCAGGGGTCACATGACACTTTCTTGGCACAAAGTGATCCCTATGAGTGCCACCGACTTCAGAGATGTTATCGGATGATGTTCATTATAAAATGGTGATTAAGAATCTACAGTATAAGGAACATAAAAATGATAACAGTAAAATGCAACACTGTTGCAAATAACAAGAGATTAATGCTTCAGAAAATCGTTAATGCTGAGATTTATTGCACAGAGCTGTAAAAAAAATAAAATTAAAGTTTATTTATTGCTGAGCGCACTCTCAGTGCTGCTGTTTATTTCTAAAGTGACAGCTGCATGTTAGAGCTCTGAAACTCTGAAAATGGACACCTTTAAACATTAAATGTTACTGTCCTATGGCCTAATAAAGGAGATATGGAAATCCCTTTAGTGGTTGGCAAGTCAAAGTGAAACTGCTTAATAGGTATTCTGTATTCTACTTGCAGCAATTCCATCAGGATAAAAAACATAAAATATAAAACATAATTTTAAAATAAAAATAAATGAATATTAAATTAATACACAAACATTGCCATGACTATGTGACACACAGTTTGCACTTAAGTGGTTTTAGAAAGGTACCACTTAACATCTTGCACATTAGAATTTATAATGCACTTAAAACATTCTGTAAATAAAAGAATCAGTGAAAATGTGCAGCTTCCAGCAGATTGTAAACTGAACTCAGAACATAACCTGCTGCCAACCCGGTTAAGTGTTACCACAGTGATTTAGCCCAATAAGAAGAAAGCCACTTTCATATCACTGAAAACTCTGACTTTAAGCTCGACGTAGTTCGCCAAGCCATTAATCTTGCTTCATAGTACACAGTCTGTTGCACTGTTACCTTAACCCAGTGCATTAGATACCAATGACAAATGACACAGCCTAATAAAGGAAACTTAGTACCAGTAATATCATTGTAGAATAAACAAGTCACATCATGAACAATGCTGGGTTTCACTTTAACCTTATTTTTTTGTTACTGCAGGGATATAGAACATTACAGCTACAATTATGTTGTTATTGGCATTACAAAGGATCCTCAATTATCTTCCTGATGGTCAGACAGAGAGAAGAAAGAGAAATTACAGTTTTCTTCCAACACTTGAGCTCCAATCAGCTGATTTCAGTTCATGTGCAGAGTGAAGGAAAATGGAGTGGACACTTTTGAGGGGTGGAGAGAGAAAGAACTGCATTATGCTGCCAACACAACTTCAGCTTTTTGCAGATATCTTCACAGACAGATGTTTGCACTAACACAAAGCTAGCAAAGAACCCAGAGTGATGTTAAAGCTTAGTGTCTGCCCACCACAGCCTAGCAGCCAGAGCCTCATCTTCAACAGGTAGTAAAGACAGTGATGAGCAGTCAGACTTGCTGTATTGTAGCCTCTACAGTGGAGTACAGTTTCTTTAGGGCTGGTTTTCAACGTTGCTTTGTGTTGTCAGCTGTGAGTTCAAACCTAAGCGCTAAAAGAAAGATTGTATGTGTGTCCTCTTTAGGATAGGGATTTGTGTCAGTGTGTGGGAATGTAGCTTAAGGTTTACACTGCAGGACGCATTTCAGGGCATATTATAGAGAAACCAAAAGCAATGTAAAGAATAGTGTAAGGAATTACTTTCTTTGGGGAATAATTAAGTAACATAATGCATGAAAAGGAAAGAGGAATGTTTAATATCTCATCTCTCTCCTTTTTTTGTTACGACCCCACATCGGATAAAGGTAATCCTCGCTCTGGCATAACAGAGCCACCAGATCCCCCACTAAAGAGGCCATGGATTTTTCCTTTAATCTGTCACCCGTGCGGTATGCTGAAACCTCAGACAATTAAGAGGCCGTTGGTCTCTGCCTGTTTCCATGACACTGCCAACCTGCGGTCTGCCCTCAAACCGACTATATTTCATCAAACCATAAACACGTTCAAAAGACTGTATAAGTAAGTGGACGCACACACACCTACACACAGAGATTAATCTGTTTTGTCTCGTCAATGAAGCTGTGTGACATTAGTGTGCAGTGTTGCTATCTGTCAGTAATCTGGAGATGTAGCAGGAAGCTCAGCAGTACTTCATCTGAGAAAAAACTGCTGATTAGCACCGGAATTATCCCATTAACAGAAATGATTTCACAAGCTTCAGCATACAAATGAGTCACTTACAAAACTTTCATCTGATACAACTGCAAAACTTATTAGATCATTTAATTGTGAGATTAAAGTGGGCTAATTTGACAAACCAGCACTAATCACAAATGACAATAGGACGGCCTCGAGGACTGAGCGGGGAGCGTGCAGCCTTGCGCTTATTTATATATTTCTAATGAGAGCAACTAAAGGGATACAGGGATGTCGGAGAGAAAATGAGGTAAAGCAAACAGCTGAAACTGCAACGAGGAAGCGAATGAACAATTAATAAATGCTTAAAGGGAAGAGAAAAAAAAGGAAGAGTGTGGCTTTGAGTGTGTTTGGTTGGCCAGGTCAGAGCTAAGCTCCGAGACGATCACAATAAAGGCTCAATTGCTGCACGGTGAAGCAGACACACATGCTCAAAACAACGTGAGAGCCAGAGATGGTAACGCTGGAAGTAGCGGACTGTGATTAATCAGTGACAGCTAACCACTAATTACAACCCCCAATCAATTACCTCAACGCTCATTATCTAGTCAACACACCACCTGGAGAGCACTAATGCGCTTTACTTGCTGTGGGCAGAATCAGACTATATACTTGTTTTTTGAAAGCACTGACACTGAAAGTGAGAGCTAGCTTTGCTGAAGAACAACATTTGACAAGTGTGCAGTTGGTGTGTGTAATCCAGTGTGTTCTGGTAGACTCATGCTTGAGCAAGGGAGCAAATGCATAATCGCCTATATGTTTTTAATGCGCTGTGTCTTTATAAAAGAAGGTGAATATGCAAACGTGTGTGGTAAAGGGAAAAATCTCTGCTGTGTCCCAAAGCCTCCGGCGTTTGCTTTACATTTTAAGCGAGACTAAAGATTAAAGCTCTTCTCCCGGCAGTTCGCTTACGGAGCACAACCCAATTACACCTCACCAGACCTGCACCTACAACCAAAAGGGGAAGAAAGGCAGAGATGCACAAGAAAGAGAAAAGAGACAATGAAGACGCTGGAGACTACAGGGAGTGATAAGTGAGTTGCAGGGGAAAAAAAGAAAAAAGGTAGATGACTGTGGAGGGGGAAAGGACACAGGAAAAGATGTAGTTGATGTGAGAGAAGGGCAGTGTTGAAGGAATGAGTGCAATGCAAAGGAAGGTGTTAGAACAGAAAGTGGAAAGGGGGATTGGATGGAGAATATCAGAGGCGAGAGGAAAGCAATGTCAGACGTCTCCTTGGGGGATAAATACTGTGTCCAGTTAAAAGCTGGGACTCTGAATGGCAGAAAGAGTTAACTACTTGAAACTTCAAGACCTCAAAAAGCATGAATCATGCAACATGACGTCAAGAAGTAGACAGTTTGCTCATGTTTCACAAGCCAACTGGTCTGTGATGCTTCAGGTCACGGCTTGCAAACGAGAATGGACGCACAAAATGTGCAATGTTCATTTCTTTCAATTTTTTGTAAAGCTGTTTTATGGGTATAACTCTAAAGATGGCAATCTCTGGGTTTTTATTGGATAGATTGTCATGAGGTTTTGTGCAGATATCTAAAATGCACTGCTAGCATACTAAACAAAAGGTAAAGGTGAGGGAACAGATCGCTATTCAGAGCATGTAAGCATGGTGATATTGGTATATTATTCAGTCAGCTGCTGTAGAGCCCTCACACAGCAGGATTGCTCTTCACCGTTTTTTTTCTCTGCTCTTCTTTCGAGCTAAACTGTTAAATTGTAAAAATGAACTCCACTATTTTAGACAGAGACAGAGACAGAGGCCGGACTTTAAACAGGGTACAGCCGATCTGTCCTTTTTTCTTTGAAAGTATACATTTCAAGAAGCGCCTTTGGTTTCACCGCTATTCCAAATTCATCAGTAAGCAATTTATTCTGTGTGCAATTACTTTCTAGACATACACAGCATCTATCAAAACAGCCACGCATAATTTATTTAGCTGCAGTTTATCCAAATCTGATAAACTGTAGCAAGGCTCATTTACATCTTTAGTCTTAATAAATACCCCACTTAAATGAAAAATTGCATTAACACAATATTTTGCACTCTTGACAGAAATTCCAGGCTTAGTAAATATTCCCCTTGGTCTTGTTTAGTGGTGGCTCCTGGAAGTATATGCTTCGAAGCATCAAGTGAAGATCCCACATGGCAAGCGCGCTGTGCTGGGGGGGGGGGTTGATTCATGAAAGAAGATAAAATCTAAGGCAGAGTAATACTTACTAACCGAGCCCTTCCCTTTAAGGGACCCATATCAGACATGAATCCAGTGTTGTAAGAAGTGAGTAGTAATGTTACCAGCAGCAGGCCACAGCCTTTGTTAAAGTCAGTACTGACAGGGATGATTGAGGTTTGATTTTTTTATTTTATATTTTTTCCAACCATTACCAAAAACGTACTTTTTGCATGAATGGGACCTTTTCTTTCCTGTGTTTGTGTGTGCATGCTTACGTGTGTTTGTGTTTTAATACAAAGGCTCAAATGAGGTAAAAAGAAGAACACAAGATATTTCTAAAAATGCAATCAGAGGACAAAAAAAGGAAATTCAGTTGCTCAAATGAAGAAAAAACTATTTCCTACTATGTCAACATTAGTCATCATTTTCAGCTGAATAAAGCAAGATAACTCTCTTCTCTTTGGTTGGCAAAACATGAAAAAAAAAATATCACTCAGTGAATCAGATGTCAACAAGGTAGGTCAAAGAAAGGTACCTGAAGTTAAAAGAATTCAATTAAAACATGCAATCATCAAATAGTTTGGATTTCTGATACTGAGAACATTTTTCCAACTGAATATGAGAGAAACGACACTCACTGTTTCTATAGCTAAAATTTCGTGTAGGCAGCATGCTGCAGACTGAATAGACAAGTGTGATTTTATGAAGAAACCCATTTTTGAAAGTGCTTTTTTTACAACACAAATCTCTAAATTCTAATCCAGAAATGACAGAAACCTCCTCTTCACTTTCCCCCCTCTTAACATCCCCCCAAAATGTTCAGAGTAATTATGCAGGTGATGTTTGTAGCTGTCAAAGAGTTTTACACAACAAACCCAAACAGACAGAGAAGAAGATGAAGAATAGAGATGAAACAAGGGGAGAGATTAAAAGTGTGCGTCTGCTGTCTCCAAGCTTTACTTGCTTCTGGTAACAGCTATTCTTTACTCAGAGCCAGCAGAGTTTATCTGGTCTTCTGTAGCTGACTGATGATGTGAGTTTTAAGAAGCCAGCACCAATTTATCCCTAAAGTTGCAAGCTAGCCTCTGTGTGTTCCCGTGAGCTGGATGAACATTTGGACCCCGGAACACAAATGGCATGAAATCAGGTGCTTTAGAGTTTTTGGGTAATACATGAAAAATTTGTTTAATTTGGTAATAAACACACACACATGCATAAACATTTCATTGTTGTCAATTTGATTCGTATATGATGCAAAAAAAAAAAAAGCCATTGACTGGGGCCTTAGCAAATCTCTAACAACCACTCACAACTGGTCAGTGAATGCAGATTTTTCCCTAGCAACTGGTGGTTGCTAACGGTACAGTCTGCTGCAACTGGAAGCAGTCACAACCAAAAATAAGGAGCCAAAAGACAACCTTCAGAAACACTGAAGATGACTGCATAATTCTTAACGGTTTCCACTGGTTTTCTCACAATCTATAATTCCTTTCACAGCTTTGATTCATTTGATTTATTCTGCAAACAGATATCATACTACTGTGTCTGTCTCATTTCATTTTTAATCATAAATCAGACTTGAATAAAAGAAAACTAAAGTAGTAAGGATTCATCCTCTTTTAAACCAAGAAAAAAAATAATCTCATAGATAATTTGAGACACCAGCGTGGATCAAAGTGAAGGATCTCACTTTGAGACATGTGGCCAGCAAATATTGATTAGTACAACTTTAAATATTTGTTCAGCTACCAGCATATGAGGCAATTGACTTTCAAATTTAGGTGTGGATAAATCTGACCCCGTGGAGCCCGTCTAGACTTAAAGACACCTTAAACCACCATTTTACTGTAAACTGGAGTGTTTTCCTGCATTTGAGTTTGGTCGCTGATTTCTGACTTAATAAATGTAGTGGTCTCAGATCTAGGGGTGAAAGAAATCAGAGTACAAAATTAATCTGCGGAAGCAATTTGAATATAGCTTATCAAATAACTTTGAAAAAAAAAAAAAGAGAGACAGCCATTGCAGAATCAAAGATGGAGGAGGATGCTTGTATTATACATTCAGTGTATGAGAGAATGAATCAAGATTTTCTCTCCTCCCTCTATCTCAGCAGAATCCAAGCTAAAAAGCTAAATAAATAAGGAATGGCAGTGGGGGTCGCCGAGCCGTGACCTTTCGGCCCATTTGCTTTAAGAGTGCAGGAGTGCAGCCTCAGCTAGACGCTCCTCCAAACTCTAGAGGGTAAATTTTAATCAGCGCCGTGCCAACGGCCGAGGCACTGCATCATGCTTAACGAGGCTAGAAGAAGGCTCTCATTTACCCATGCACAGGTAACAAATGGACCAGTGCTCATAAGACAACCCCGTTTCCCCTTTTTCTGTGATGTCCTTCAGCATCTCTCTCCTCTCCCTCTAGTTATGTGCTCACTTTTCCTCCAATTCGAAAGGTTTATACTGTGTAACCACACCGTTTGATTTTTCTTCCCCATATTTTTACCTGAAAACAACTGCTTTAACTCAGATACAATTTTCATTTTATTTTGAGCAAAGCAATTCCAGAGTCTGCCATTGTAAGGATTTATCTGAGCAAAGGCTGCATCCATTTCCTACACATTTGTTTTATGTGCGTTTTCCACGTTGTGAGTTACACCCAAAGCAATCTAAAACAACTGCCCTCCAAAAGAAATCCTACCACTACAAACTTTATACATAAACTTTGTGTATTTTGTATATTTAACAGTATTTTTAACAGTAAAATGTCACATTAAAGAACATAAAAACCTGCTTAGTTACTAAAGTGGGAGTGAGAAATGAATATAAATTGACCAGCTCACTGCCTTAAAAACTTCTCGATCTCATATCTCAATATTTGATGGACTGCTCTAACATTTGATAATGGTTTTCATGTTGGATAAGCTTGGTTTTTTTATTTGTTTTGTTTTTTGGGGGGGGTTTCTTTATCTAGTATTCCATGTATACCATATCTCCAGAACACTGGCTTATGATCACATCACTGTGATACTGTAGATCTGTGATTTTTCCACTCTATTCTTTGTATTCACTGTGTAAAAACCAAATGGTGTCTGTGAAACATTAAAGCACTACTCTTCTCACACCCTCTTTTATTTTCACTCATCTCTTCTTCCATTATGCTGTTTATCCTCAGCCTATTTTTACAGGATTAAAAGCCCAGAGGAAGATGGGTAGCAAAACACTGTCCATGCTACTTACGTATTGAGCTGATAATTCTGGGTGAAATTTCAGTTATTGCTAAAGTAGACGATGTGGCTGCAGAGTAGAAGAATTTTAGCCCACTTACCAGCAAGATTTTAGCTCACTTGAAAACATGGTGGGTTTAAACTGGTTTGAAACCCCTGATTAGAAAGAGATCTGAGTAAATTTAAGGCTTCTGACAGCAAAGATCAGGTTGACAAAAAGTGTAAAGAAATACATTGCTTATTAACCTAAGAGTTTTGCACCTTTTTTCTTTCATACCATTCAGCTTAAATGTCTCCCTCTCAAAGTCTCCATCACTTTTTGGCTCCACAGGTCTCATTAGAGCCAGGCCAGTAGGGGAGATTCTAATGAACAGATGAAGGGGACACACACACACACACACACACACACACACACACGCAACCTTGAAAAAGATTACACCAGGCACAAGCACAAAATAAAAACCTTGCACTTGATTATTTCACGTAAAATAAATCACAGCCCTCAGACACACACTCTAACCTCAAAGCAAGAAAAATGGCGATACAATAACATTTGCCATGAGAGCACGAGCAAACATGCAGCTATAGATGACAGCGCTCCTTGTTAAGGAAAAAAATGAATGCATACACACACACACGCACGCATTCAAACGCACCCTTGGATAATGAAACATATACACCCATGCACCTTCCTCTGTTGCACTGTGCACAATAAGTCTTGCTTCATTAAAGCCAAATCTCATCCACTATCAGTTTACAACCACAGAAGTCGTTTGAACCGCCAGGGAAATACAATTCCATTCCGTTTCAGGGTTATCTTAATATATGAGCTTGTCTCCGCCACATTGGTCTGCGGTTATGAGCCGGGCAAACACCCACAGCAATGCAATATTGCACCGGCACATTCACACGACAGATTGGAGCACACAAAGCAATTAGCAGCTCATATATATGTGTGTAATTGTGTCCGCGTGTGACTAAACTCCCTTGTCTACTTCTTATTTTACTCTAATTTCTACATCCGGTGTTATGAGCAAACAGTTCATTATGGATTGCAGTTTATTTGTTTGTGTCCTTCCCGTAATCCTGAAGACAACTTGCAGAGCAGAGGATTCACCGAAAATGGCAACTAGTTACATTACGCAAAACTACACTGCTGCATTGCATCATCAGAGCTTTATGAAATTTAACTCGCCAAGACATGGTTGAAAAGAAGAACCAAGACAAATGGCGTGCAAAGAAGACAAATCTCTCAACGCTGTCAATGTCTGAGGTGCTTTGGCCATCCATCCTCCATCTCTCCTTCATTCGCTATCTGTCTGGCCCTATCCCACCTGTATGACACCCGATCACTCTTCATCCCTCTGTACATCCATTACCCCTGTCACTTCATCCTTCCATTTCTCTGCCCCAAGGCCTGAGCTTCCCTCGCCTGTCACAGATGATACTATCAGTGTGGATTACTTGGGATATCATGAGGAATATATGGTCAAATATCCCCTTGCAGAGGTCATAATATGTTAAATAATGACATTGCTATTTATAGGTAGTGTTGTTTTGTCTATATTTTATAAAGGGACTTAAAAATTCTGAGTACTGACTTACTATAAAAGAAATAGTGAGTGACTGAGTGAATGATATTTACACTTTTAATAACCTATTTACAATAAATATTAATTATTACCGAATCATTCAGAGCTGCTCAGATACTCAACAGGTCTTTTTTACAGCAGATAAATAGTCATATTTTCCATTATATAAATATTACTCATACTTTAATAGCTGCATATACAACCTGAAATTTAAAATCAGCAAGATGCAATAGTACAGCTGTCATTGTTTTTTTTAATTTTGTGACTCTGCGTTTGTAATCGCAGTAAAATGTATTTGGGTAATCATGCGCTTTAAGAGCTTTAAGCTCTTGGTCAAGTGTTTGTGCGTCTGGCTGTGTTTGTGGACAGACTTTTTCCAAACACTAGCATCAGGGAAGGATCTGCCTGTTGTGTGTGCTTATGCACCATGCAGCAGCTCAGAGCAGTCAGACTTCCCGCAGTCTCGGGTGGCCTCCTGAAAGGAATTCCATCTGGGGCACCAGATTTCAGCTGTAGCAATAGGACGAGGAGCTTCGACATCCAAAACAAGTAGGTAGTAGAGCTGCTGGTACTCTGAGTCAAACACAGCCAGCTGAGCCATGCTCAGGTGGTTCGGGAATCTGATTAGGATGCTTCTTGGGTCTTTTCTTTCTAAGGCTTTCCTGGCATGTCCAGCTGGGAGAACACCCCAGGGTAGGCTCAGAACTTACTTGAGGGATTGCACAGCTCCTCTGACCCAGGAATGCCTCAGGATCCCCCAGGAGGAACCTGGAAACGTTGCTGTAATACCCTGCTTTGAATTAAGGAAAATAGATAGATGGATGGATGTGTAGCATAAATTCTTCCCCAGGGTGAGACTGTCAATGAAGACTTTAAAATTCAGTGCAAATAACCTGAACCATGAAGCGTGCCATAGTGCACAGCACACAGTTAATTGAAAATGCATATATTTAGCTCTAGTCATAGACTTGGTTCTCGGCGACTTTGTCCTCTTCCCCAAAATGAAATTGAAGTTGAATGTGTGTGATTTCAATACAGTGGAGGAAACCTACTGATGCAAGTGAAAGTGGTCATGAGAGAATTTAGGAGCAGCCAAACAAAGCCAACCACACTGGAAACTATAGCGCTACTCAAGGAGATAATGCAGAAGAAGGAAGACTGACCAAATTTAAATAAGGCATTGTTTTAATAAAAGTCAGCTGAACATCCTATTTTAAACCGCTGCCATGTGTGTATAAAGTCAAAGGCACTGATATACAAATAGCTGAGGTTTGAATTCTAGGCCCTTAAACTGAAAAGCCCAACAAGGTCTGACCCTCTACTCGACACTTTGCTTTCCTATCTCCTCACTGCTATCCATCCTCCTTCCCCTCCTTCAGGCCAGTGCAGACCAGCAGGCATCAATCTCAGCCTTGATCTTCCTTCTCTTTATTGATGGCAGGGTGACACAGATGCAGCGCTTGTTACAGGCTTTCACAGCACTGACCTGCCACGCCTTGCTCTCCTTTCTCCTATAAAAGGAGTGAATGATGGGGAAGCAAAGGGGGGACAGACTTATACAGCATGCATAACAACTGAGTACACCTCTCCACATGCATCATGCCATCCATCGCCCCCTGACTGTCTCATCTGAGGCCAATGGAGGTGCACACACACACACACACACACACACACACACACACACACACACACACACACACACACACACACAGACACCGAAGGTTGGCTGCAAGCTGCTACCCAAGCTGACTATCAAAGCTAAAAAGAAATCACACCCCGACGCCTCAAACTCCAGCTCACATGAAGAAGGTCACACTGACAGGCTCGACTCCAGTTAACAAAGGCTTTTCCTATCTCAGGGACATTCCCCAAAAAAGCAAAGTGCTGACATGCACGCCCACTCAGAGAGAACCATATGTCTGCCATGTTCGCACACTCTCAGTCCGACACACATGCGCACACACACCGTGACCTTTGCAGCAAAATTCTCAAACTCTGAAATATTGGCTGGACAGCTTATTCTGAGGGTTATCAGGCAATATAAAGTGTAAACCATCAAGTCTCGTTCTCCCCTTTTGGCACGCAGTTTAATTCTATAGTGCTATACACATACACTGCACCTCAGTGGGATAAACACATACTGCCAAGGTCTGAGGTTTAAGGTGGCATTCAGACAAAAGGGATGTTCTCCAAGGAATATAAATGGGCTGGTTAAAAAGCATAGATTGATATTACTCATATCAGAAATTTTATAGGAATATTTATTTTATTTCTCAGACTTCAGAACCTTGAATCTGAGAGTTTTGCAGACTCTTGTTATCAGCATTTCCTTAAAAACAGAGATTTCTGATATTATTTCTGGAATTTGTTGGTGCCATTCATTCAGTTTTTCGGTCACTAATCCCATTGCCCCCGGGAACACTGGACGTTACCTTACACATCTGTTCGAGCTCTTCGTTCAGCATCTGGTGCTTCTTCATCTCCTTCCTTCCTTTTGGATGTTACCATCACCTGGGATTGCCACATCTATCACAACTGCCCTCTTCTGCTCTGAGTTACCACCACTATATTCGGTTGGTTAGCCAGCAGCTGTTTGTCAGTCTGGATGCTGCAGTCCCAGAGGATCTTAGCGCCGTTTCTCTCAGCACCTTTAGAAGGTGTGCCTCATGACGACTTCAGATCCATGGGCAGTACAGATGTTTGAACACTAGCCAATTATTTTAGTCCCAAAAATATATCCGCATTTGCAAATGTTGTAAATATATTAATATAAAGAATATATCCTTTTTGTCTTAACAAAAACTTTTAAAAATGTCTTTGTCTCTGACAACTTGAGAAATCACACAAAGCACAAAGTGACTGGCTAAATGCAATATACAAATTCAGAAAAATAAAAAAATAAACACCAATGAATTGAGTCTATGTGAACTGAAAAAGGCACCTGAATGACCCAGTTGTATAAATTACTTTGTGGAAGTGCTTTTACACACAGATGACTTTGTTCACTAGTTATTAAAAAGATCATAATTTTATGCATGTATTTGTCCAGCTCTTCTTCTCAATGTTGGTTTGCACAGATGATGTGTAATAAAAAGCCTGTTAATATAAAACTGTCCAGTTTGAAATTATTGCTAAATTAATATTTTCTTTAGAGAATGACTCACAACCACCGAAGGTTCATGCATGGATGGTCTCCTTACAACTCTCTTCTCTCATTTTTCTACTCGCACAAACACTACACTCAAATAAAGGCGTAAAATTTGTTCACCATGACTCACAAAACTGTTACATAAACTTGCATCATAACTTGATATCTGATGTATGTAGTTGAATCAGTTCTACTCCCATGTGCCCAAACATTAAGCCCCTGTATACTGTCTGTAACACAAATAATGGCCATTTGTGTGTTTGATGAGCGCCAGCACAATGCCAGATTATCCCCAAAGACCGGTGGCCACGGCTGACTGTTTGATGAGGAGTGATTTAAAGGGCTCAGGGAAGAGCTTCCCTAAAGCTCGGAGGGCCTCTACTTTGGTCAACACAAAGAAATCCCTGTTAAAATACAGTCCGAGACAAAGGTCTGAGTCTCTGAAGTGATTACAACCTATCTGTTCTCTAAGCAAGAGACCCAGTCAAAGAAGCCTGAGAGCTAAGTCTGCATGCTACACAACTGTGTATGAGACCCATGTGATCTGCTAAGGTCGACAACATCTGCACAGGAGATTGAACGCTGATCACAGCAGGATTACACTTGAAACTAAAATGTGACACTGAAACACAGTGACCTAGCACCAAGCTGAAAGAAACTGTGCATTAATTAGCTAGTGACCTGTAAATGTGGTCAAACTGCATAATCAGAAAGAAAGAAAATATGAAGTATTAGAAAAAAAGACACCAACATGCTGGGAAAAAATTCAAAAATATATGTATTTTACAGTTTTAAAGGGCAAAACGGTGAACAAGTCAAGGGAACACATTAAGGCATGAGATATACTTGGTTTTAACTATGCGCATGATGGTGAGTGTTTGGAGCTTTAGTTGTGAATGTCATCAAAAAATAAAGATATGTGCTTCCAGAAGATTCAAGAAGCACACCAACGGTAAGTACAAGAGTCTGTATAGACATGCTGGCATCTCTATGATGTGCTGTTGCCTCTGCACAGAGACAACTACGCTTCAGTATGAGTGTGATCTTAGGTATATGTAAATTAGACATAGTAACAAACAACTCTGATCGTTTTGAGCTCTGGATGGAGGTGGCTCCATAGTTTAGTGGTTTGCTTGCCAAGCAAAAGGTCGCTGGTTCAAGACAAATTCCCATTGTGGTTGCATGAGGAAAAACATCAAGCACGATCAAACCATCAAAGCCACCCGCTGTGGCTACCCCTGTGACAAGGGAGCAGGGGTAAAACAAAATGGAGACGGTGAGCTTTATCAATTGAAGTCCCACTGAGAATAAACTTCTTCAAAGAAATTTACTGTTTTAGGTCATGCAAATATGGAAGCCCTCTGGTGGAATCCTCCACTAACATGAGTAGTAGGGAGTCAAGCACATAAAATGTTATATTATCACTGCAAGTGGATGTTACTGCATGGTTAAAAAGCAAGTGTATCTCTTGCCTGAGGTCAACAGGTTAATGTAAAACATGTCATGTTTTGAAACTGACAGATACCTTCTCTGTTGTGTTAGCTGGCAGCGCTCTCTTTAATTGGCCTTTCCTACATTTCATTTATGCTTATGGATCGTATGGATCAACTGACCACCAGCAGGAGTGTAACAATAAAAAGCCAATTTTCTCAAGTGAAGTTCCAATACAGTCGAAATGAATAAGAAAACTAAATAATAGGACTGCAAAACTGTGTTTTAAAAAAATGGCAAAAAAGCATTATTTTGTGCAACTCTACAATGAATGACAAATAAGAAGAAAACATAAAAAGAGCAAATACTCTATGGCTGTGTGGTCTGTCAGCTTTGAAGCACAGTTAATGTCACAAGACAACAAATACTATGCCAGTATTCTTAAAACATTGCCCACTAGATATTAAAATATTGCCCACTATAGATTACAGTGAATACTTTGGTCGGACTCTTGTGAAATTACTGTCATGTCCTCAGTCATCCAAGAGCCGTACTGTTATCGATGTTATTATTCAAACAGAGCTACTTGCTAAATGACAACAATCTGGCAGAACTCTGTCACCAGTCTGAAATTAGTCCAAATCTGAGCTAAACAACTCAATGTGCCTGCCTGATTTTAACAGTTAAACAGTTTACATTTATATTCTTTCATGGAAAAAAAAATATCAAGACAATTGTTCAAGCCTTAGAAAAACAATACACTGAACACCATTAAGGTCTCCAATAATGGGAACAACAGTCTTTCACTTTCCTGTTGGTTGATCCTCTTCACTTGTCTCTTCACAAGCACAGTTTGGGTTACAAGACTGTACAAGACAAGACGTCACAGACAAATATTTTCAGGGACTCAGCATTGACTTTTCACTTTCAGACAGGAGATCAGTTCTTTACGTGCCTGACATGCAGAATAGAGTTGTAGCCTTCCAATATCATTGAATAAGCAAGGCTTTGGGCTTGCAATCCTTAAATATCCAGGTCCGGGTCTTATGGTATTCACTCAGTTCATCTTACAGTGATGTGTAGTACCTCCTCTATAGCATTAGTCCAATAATTCTCTGTGCTGCCCAGCTGTATAGCTGCCCTTGCGATATCTGTACCCAAGCCCTAGGTGTCAGTTGTGGGCATCTTGGGATGCTATAGGTACAAAAGTAGGATTGGGAGAGAGGAGCAGTGAGGCTGCTGGTATGGGAGGACGCAGCAGGGTTAGGTTGGGAGAATCGCTCCAGACCACTAGGACTGTTTCAGGCGCTTTCTTGGGGGACCCAGGAAGGGACACTGGGCCGAGGCCAGAGAATGATAGGCCTCTGCAACCAGGTGTGGGTGAGATATCACCATGGATTTCCATCCTGATGTCTCCATCACATCAGCAGCGTGACTGAGAGAAAAAAGGGAAATGAAATACAAAGGAAACGGAAAGCAGGAAAAAATGTTAAATTAAGAAACTAAACAGATATCCAAACAAAGTACACAAATTAATCTTTTTTTCAGAGAGAAAGAGTTTGGGATTATAAGACTCCATCTGTGTGGAGAGCAGCTTTGAGACATTACAGATTTGTCATACCAGCTGGTGAGGCTGTTATTTATTTTATATTTTTAAATATTTAACCTTTGGGGTCATCTTTGTGATAAATAACATCACGCAAATAAAAAGGCATCATTAAAGTTGCACAAATATACAGGCATGCGATAAAAAGGTTAAGTCATAATGTTTTTTATATCATATCATGAAATAATTACTTGATTCATCAGCTAATGAACAGGAAATTATTCAGGAACAATAATGATAATCTGTTTATTTCTGAGAGTCAAATTTTAAACAAAAATGTTAAACGTTACATTTGATAAGTTATAATTGTGAGGATTTCCTGCTTTTCTGGGTCTAATGATGGTAAACTGAATCTTTTGGTTTTTTGGACTCTTTTATACAATACTATTATACAGTACTCTTAACATGTACTATAATTCATATATTATAGTATATATAGTACATAGAACACTCTATTAAAAGAAAGAGGGTTCATTTTAGAGACCACATGAGAATCTCACAGTTAAAAGCAAAAAAGGCACATAAATGATAACCAGTTCCCATTTTCAAAGCATTCCACGTTTAGGTTTCATTGTTCACACCTGGTATTGTAATGAGGAGAAATAAAGATGGCTAGCATGTGTCTATTTCAGCTGAAATAATTCCATTAACTGTTCATTTGTTTGCTCTCGAAAGATCCTCAGACATTTAAACTAAATGATTTTTCCTTAGTTGGGAAAAGGAAGGAAAAAGTTGGGAAGGTTTTCTAATTAAGTGCTGATCAGTTTACTTGTGGTTGAGCTTACACCAGCAGACCCTGTGGCAGTCTTCAACCTCCTGACACCCTCAGGGTGCTGGGATGCACTATCACGCACACCGCTGTGTGGCCTTTAATGACATTTTTCATGTTTTATTGTGTGTAAATAAACAACCGCATGCGTGTGCGTGTACACGCGTGTTTATGTTTTGGCGCGTCTACTCTTGGCGCTCTGGCTGTTTGTGTGTGTGTCGGCGTGAATGTGTGGTCATATGCTTTCCACACAGCGGCTCCAGACCTCCAGCCAACCTCTGACCCTATTCTCTGTGGAGGAAGTGAAGCCCTGCTCACAGTAATGGCCAGTACGCTCAAGCTGAGGGCAGCGAAAGGGCACGACGAGAGCAGCCACAGCAGGAGAGGGAGGGGAAGGGATGGACCGATGGAGGGGAGAATAAGACGGCAGCAGTGACAAATAAAGAAAAAGGGAGGTGACAAAGAGTAATCAAACGTCATGGAGAGAGATAGGAAGAGAGTGACTGGGAGTAGAGCAGTGATGTGAAGGTAAATCAAACTATAGTCTCCAGTCAGTGGTAATTATAAGTTACCAATAGCAAAAAAATCTACTAAAAAGGCATTTTTTTCTGTGCTTCACATAACTCATGTTGTGTTTACATGCTGGTCTAAAAAAACTCTGTAAGCTCTTTTCTGTAAACAAAGTGGATTAGGGGAGTTTAGGTGTCTTTCCTCTCTGCTGCATCCCTGGTGAGGATGAATAAATGAGACAGAGGAAGGATAAAGAGGACTCTTATTGTCTCAACTACATGACTGTAAACTGCTTGTAAGGACTGGTGTGGAAAGAGGTTAAGGTGCTTCTGGGGGTAGGATTATTGGTTTCTCTGTGTCGTCCGTTTTCGATATTTGTCCTCTAAATTGATTTTTGTTTTGCTGCTCTTGTTGCTGTCGATTGTGTCTGCAGGAGCTGGGTTGATAACGCTTTGCTGGCCAGGAGTCCCCTGTGGCCAATTTTCCCACCACCACAACAACGCTGTCGCAAATTAAACTGTCATAACGCCCATAACCACAATTAATGACTGGGATTAGGGGGAGAAATCTGCATTACTGAACACCTTTAGGCACACATGAGCTCTTAAGCACAAAACAGAGGTGGGAGACGGGGAGAAAAGGGGGGAAAGGAAAGGATAATGGGAGTGAATGGAAAAGGGAGGGAGACTAAGCCCAGGCAGGAACAAGGAAAGGACATGAAGCTGTAAAGAGAGGACAGAGGAATGAACAAAGGGATGGAAAATGTGTCTGGCTCTAAGACACACAGTTTGAACAAACACGGGTAAGGTGATAAGCAATTCAGGTAGCGACTGAGAGAAAGCTTTTTGTTTCAAGTGGGCATTGAAACACTGGATCAATCACCTGTCTGTGAACATAAATAGTAGTCATTGATGCTAATAGGCCCCATCGTACCTAAACAGGCTGCACGCAGCATGATTAACATCAGCAGCTGAGGTTTATTGCTAAATGGACCAATATGATACGGCAGCAAAATCATCTGATCTGGAGATTAAATTAAATTTCCTCGGGAGACAAAAATTGCTCCCACTGAAAATTAATGACATCCCCTGACAAAAAGCCGAACGCAGAAGCGTGCGTGTGTCGGTGAAAAAAATATTTGCATTAGTGTGGAGGTAGTTCTCAAGATGGATGATCTCAGCGTGAGCGTGTAACTCACAAGTTGATGAAGTCCACAGCCTGCGTCTTGAGCTGATCTGCACTGTGCAGGTCAGCCAGGATAAGGATCTCTGCGGCATTCTCCACAGACAGATTCGTGCAAAGAGCGTCCTCACACATCACCTTCAACCTCTCCAGAGCATACTACAAATGACAGAGAGGGAGGATAAACAGCAGGTAAACTAAATTACTTAAACAGCGCTGCCACCAACAACTGTAGCAGCGGTGTGTAATGATACGGTAACACAGAATTACTCCACCGCAGTGGCAACAAGCATTAAATTGAATAAGAAAAAAATATGGCAAAGAGAAGGGTAAGTGACAGATATGCATACTGAGTAGGAACTGATGATGGAATAGCATTACACGAGAAGCAAAAAATTATTTCCACCGAGTCTGATTACAAAATTGCCAGCTACAATAACCTTCTCTCATATTCACACACACTTCAAGATGACTCGTAGAGGTTTAGCGGAGACTACAGTTTAATGTCGCAGTACTTTCTTTTAATTTAACAAGTTACATTCTCTGCCTATCTACATTCAGATATAATTTAAATGATTTGTCGTTAAATAAGACTTTTTAAAAACGACAAGTAAGCACATGGAAAGATTTAAATAGGGCTACTGGTTCATGAAAATCCCAAAACTACCAGTTTCTATTTATTGTTGAATGCAAAAAAGACAGGAATTATCTGTCTTGCTCCAAAGACATAAGTTAGGAACTAGTGACGAGTTAAATGTTTTTTGGTTGCAAGTGTTTTAAACCCTTTGGCAAAATTTCTGCAAAGTCTAAGATCATGGGAGCAGTGCTGAGTCACATGGTTCTTTGAGCTAAATTTGCACATTAAGCTACGACTATTAGGAATGTTCGTGATTTCATAATCACTGAAATAGAAAAAAATGTAATGTAAAAATTCTTCCTAGTAACTAGCTCTAATTAGTCCCTGCTAAAATGATACACATTTACAGACCGCTATTTAACAAGCACAGAAAAATGATGCATTCGTGATCTACAATAACCAAGATGAGTAAAACAAGTTCAACACAGGTGAAATTAGATGACTTGGTATAAATACTAAAAAAATACAAAGGTAAACACTACTAAAGCCTTTACACTGCTTGAAACTCCTCTGTGAATAAATTAGTTCATACAAAAATAATCAAACAAAAATGGTATCACATGCAAAAGCTCATATATCAAACGTTTACCACAAGATCTTTCCAGTGCAGATGACTCACTTGAAAAGAAAAGTGAATATTAAGTACCTGGAAATGCAGTGTTTAGGGCATTCCAGTTCAACAATAACCACATTTATTATGATTAATCCTTTGGGGTATGTGACCATTAAAACTAAATATCAAAGAAGAATTTTGCAAAAGAGATGTGTGACAAAAAAATGTTGACATTCTGAGCACAGAGATGAAAAGTCAAAGAGATTATTTTGCAATATTAAGTCGTATTTTGGTTAAGTTACCCAATTTTTAGGCATTAGATCCTTATTTTTAGAAAATGAATCAATATTACAGAATGTTTATGATTGTTTTGAAATTCTAATTAATTATTTTAAGAAAGTTTATTACCATATTTCTAATGTTTCTAATGACTTACACGAGCTGTTTTATTTAACTGGTGGAAATGCGCTTCAATAGCAATCCATTCAACAGTTAATGAGACAAGTTTGTCTTTTGTGTTAGCAGTAGCAAGGTTTCAAGGTAAATCAAAGGTATAAATGTCAAAACAGTTATGGTGACTATGATGCATTTTGACATATAAACATACCACGACATAACAATCCCTCCTTTAATCGTGTGTGATTGGGTGGTTTAGCCATATGAAGCAGAGTTGGCCTAAACTTGGAAAAACTGAAAAAAGTGTTTTTGAATAAGCAGCAAAACTTGACTGGAGAGTAAAATGTGATTTTACAGAAACAGGCAGGAAACACTGAATATCCGGCATGAGTACAAGAATAAACAATGAGGAAAATGATTCATTGGAAGTGTGTGCATGTCTTTACCTTGCACAGTTGGGTCGGCTTTATCCTTTGCTATAAAAGTATGTTTGGATGTGTAAGTATGTGTGTTTAGAGGTTGAGGAGCATTTGGTGCTTCCCAGGTGTATTTTTGGGAACATTATCATGCATACCAGCATGTGTGTAAATGTACATAGTAGCAGGTGCAAGTGCACACACACACACTCTCTGTACCTTGTCAGCTGCAGCCAGCAGGTCATCAGCCATCTTGTCCAGGTTGGGGGCCTTGCCTGTGTAGATGAAGCACATCATCTCTTTGAAGACATCTGGCTCCACGTCATTTATCTCCACACGGTTCTGAACAGGTAGAGAGGACAGGAGAGGAGAATACACACAGGGTTTAACAGAATAAAAGAAAAGAGAAGAAAAACACAAACGCTTTGACAATCCTTCAAAACTATGCATGGCAGCAGTGTCTTTTTTATTTCATGTAAATTTCCCAAAACCCACCTGACTTAAACTCTCTCACCTTGTTTAGTACACACACACAGGGACAGTCAGCCATGCAGTGATACAACAAAACATGTTCCAAGTGCAAAATCACAATAGAGAAAGAAAGAAAAGAAAGAAAAAAAAAAAAAAACACCTTGAAGAAGCTTCTGAGCAGTCAAAACACGTTTCAGCAAAACTACATTCTAGTAAATTTATTTAACTCTTTTCAGCAGATTCAGGAGAATTAATCCTGAGCATTCACTCCTTGACGGTGCCTGCAGCAATCAAAGTAGGCTTTATCGCTCTATGGCACAGTGACGGTAACCTGAACCTTTCCCCTCCACGCTGACAAGAAGAACAAAGCAATAAACCAATTATAACAGTGCTTTATCGTCACCACAGTGACCAGCGGCGTTTTAGCAGGGTCAGACTGGGTGTACCAACAGTTTAGTGCATTTGTGTCAACTCTGACCACTCAACACCAACATAATCATACTGAGAAATAATCGAAGCAGAGTCTAAAAGCTTCTGGTCTGAGCCTGCAGTCTGCCATGGTAGCCTTTTGCAGGAATGCACAAATCACACAAACACGTGAAGACGTGAAAAAATTAGTAATTCTAACAGGCAAAATAACATCAATCCTCTAATGTCTAGGTTAAGTGTATAATATCAAAAACACACCTATTGTTTCCAAATTAACCTCAAACTCATCAGAATCAATTTTTTCTATTTTTTCTACACTTGACCACTTTCATTCTGCTAATTTCTAACGTGTGTTGGAGCGTTAATGAAATAAAAAAGACATACTACCACCAAACTACCTTGGAAATCACATGAGAAAAAAAATAACAGGACTTTCTCGCGTAATGAGAAGGCAGTGCCCAACCAGGTCTCATAAATAGACACAACTCCTGTAGTTACAGTGTCTGAAGCTCCCCTCTATTCACAGAGCAGTCCTCTATCAGAGTGTTTCTTTATGAGCTCATTTGTCTCTTTTCTATAGAGTGCTGCAGAGGAGTGTTAACCCACCTATCTGTTTTCTCTGAGTCGTATGGGGACGTGGCCCACAATCTCTCCCTCTTTCTGATGAAGACGCCTACTTAAACAGCAATTAAGATGCATTTCCTGGCTCTGCGCTTTATAATTTCCCCATTTGAGCTGTGCAGGCATCAATATTCCGCTGACATGACGGCTAAATCACCACACTTGAATCTCACCACCTCCTATCAGACCAACACAACCAACTGTGGCAGAGAGACCCAGTGCATCACACATGTACAAGCACACACAGACACAAACACTGTTTTGTTTCCATCACGTCAGACCCAAACTTAACCCTATTTACACTAATTTCGTGACCGAGCCTCACTAAACCATGAACTAATTTAATTATTTGTATTATGAGGACTGGAGGGGAAATGGCATCAGAGACATTATATTGATGGGATTTATGGGAGAATTCTGAAACGCTCCCAAAGAGCAAATCAACAACAGAACCAGGAAACAAATGAGCCAATCATGCTGTTACACTGACACACGAGAGGTTCACGACCCTTTCAGTTTACTGGTGGCAGATGCATCTTTCTGCTCATTATTGTAGTAAGGGTGTAGCTACTTTTTAGCTCCTGTATCCCTAATGTGCATTAGAATGGAAAAAAGCAGAGACACTGATGGTGCCACCACCCTGTTATAAAACTGAGGGGGGGCAAAAACCTTTATAGCTTATTCTGGGACAGGAAATAACTGCAATTCATTCCAGGATGGCTGCTGAGTTGCGACACTTGCCTCAAGAGGAACTTGGATTGCATTTACCCAACTTTACATAAATTTGCACATAAATCTTCAACGTTTTTTGCATCTCTTAAAAGTATTTTCAAGCTATTCGCATGCAGAACTGTAGCAACAGGAAGCTTGAATCCACACCGTCAACCTGCTAATAACACTAATCAGTCACAATAGTTCTCAGAACTCCATTCATACCTCCACAGTACTTACACTTTAGTTTTACATAATTAAATAAGAAGTTATAGGAGAGGCAGAAAGTTATCACAACTAGCATCATCTTTCCATCATCTCTATTGTAAATAGGACAACGTCAGACAGGTTATTTAAAATACACACTTATGACACCGACTCCTGCCTTATAACTGTCTGCAAACCACTTCCCTCTTTGGAGCAGTTAATATTCCCACTAGACTCTCTCTACTTTCCTTTAAAGGTCAGTACTGTCAAGACATCTTGCTACTGATCAATGGCACCCATGCATGTGTTAAAGTTCACTAAAGTCAGAACCTATGAAAAAAAACAACAAATTGAGCAGATTTACTGTGCCCATTTCATTAAAGTAATGAATTTTGATGTGAGGTATGAACATTTTGAGCAGCAGCAACACCAGGCACAAACTGCAGCACAAAAAATGCCAAAAAGGTATGTATATTAAAAAGATTAAAAAGAGATATCAAAAGGAAAACCAATTCCCTCATGACATTGCAATTCAGTTCCATGAACAGCGTGATCATACTGAAAGCAACAGAGACTTCAGTCATTTTGTCTCATACCGTCTTGTTAAGTCTACAAATAACACGCTTTATGGCATCAAAGAAATATCAAAGATTATACAAGTGATAATGATATAATCACATAAGGAATTTTTCCATATAGTAGCTGTGATGACACCATATAATAGTCAGCAAGACATGAAGGAACATGTGCAGCCACACTTGTTTAAAGAGGCAAGTGCTTCCTGATGCAACAGAAAGAAAGATTGAAATTTAAACATTTGACTCACCATGCACTGAGGGAGCAGGAGCGACAGAGTCAACTCACCTTCTTACTCTCTTCCATCTCATGCTCAAACATGGCACTGAACACCGGCGAGCGAGCTGGGACAGAGGGAAACAAAAGGCCGAGACAGAGAAAAGAGGGTTTGTTATTGAGTGTAATGTTGATACACGGTGAGGTCTCTGATATCCGTTAACAGCTTGCCACAGGGCCGGAGGAGAGCAAGGACATGACTGACAGCAGTGACAGCAGTAGAGGCATCATGTGGAAAAAGTCAGCTCCTTTCTGCTGACAGACTCTTGACAGCCTTTCTCGTTTGTTTAGCCAGTATTCAATGTTGATGGGCCGACTTGAGTGTTGCTTATCTCATATATTATGCCTTAATAAAGATCTGTTTTCCTCTTTTAGTTGCACTTTCACTTGCTACCACTCCACTGCCATTTCTTTTTTTTCCTTTCCTAGATATGGTTTTTCACACGGCTTTTACATCACAGCACAGTTTATAAATCCTCTCAAGGCAAGGAAAGTTCAGACTATTCTTCCATTTATAGAAAGTGATAAGCCATGAGAGAGAAACAATGTAAAAGAGCTGCTGGTTATTTGCCAAGTCACAACAAGAAACAGAGGGTTTGCAATGAAAACTGTATTCTTATAATCCAAGTTCACACAGATTTCATATTGTATATTTTGCAAAAGACATTTTTGCACATTTTGATAATATCCAAAATAAACAAAGATAAAGTCTCATAGGAAAAAAAGAAGCAAAAGCAATGACCCAATGGCCCTAAAATGGACATATTAATGTATTTAATGTTTTACGTATTGAGTGAAAGCTTAAGCACAGTGTTTTCACTGTTATTATCCCAGACGTGACCCCAGCTGGAGAGGTCATGCTTAATCTCCAGTACAGGCAGAACATGACGGCCCAAACGCAGCTCTTTAAAATTTCAAATTACTGCTGTCTAATAATTCTGCAGGCTTAAAATAATCACCGCATCTTGTCCCTGTAGTTCTGCTTAAGGCAACAACACTGTATTTTCTCTCTTGTCGTCCCAGTGGTGACAGTGGTTAGTTTTGGCACAGAATAAAGCACAGCCTCACAGATGGAGCTTAGCCTGTACTTGATTACCAGCTACTATTATTACTAGTAGAGTAAGAATGTGTTCCTACAAAGGTAGATCTTGGCCTTTTACTCACAGTCGCATATATACATATATACACACACACACACACTATGGTCGCGCTTTTCTGACATGGTTCGCTTAGTTTGATTATGCACTGAAAGGGTAACACTTCACATTATTATTCAGAAGTGAATGCCTTATTAGCTAGTCATTAAAATCTAACAAATGTTGTAACACATTATTAAGTATGTGTCAAAGTCAGTCATATAATAATTAATTCAGACACTTAATAATGAGTTATTAACGCAGAGCTATCTAACCATTTAATTACTCATTGGGTTACATGGTGTCATCCATTAAAACTGCCAAAGCCGCAAATAGCTATAATACTGTATAACTGAATAAGCATTAACAATGGACACCGAGGCTATAAGGTCAGAAACTCACTCGCTACAGGAGAATCTCAAATCCACTAAATAAAAATGGCTAACAGCAAGTCCCTTAACATTTTCATACATGTTATTTACGACACGTTTAGAGTTTTAGCAAAGGTGGGACACTGGAAATAAATGGTGTTCATTTTAGTTACTTCAGTTGTCACAGTAGTATGGAAAGAATAATTCATTTTACTATAGTAGAGAAGATGATTTGATGAGACTAACATGAAAATACACTGTACAGACAAAAGCACCTCTTAATCTTTGAAGTCCCATTGCCGCAGGTTTATAAAAATCAAGCACCATTGCAGTCCGCCTTTACTAACATTTGTAAGTGGATCATGGGACATTCTGTAAAAGGATGCCAGCCTTGCAACAAGTCAGTTTGTGAAATTTCTTCCCATGCACATGTCCCATGATTAACTGTAAGTCGTATCATTGCAAAGTAGATCAACAGCATCAACAGCAACACAGCCAGGAAGCAGCAGACCAAATAAAATTCAGAACACTGTAACTGAGGGCCGACACTTAAAAGTCGCCAATGCTCTGCAGAATTCAAAGCTTCCTTTAACATCAGCACAAAAACTGCAACAGGAGCTTCATGGCATGTGTTTCCGGTGCTGAGCAGCCAGTATGTGTAATGAGTAGGCGGTCCAGAACTTCTATTGATACAGTGTAAATGTTTGTTCAATATCAAAGGAATTGCTCGTGTTCTCACACCAGTGGAAATGTTGAAACATTAAATAAATGATGGATAGCATCTTAACTATCAAGCTTGTTTAGTTGATAATGGAAATTCACATAACCTTCAGATATTCCTATTCTCCCGTCTCTTAGGATACTTCTTTTGTGTATATATATATATGAGGTAAGACAAGCTAGCCACACAATGTTTTTTGAGCAAATTAAGTTTTAAGAGAGTCTTGCTGTCCACAGGATATTAAGAAGTGCTACGTCAAAGACTTCAGTAAAATTTATCCATTATGCATATGGATCCATAACTGAAGACTCATTACTAATATCATATCCATAATGGATATGATATTAGTAATGAGTCTTTTGACTCTTAGATGAAGTTAGAAAGTTTGGTCCTGTTACGCTTCAGTGACTTGATTGGGAGTCCGCCTGGCTTAAAGATTCTCTCTGTCTTAATATCTGCATGGAAACTAAGCTTTGCACTGAATGGCCTGGTAGGACTCTGGGAACAAACCTACACCAAGTCTGTCTGGTGCAGCTGGTGAGCTCATACTGCAGTAGCAAAGCGAAAGGGTGGGTGAAAGAGAGAAAGAGAGAAAGAATAAGGAAGAGGTCACAGTAAAGAAAGCATGGAGAGGAGAAAGGAAGCAAGGAAGAAGAGGGATGGACATGGGGAGAAAGGGGAACTGAGCACAATTTAAGGGGAGAGAAAAGCATGAAGACCACTGGGAAGACATTTAACAATCAGAAAGGCGCAGATAAAAGACACGGAAAAGGAGATAAGAAAAGAATACAGTGAAAAGAAGATAATAAAGAAGAAGAGAGAATAAAAAGGGAGCAAAAAATAAAAAACCTGGGCGAAAGAGAAAGAAGAAAAGGAAGAAATGTAGAAGAGGGTATAAAATTAAGGTAAGCGACGGGAAGAGTGTGAGTTGTACAAAGATCACATGGCCAATGCACAGCCAATTTGAGTTACTCTCCCTACGCCGTTTGATCCCACTCTGTCCGTCTCCACGGCGATTAACGGACAGCAGAGTTGTCACGGGAACAGCCTAGAGGGGGAGTAACGCGGAGGAGGTACGTCATCTGGACTGAGCGGAGAGAGAAAGCACGGTAGCAAGAGAGAAAGGGGAAGACCCCAAACCACAGCAGCACATAATTAAAATGGCTCCTCACACACACATTTCAACAAATCCAATAATGAACAGCCTCCCCTCGTCTCCACAGAGACACACAGTTCACCAGTTTCTTCAAACTTTTCACTAGCTGATGCTGGCTGTCATCAAAGTGCCAATATCTGAAACAAGTTTATGCTTGTCTGCATGAGAGTGTGAGAAACTTTATTTTCATCAATATGGATTCCTGAAGGCCAATGAAGACACACAGGTGCTGAAGGTGTCAATAGCGAATACGGATATTCAATGTATTCAAATTTAATCATCCCCGTGGCAAGCAAAATTATTCATCAAAATTAAAAATTTGATGAAGTATTTCCCCCAGAATTTAGTTCTCGTCACAGTGGAAAAGCCTCTGTAACAGCATTCATACCGAAACGAAAACTCTCCAGTGAAGCCTAGAATAGTGACAGACTCCTCTATGAATAATAACAAACTCCACCACCCTCATAAAACTTTGCAGTCTAATCCACCGTTTATATTAAAATACTTTGAATTCAATGTCAATGAACTACTTTTTCATCAAATGTTAATATTTAAATTCAATCTAAATACAGACCAATTTTAACAATGCCATTAGGTGTTATACAGGAAGTGCAGAATTATTAGACAAGTTGTATTTTTGAGGAATAATTTTATTATTGAACAACAACCATGTTCTCAATGAACCCAAAAAACTCATTAATATCAAAGCTGAATGTTTTTGGAAGTAGTTTTTAGTTTGTTTTTAGTTTTAGCTATTTTAGGGGATATCTGTGTGTGTGCAGGTGACTATTACTGTGCATAATTATTAGGCAACTTAACAAAAACAAATATATACCCATTTCAATTATTTATTTTTACCAGTGAAACCAATATAACATCTCCACATTCACAAATATACATTTCTGACATTCAAAAACAAAACCAAAACAAATCAGCGACCAATATAGCCACCTTTCTTTGCAAGGACACTCAAAAGCCTGCCATCCATGGATCCTGTCAGTGTTTTGATCTGTTCACCATCAACATTGCGTGCAGCAGCAACCACAGCCTCCCAGACACTGTTCAGAGAGGTGTACTGTTTTCCTCCTTGTAAATCTCACATTTGATGATGGACCACAGGTTCTCAATGGGGTTCAGATCAGGTGAACAAGGAGGCCATGTCATTAGTTTTTCTTCTTTTATACCCTTTCTTGCCAGCCACGCTGTGGAGTACTTGGACGCTGCGTGTGATGGAGCATTGTCCTGCATGAAAATCATGTTTTTCTTGAAGGATGCAGACTTCTTCCTGTACAACTGCTTGAAGAAGGTGTCTTCCAGAAACTGGCAGTAGGACTGGGAGTTGAGCTCGACTCCATCCTCAACCCGAAAAGGCCCCACAAGCTCATCTTTGACGATACCAGCCCAAACCAGTACTCCACCTCCACCTTGCTGGCGCCTGAGTCGGACTGGAGCTCTCTGCCCTTTACCAATCCAGCCACGGGCCCATCCATCTGGCCCATCAAGACTCACTCTCATTTCATCAGTCCATAAAACCTTAGAAAAATCAGTCTTGAGATATTTCTTGGCCCAGTCTTGACGTTTCAGCTTGTGTGTCTTGTTCAGTGGTGGTCGCCTTTCAGCCTTTCTTACCTTGGCCATGTCTCTGAGTATTGCACACCTTGTGCTTTTGGGCACTCCAGTGATGTTGCAGCTCTGAAATATGGCCAAACTGGTGGCAAGTGGCATCTTGGCAGCTGCACGCTTGACTTTTCTCAGTTCATGGGCAGTTATTTTGCGCCTTGGTTTTTCCACACGCTTCTTGCGACCCTGTTGACTATTTTGAATGAAACGCTTGATTGTTCGATGATCACGCTTCAGAAGCTTTGCAATTTTAAGACTGCTGCATCCCTCTGCAAGATATCTCACTATTTTTGACTTTTCTGAGCCTGTCAAGTCCTTCTTTTGACCCATTTTGCCAAAGGAAAGGAAGTTGCCTAATAATTATGCACACCTGATATAGGGTGTTGATGTCATTAGACCACACCCCTTCTCATTACAGAGATGCACATCACCTAATATGCTTAAATTGGTAGTAGGCTTTCGAGCCTATACAGCTTGGAGTAAGACAACATGCATGAAGAGGATGATGTGGACAAAATACTCATTTGCCTAATAATTCTGCACTCCCTGTATTCTTTACCATCAGATATGAGTAAACAAGGTGCGACTACAAACTTATGACACATTACCCATTTAAAAAAACAAAACAAAAAAAACAATAGACCTTACTTAAATAAGGCCCATCTCCCCATTCGAGGCCACTTCTTTGTGTACCAATGGACCACTTTACATTTGGTTCTGACTATTTGCACTTGTGCATCTGCAATCTCACCACTGAATTCAAACCTGCTTAGACAGCAAACCCGAACTTCTGTGTCAAACTGACCTAGCATATATTGAGGGGCAGCAGTATGGCTTCATGCCGAGAAAGAGCACTACAAACGCAATGTTTGCTTTGAGAGTGTTGATGAAGAAGTATAGAGAAGGTCAGAAAGAGCTCCACAGGGTCTCTGTAGACCTTGAAGCATATGATAAGGTGCCAAGAGAGGAACTATGGTACTGCATTAGAAAGTCAGCAGCAGAAGTATGTGAGGGTGGTGCAGGGCATGTACGAGTCAAGCAAGCCACTGGTGAGGTGTGCAGTAGAAGTGAAGAAGTACATCTGAGGGACAGCTCAGGGTGACAGGTTTGGAGACTAAGTTAAAGACTGAGATGATTTTGACATATGCAGAGGAGAGGTAGATGATATATTGGACCAAGCATGTTAAATATGGAGCTGTCAGACAGAAGTAAAAGAGGAAGACCACAGAGAGGAGTCATGAAGTAGGACATGCGAGGTTGGTATAACACATATGACATGCTAGAGCCACGGTGAGATGGAGGCAGATGAGCTACTGTGGCTCCAAATAAAGGGAGAAACTAAAGAAACAGAAGCAGCAGCAGACTGGTGATCATGGCAGGTTTGTGGCTGAGACCAAGAGACCAAACAGCAGTAAGTCTGAAGAGAGAACTCAAGTCACGAGTCATCAGTTGACCTGAAACATGGTTCTTGTTGTCCATAATAATCTAAAGCAAGGGGAAAAATTAACTAAATCGGAGTGTGTGCCATAGTGCACCTACGTCAGGCTTACCAAAAAAGGCTGATTTTGTTTGGCAACAACAACAACAGGGTATCAGACTCCCATTTATATCACTGCAACTTCATCCTCTTTTCTAAAATTAAATTCAACTCGGGGGTAACCATTTTCATACACCGAGGAGAAGAAAGCAAGCATCACAAACGTGATAAATGGTCAGAACTTCCAGGAAAGAATTTAAAAGGACATGTTGAAAGTGGTACAGAGCTGCCCAAGTAAATAATCTTGAAGGAAGCATCATTAATTTAACTCGGATGTGTTTTTTGGACTGCATGTACGACCATCAAACAAAAAAAATGAGAATCTGAAAATGAATGAAATGCATCAGTGTTTAATGTGAAGTACTGTGCACAAACACGCTGTCAAAAAGAAAAGGGAAGTATACTCCTGGGAACAATCAACCAAATGTTGCCACTAGTCTAACAACACTAGCTGTTAGGATGAAAACAAAACATTGCAAAGAAAGTTTGCCCATAGTTTGCCTATGGCATATCACTGTGTACTTTAGACAATCATGTGATTGTTTTCTCAGCCCCGCTGATTCCAAAGTCATATTGATGCAAAGTTTGATTAAAACAAGTCACTTGAATGTTCAAAAAATTAACATGGCAGCTCCAGGCAACAATCAGTCATGTTTTATCTAACGGAAACCTCAGCGCTGACAAATGAAGCCAACATGTTGCAGTTTCTTAAAGGGCCACTTGTGGCTGGTTTAAAAAACAAAAATAAACAGTTTGTAATACAATTATCTGACAGACGATCCAAGATAATTCCTCATGAAACAACACACAGAAGGATACATCTTAGCTGAAAACTCAGACTCCTCTTGTCCAATTATTGTCACTTCTGGTTTCCAAAAAATAAAGATGACAAGCTGATGTTGAAGCTTCAAAACATTAGTTCACAAATTAATCCGTGTCAAACAATGACTATATCAATAATTTATCTATAGCTGGGTTGGTGTTACACACAATATATTAGTGTTTAAACTTGTTTCTTGTTGTTGGTCACCAGGTATGGATACATTTCAGGGGGGATTTTTCTCCACTCCCAAATCTGTAAATCCTTCAGGTTTTTTGGCTATTGCTTGACAACTCAGTTTCAGCAAGTTTCAGCTCTATAAATGAATTTTCTATAGGACTACGGTCCGGACACCTTAATGTGCTTCTTCTTTAGGCTCTACTCCCCCTCTTTTTCTGAATTATTGTCTGACAATCTTAACTGATAATTTGTTTCTCTCCAATAAAATAAAACTTACTATAAAAACTATATACATGAACTAATTATTTCCCCTAATGTATGTATTATTGCAAAGAAGACATTAAAGTTGGATCACAAAAATTCTAAATGTCTTAACTTATTTATCAATCGTAAACTTAATTAAAGGCATTTTATCTTCACAGACAACAGAAAGCAGTAAGTGTATTGCTTTAAACAACGTTTCCAGCTGGGTTTTAGCACCTGAAGGCTAAATATAAAGCTGTAGCAATAACCTCTTACACATGTGACAAAGGATATTCTCACCTGCCAATATGGCTTTGTGTGCCTGGAATTTCTGGCCAGCAACACACAGGGAGCAGTCAGTGAATCTGGAGCTTGCCCACAGATCTCCAAGTTCTTCCGCCAGCCTGCAGTCAGGAACCCTCACCATATTCATAGTGTTCTGGCCTGAGATGTTCACAGAGTCTTGCACTACGCTCACCTGAAAAGACACACACACGTTTACAGATTACCCCCATGTCATAAATTTTGTCCCCTTTTTATTGTGTAAATCGGAAAAACTTGTTTTAGAGCGAATAGTTCCTTTAACACACTGACTGGTTCACACAGAGGCAAATAAACAGCATGCAATGTTCATAAAAGGAAAATAAATCGGTAAATCAAACATGCTGTGAATGCTTAATGTGGGTTCACTGTCTCCGTAATCAATACATCAGCCACTCGGTATGGAAGTAATTTGAAGAAAACCTATTGTTCCTTCTTTATCAAATCAGACTGGCTACACTCTCAAACAAGCCAAAAAACCCGCATTGAAGTCAAATTGGGAGTGCCAGTATGTGCGTGTGTGCATGAGAGTTGTCTGTATGTCTTCCCTGCTGACTTCACCACCTGTTCCAGACAATGTCAACCAGACTCATTTATCTCTCAACAGGACTCACTGCAAACACACACAAACAAGCAGGCTCGTGAGCACAAACACACCCACATATTCACACACACACTAATTACTAAGTAATTTCCAACAGACTGGATTGACTGACTTGCAGTTTTTCACCTGCCTGGAGTGCAATCTAATCAAAGAGAAAAATTAGCTAGCTATAGCCTGGTTTGGAACATTCTGGAGTTAGTTAATTAATTAGTTAGTTAGTTGTCTGGCTTTCAATTCATGACAGATTAGTCTAGTAATGACGAAGTCCAGAGTCATTCTAGCTAGCATTTGCGGAGTGAGAGTTAAACGGTGAAGGATTATTAACGGAGTTCCAATAATAAACTAATGGTCTAGTTAATTTTGTTAACATTATTGGAAGATGTCCTGTTCTGATTGGATTAATATAATCTTGGAACAACTGAGTTTTTAAGTACAAGACAAAGACTGCATTGACAAAGTTACCAACTTTGGTGTCCAAGAATTAATTTCAAAGAATAAAGAATATGGCTGAAATCACCAATTGTGATAAATTGTCAGTGTCAGTGCTCAACAAAGTCTCCTTTAGTTCACAACTTGTAAATTAATGTGTTTTAATTGTCCAGCTCAGGGCTCAGTAAATCGTCAAATTAAGATTTGGCTAGTTTTCTGTTATTATAAGACATTTACGCCATACTGCCCAACAGGGTTGCTTCCTTTTTCCTTTAGATTAAGCCTTTTAGGGTCAGGTAAGTTTACGGACACTGTAATGACACTATATTATGATTTTTTTGAAAAGAAGTGATCCCACTCGTAGTTTTTTTATACTTGTAACCATTTGATTAAAGAAAAGCTTAATCATATTATTATTACTATTAGTGTATTATTTTCTAAAATGGCACAATGGAACAGTGGTCAACACCGTCGCCTCATAGCAAGAAGATCATGGGTTTGAATCCAGCCTGAGGCCTTTCTCTGCAGAGCCTGCATGGGTTCTCTCCAGTTACTCTGACGTTCTTCCACAGTCCAAAGACATATATGGGGTTGGGTTAACTGGTCATTCTGAACTGGCTAAAGATGTAAAGTAAGCGAAAAAGATTGTCTGCGTCTTTGTGTTAGCCCCTCGATAGATTGGCGACCTGTCCAGGGTCAGGACAGGTGCCCTATGACATCGGGCACAGCCGAAACTCTGGGATGGATGGACAGATGGATTCTAAACATGATTTCATTAGAATATTGTTGATTTTCAGGCTAAACACTCTTGCATTCAACAAAACACTCTTCAGAAACTTCTGACATGTATTTTTCTATCAACTTAAATAAATGTATTTTGTAATAGCTGGCGGTATTGGTGGTGGATGGAAAATGAAATTTGCAAGACTTTTTATTCCACTTTGAAATAGTTTTATGTGGTTTTCAGTTACATTTAACACCACAATTAAGAGCTGCTGGGCACCTGACACCTGATAAATAAAAGGATGCTTGTTCTCCTGTTTTTCTCGCTGACACCTTCAAATAGCTTTCAGTAAACTATTGTCAAGAACAAGGCCAAAAATCCCAAAACATCCCACAAAGTGACCTTGCTGTTAAAGCATCAGCAACTGAGGCTGACACCCAAAAATCCATAAAAAAAAAAAAAAAAAAAAAACACTAAATTACAGCCTGGTTCCCTCCTCATCCATCCCCATTCAACCATCAGCCCACCTATCCGTCCAATGCCACATCCATCCACCTATTCAAAGAACACAAAAAGAGTCCTAGAAAAGGAGGAAAAGTGCATACAATAGAGAAGTACGTGGCAAGCAGGAAATTGAATGTCAAGGAGCCTTGTTTGCTCCTGATGGAGGTTTGAGGGTTAGCCTGAAGGGGACAGAAAGACAGACTGATAATAAAACAGAAGAGTAAGAAAAGCAGGAGATTGGGGGGGAGGGGGGGGGATATAGGGATAATAAAAGTGGAGAGAATACAGATGCAGAGATACCAAGCGACAGACAGACAGAATAGAGAGAAGCCATCACACACAAAAGAGCTAGGAGTGTGAGTGAGCCATTGGTGGGATCTACAGTTGAAGATGACCTCTCATAGTAGCAGCTCATTTCTGGTACAGAAATGACAGGGACAGTGTGAAGAAAATGTGACTATTCTGAAGAAAGGAGAATTCAAAGTATTCCTGTGTGTGAGACAGTCTGGTTTCCACAGCTGGGTCCATTATTCACACTCCTAGGAGATGCAGGTTTGACTGACATATGTACATCTCAACACACTGACAGAGGAGCACTAAAAATAAAGCCACATTCACACGAGAAAGAGACATTCCTGTGCACAGACTTTGGCATTCATAAAACACTGATTAGTAATACAGAAGGCCTGGTAGATAGGGATTTGCTGTGTATAAGGGAGGAACAGGAGGAAAAACAGAAGAGAGAGACAGACGCACGAGCAAAGACAAAGAGGGCGGAGGACAGAAGTTCACTGAGCTCAAGCTGGAATGAAAAATGGCTTTAGGAGGAGAAGAGGAGGAGAGAGGGGAGAGTCCAGAGCTGTGTCCTGAGTACCCACTGAAAAAAATAAACAAGTGCTGAAAAGCGAATTGGAAGGGAAGCCTGTGAGCTTGGTCAGTGCGTTTCGGTATAAATAGCCCAATTAGTATGGCGGAGCCGTCGATGGGCTTTTAGATGCAGTGTGGCAGAGCCGGTCTAATTACTGGCTAACTTGACCAATTATTTCACTGTTTAACCAGGCAGAAACTAAATCGCAGCACCTGGTTATTTAGATACACTGGCTGCCCAGACAGTCTTCACACCATTAGCTGTCATCTTCAGTCATTGTCAACTTCCTCCTGCTTGCATTTTCCCACTCGAAAACAATTATCATAGTGATTGAGCAGACAACATTCCCAACCATGTATACACTTGATCTTAATTCAGTCTTACAATAAGTATATTTTGTCATCTTAAGTCTTCACTTATTTTAGTAGAGATGGGCGAATGCTTTGTGATGAGTTATTTGTCACCTGACAACAAAAATGTAAGTCCTCCAAAGAAAAAGGCATTAGTGTTTAACATCTTAATAAATGTCAAAAACACATATACAGACATATTTACATTCAACTGCGTGACTCTTTCCCATCAAGAGTTCCTCGGTGAAATTATAAACTCCACTAACAGACGGTATATAAAGATGAACATAGCCTCCAGGTCTGTGAAGCCAATGCATTAGTGAATTAAATCCTCATTGTTTCCAAGCAGGGGGTGAGTCCCTTTATAGAAGTCTGAGGACACAATCGTGCTGCTTGCTTGATTTATGGGTTTTATTGTTAGTTTCTAGTTTTTTCTTAGTACAGCATCACATTAATTTTCTAAGTTGTGCTCCCCACCTCGCAGCTGACAAGTACCAACTGTATGAAAGCTCTGAGTCACATCACATCTGGCTTCAGCAAAGCAAAAGCTCAGGTACAGGCTTCAAAACAGCTGGATGATGTCACACTGGTTGTTTTATACGTTTTTATATGAAGTCCAACTTGCTATAAGAGTGTCACAGTCATGACATCCTCCCATCCTCATATCGTTTTTCCTTAATATTAGATTGTTCAGGATGAGATGTGGAGGCACCCCGGGTAAATGTACGCTAACGGAAATGTAAACTTTGCTCGCCAGAAGGAAGTTTTTCTTTAAAGATACCTCAGTAATGGAGTGTTAACTGAATGTTGGTCAATATCAAAATTTTAACTCGACTTTGCTTCTAGAGTTTGAGTTTTGGTGTCAACGAGGTCAGTAAGAATGATCCCTCAGAGGAAAACTCCATAGTAACTGCAATGAAAGAACTGAATTAACCAACCAACCAACTAAATGACTGACTGATTTGTATTTATTACCCAGTAGTTATACTGATGATTATCATGATGATGACGACGACAAAAACCACTTATGTATACAACCTTAGGTAAGAAAATAACAGTAATGAAGAATCATTGCAGCTATATCACCACAATCATCATTTGTTTTGGTAATTAAGTTCCCGAGATAAGTACTTACTAAAGCGCTTGCCTCCCAGTTAGTTCCTCAGACATCAAGATGAATCTCATTCTAAACCCTCCAGGCAACGCAGAGTTAATATTGAGTTTCAGCACCCAGATGATTTATTCATAATGCATCAATCTTTTTCTGCCTGTTTATGTGTTTGTTTATGGATTTACAGTGTTTTGCCATGCGTGAAATAGTTTGAAAAAGGAAAAAAAGAGATTCAAATCAAATGAAATTCATTAAGTTATGGAACACTTGTTCCTTTACCTGCCAAGACTCATTTTCTCGGTGCGTTCACAAACACGTAAACACGGGCCGAGATGACGGACGAAGCAGACAGACATATGGACAGATGCATGCAAACTCCACAGATTCTCACACATATGACAGGACACTACTTGCTGCTGATGTATTATTTTAAAAAGGGTAACTTCCTTCTTTCTTCTGTTATTTTTTACCATAGATTATTTGCATAAATACTATTTGACTTTCCACACAACATAGTTTTAATGACCTGCTTTGAGTGAAGGCACACTTCTAACCTGAAGAGGTGCTATCTAGACAGACAGCACTCAGGGTGAGAATAAATATCCACTAGTTCTATGCAAAATAGAATTCCTTTATGCTGCTTTCTCCCAGAGGTCCTCACCACACATTTTCATGACTGTCCTTCCGATTCGGCACATGATAATCAAATATAAATCTTTCCAACTCTTTACTTCTGAGATCATTAAGGATCCCATTCGATGAACAAAACAAGTCTTAAAATTAAGAGTATTTGTTATGTGGTATATTAAAACAATAACCTGTTAAAGTAGGATGTTTTGCACAGTTATTCAGCAGCTTAAATTTGTTAACTTTTTGGGTCATTCTTCTAAGAAAAACAACCCAATGAACATAATGGGAAAAACAAATTCTGTCCATCTCTGCAGGCAGAAGCAAAGTCTGACAGTAAATGGTTCAGAAATGGTTGCCAGGTTGGCAACGAGCCGCTGCCAAAATGGTAGCCTTATTTTAATTGTTTGGAATTGGAACAATTATGCCCATATTTCGAAAATAAAACCTGATACCAAGATTGTCTGAAAACAATTTACATAACACAGATGTTATTTTTAATCGTCTGTATGTGTGCAACACACACATACAGAGGAAATGTTACCATTGTGCCTTATTAATTATGCAAATTAAAAATATCAGTGTGAGGCTGTTGCTGAATGCATTTGAAATCACACATTTGCAAGTTTTGGGTCATTTGCCGCCACTGAGGGGGAAAAAAGGCAGATAACAGTTCCACATTTGGAAAACTGCATTAAATGAAACCAGAACCTGATTTACTGCATGTTTTCCATCCTACTCTATTAGATCAGTGTTGCTCCCAATCAGTCTGTCTTTTAGTATCAGTAGTCTCACAATGATACACTTTATTTTTCTTTAAGTATAAAGTCAGTTCTGTTGTGTGATATATATTGTTTTCTTCAATCATTTCACCATTTTATTGCACACCTCACTTTTGCCTTTAGATGTGACAGTGCGATGTAATGCAGCTCTAGCACACTCATTTGCCTTGACAAAGATTATTCACTGAAAGCACTGAATAGACATGAAAAGTGCTTCCTACAGTGGCAACCACACCATACTAAATGGCTGACAGTGATCCAAATCTGGCTGCCTGGGGCCACTAAAAACCTACTATTGATCTCTCTGGAGGTAACTACAGAAGCATTAACAAATTAAATCAGACAAACATCTTTTACAGCATTACCCACATTATATCACCGCTGTGTTTCAAATCAAGCACACTGCTAGTCTGAGGATTCACTACTAGTTGTGTTTCTACTGCTTCAGTGGAACAAATGTGTTTAAATAAATCATTACAAATGTATCACGAGTTAGTTTAAGGAAAAGCACAGGTATGGCTTCATTAAGCCGTACTTCAGAATTTCATTATCTGTTATTTACATTTTTAATGGAAATTTGATTGCAATTGAACCTGAATCAAATGTCAGAGGAAAATATTGCACATTACGCATTTTATAATAGATTTTTAAGACGCAACAACGAGGTGAGTGCATGCCATCTGAGGAATAAATCTAATAACAAAGTGCATGCAATTCCAGTATTTTTCGATAAACAACATAAATACACACTCATCATGTACACCTACTCATTTCATCGACAAACTCTCTAAAGATCTGTGATCTTTGAAATTGTCATTTGAACCCCTAAGCACAAAAATTCATCACCATCTTTTTATAATGTACGACTTGCTCTCCGCTCTCTAACCAGCTAGAGTAAACAGGCTTGATGTCACAGACCCGCTCTGCAGCTCTCTTACTCATTCCCTGCATCTACTTTTAGATTTTATTGCTCACAAAACTCAAAAAAACAAAGCGCAATGACAGGATGTTGGAGTTTGGAGACAGTCTAATACACGAGTCTGAGTTAGTGGCCCTCTGGCAGCTGCAACAGGTGACAGAACTGATTAAACCACAGAATAATAGATGAATCTGATTTGGTCCTGACACCATTAAACAAACATAGCCCTAAATCCCAGAGCTATTAAACAAAAGTCAGAAATAAACACTGTTCACAGGAAGGCGACAGCTAAAACCGCCACCTTCTTTAATTAAAGGCTATTCACTTCCTCCCAGCTGATCATTGTTTTTTAACCTCCTTATTCCACCCATAAGGATTTAATGGAAGCTCTTATATTTCCAGTGTTTGCTCGGTCTTCCCTTTGGTGAACAAAGAGTAATTAATTTTATTTCTGTTTTGTTTGCAGAAAACTTAGGAAAAAAAGAACCAACCACTAACTACTGGATGACTAGTCTGAGCAGCTACAGACACGAGCCCCAAACAGACAAAGAACACTGCTGCATAACAACAAAAACACCACTACAGCAGTTTTTGATACAGCTTGTGGTTACTCCTACTATGCAAGACCATAGTGCCATAAGATTGTTAGCAGCAGAAACCACAGTTTAAAATATACCTTATCTATCTTATACCAACCCCTGGTGCAGCCAGTCAGTTCATCCTCTGTCTGAAATAAGCCATTTCATTTCCTTCCGCACCCTTTATGATACCTTTCTGAATCAGCTGCCCCTCACAAACAAAACATTTGAACAGCATATGAGTGGGGCTTTGTGCACAAAAAAAAGTCATGTTAGAGATATCTCCTCTCACTGACACCATACATAGCTAAGAAAAGACTGTCAGAAACTCTGTGTTTGAAGCTTTTGGCTAACAGGGATCACGTGCACATAAAGTAGATTAACCTCAATATATGAATCTTTGTTTCATGTGTATGTTAACACGTATATTAATATCTTTAATATTAGTTTACACACTCACCGACCACTTAATTAAATACACCTGTTCAACTGCTAATTAACACAAATATCTAATCAGTCATTCGCATTGTAGTAACTCAATGCATTTACGGCTGCACACTTGGTCAAGACAACAAGCTACAGTTCAAACCAAGCGAGAAAATGGGGAAGAAAGGGGATTTCAGTGGCTCTGAATGTGGCAAGTTTCTTGGTGCCACACACGCTGCCTGATCTGAGTATTTCAGAAATTGCTGATCTACTGAGATTTTCTGTCCAACCAGCTCTAGAGTTTACAAAGACTGATCCGAAGAGGAGAAAATACCCAGTTCTCAGGGTGAAAATGCTGGAGTATAGGCAGACTGTTTGGAGCTGAAACGAAGGCAACAGTAACTCAAATACCCACCAAAGCTGAGGATCTCTGAATCCACAACATGTCAACCCTTAAAGCAGATTGTCTACAGCAGCAGAAGACCACATCAAGTGCCACTTTTGTCAACTTAGAGCAGACGACTGAGGCTAAAATTGGCACAGGCTCAGCAAAACTGGACAATCAAAGAGAGGAACAACACTGCCTGGTCTGACGAGGCTTGATTTCTGCTTTTATATAGTTAGAATTTGGCAAAACACAAAACAAAACAAAACATGCAAGCATGAATCCATTCTGCCGTGTATCAATAGTTCATGCTGGGGGTAGTGTTGTATGGGTGTGGGGGATATTTTGTTTGGGCCCCTTAGTGCCAACTGAGGATCATGATAGTGCTGACTGTGTGCATCCCCTTTAATTAAAGTGCATGTGTCTTCTGGTGGTTACTTTCAAATGACCTCTACAGTTAATAAATATCAATCTAAGACTGCACTTTCGGGATGTGGTAGAACAGCACATTGCATCATGCTATCATGTCAATATTTCCAGAACGTTTCCAGCAACTTGTTGTCTCTATGCCAAGAAGAACTAAACCAATTATGAAGGCAAAAGAATCCAAACAAGTACAAGTTTAATACAGTGGCTACTGAGGGTGCATTTAAAAAAACAACACAAAACAAACCCAAAAAAAAAACCAGATTATCAAACAGTCCACTGAAAGCTCAGGGCATTTTTCCATCAATGACATGATAACAGAATAACAATACATTTGGGCATTTCTGAGTTTATTTCTAAACATTACAAAAATGTGCTGAACACTCATTATCACATTTGCTAAAGGAAATGTGGGAAAATGAGGAAAACTACTTTGCCAGGTGTAGTACAAAATGAGAATGCTGTTGCTCATTGCATAATGGGAAAAGCTGGATTATTGATAGCCGTTTTAATCCAAGGTAAGAATAATTAGTTTTTGGCCAAACACAACAGTAGCTCTTCTTTTCCAATTCCGACCAACAGCCCACTACAATGTTAAGCCAAGAAAGTTAAAGTTTTCACAAAATGTTAACTATAGGTAAGCATCCTGGTCTTACAGTGGTCACTTTACTGGCTGCGTGCAGGGACCCAGCTGTGTGAATTTCTGACTCTGCTCATAGACAGACATACTGCCCTGCCACTGACATGGAGGTATTTTGGTGAATCTACACAGACACAGGCATATTTCATGCATGATTTGAAGTCAAGCTGCTGAACGAGTATCATGGCTCAGGTCCTGATTCGCAGCCAAGTGTGCTGAGCCAAGCCAACTTTGTTCTTACACATACAGGCACACACACACACAGACTGAGACGCAGTTCCTCTACACACATGCAGACACAGACAGACACACACAACCAACACGCGCTCAGTATCACCACTAGCTGCGAGCATGAGCCTCTGCTTTCAGTCTATGAGAACCAGCCATTTGGGTCTCCTTTTAAGTAGCTTTGTTTTCTCTGCTGGAAGATCACAGACACCAAAGTGATAAGCTTTGAGACTCTGATGCCCGATCTAAGAAGCTTGAAGGAAATGTTTGGACAAAGAAAATAAATAAACAGGCAAAAGTTGCCTGTTTGTTCAATTTTCTGCAGCCTTTACTCTGGGAGAAGCAAAGTGCTTTTGATGGGAAATGAAAGAATATTTATGTGCTGTTGGTGCAAAAGCATTGCAAAGGCAGTATCTATTAAAGGATCCACTGTGGCTCAAGTCACACTGTGAGACAGAGGGGGGTCAAGCTTGCACTGTTTGCTTTGTTGTTTCACCTTCAATCAGCAGTTTTACATATCAGTCTTTGATTAAATCCAAATTTACACCATTTAGCTACTAAAAAAAAAAAACAGAACTATACAAATATATTTCACCTCATTTCCCTTTTGCCTAACAAAAAACAATTCTCTCTGTGCATCCTTTCTCCCACGCCCCTTCTTCCTTGTGTCTCTCACCGCTGCCTCTTTATCCTGAACCAAGTGCTGCTCATGTGTGTGAGTGTGTGCATGCCCGTCTTGTTCAGTGTGCAGGGAGAGAGCAGCTGGAGCATCTGCAGTCGTCTCCTCTGACAGCAGCACAGCATATGGCAGGGCCCTGTGAAGGATGGGTGCTGTCACCCGGCAAAGTGCTTACCCACCGATGGGAGAGGCGAACCGCGCTAACACCATGAGGAAGAGGAGGAAACAGCTGAACATCAGCACCCCACTCATTTATTCTCCCACCCTAGGAGAGGTGTACTGGAGGAGCCTTGAAGAAAGGGCTTTTAAAACTCTAGCTATGGCCAAAGTCACAAAATATTATTATACTGTAAATCACATCAAAGATAGTTATTCTGCAGGAGTTAAAGTTATCAAGAGCAGAAAAAGAAAAAGAAAAGACAACACACTGAACCATCTTCCAGGTAACACATGCAAGTGCTGAGCTTCACATATGAACTCATTACCCTTATATGAATCACACAAAGGTGCATAAAATTTTGTGCAAAGTTGCATGTATAGTTTTGTAAATGTTAATAATAATAACAACAACAAAAACGATAATAATAATAATAACAGTATTATTATACTATTATACTACTACTATTACTACTACTAGACATTTAACCTTTAGATTTGAAAAATTATTTCAGCCTAGGTCTTTCCTGCTTCTTAGCTTCTGCCCTTTTGCTTGAGTATCTTTCCCATTAATGTTGCTTTTGTGGCTTTAAGTCTCATGCATTAAGAAAAAAAAAAAAAAAAAAAAAGAAGAAGATTCTCAAAAGTTTGAGCATAAATCTGAAGAAACTTGTGCATTGGACATGTAGTAACAAACTAGATAAAATGGTTCATTTCTGCATGGGAAGAAAATCTTCTTTTCTGAGCTTTTCATGGCTACCACTGGCTATGAGAAATCATACGCAGGTCACTATATTTCTATTTGTAAGTCATTAGTTGCTCTCTGGACTTCTTTTTCCTTTTCATTTTGGCTTTGTAATAAAATATAAACCTTCTCCATCAGGTTGCACCAATATTTTCAGCGACCACAAGGAGAGCTGAGTGCTCAGTCAATCCAGTCAGAACATTTATCAAAGGTGATGATTCATTTTTAGTGTCTCAATCATTCAGGAACACCAAGATTCTCCAATTCTGGCCTCATCGGAGCCCAGTCTGACTGTGACTGCCACGGTGCAATGTTTTCTTCCTAACGTGGGAGTACTGAGCACAGAAACAAGGTTTTTATGATGCTTTGTTTTCCAGGCTTCCTGTTGTTTTTCTGCCTCTGCCTCCATCTTCCAGTTCTCTGGATCCAACAATGCGACCAACTGTCAAGCTTAATCAAACTTTAATCCTGTTAATGATCCATGAATTTTTCTGCCCATTGCATTTAGCTGCTAAGTTTCCTCAGCATAGAGTAAAGACTGATACACTGACCACAGCAACAGTCAAACTCTAGCATGTAAGTCGGCTGCTGTGTGCACACAAACCTGTCATTACATGAATCTTCACAATAGAGGTTAAATATACAAAGTCACATGACCACATCAATTGGAAGTACACAAGGTTGAAATAAACTGAAACATCTTAGGTGCCCATGAATAAATGTATCCAATTATGGAATGCTCTACCCAACATGCTCTATCTTCACTGCTAGCTTGAAGACCACGGCAGCCAGCACTGTACGATCATATTATGAAGGGTGTTTTGGGTTTTCATTTGGAAAAACTGTTCCAATTTTCAAAAACTGTGGTCATAGCCTGTTTTACTAATTTAATTTTCCTCTTCTGGATCAAACAGTGTGGTTTGGCTATGCGCTTCCTCAACTCCTTTTCACTTCTTATCTCTCTGCAGCTTTCTTCTATGCTATATTTACTAAGCAGCCCACATTTATGATTTTGAATCTTCTTGTAATTAAACCCACCCCCATACATATTCTGTTTCAGTCTGAAATACGTCACTCCACTGCTGATAAAGACGTTCTAACTTATTAAACAAACTTGCTTTTTCTCTTTTCTCTATGGCACTTTCCAGTGATGTTTACAGAACCTGAAAAAATGTCCCCATCTGAAAACTTCATCTCCAGCTTAGCGGTTAATTTATGTCTAAATCAGACAGCCGCCAAATATGAAGTAGTTCTCAGGTTTACGAGTGGTTGGTGCTTGAATGGAAAGTAAAATCAATGCCAATCCAGGTTTTATCAACAGTCATTTTCCCTCTGCATACTCTCCAGTGAATCGAAGTGATTGTTGCAGGGGCAAAATACAAACCCTGATTGTGGATGGAAAAAAAAAAAGGAATCAATAGGTTCCAGTTTGGTTCTCACATTTGAATCCTGTTTTTCAATGACAGGTTTTCCTTTCTAAAATTACATTTGCCTTTTTAAGATTTGACATTTTGACCAAAATGTTAGCAATAAAGAAATTTGTGTGTGTAAAAAAAAAAAAAAAAAAAAAAAAAGGGGTCAAAAATATTACATACAGGCTCATCTCTATCCAAAGTTAAGACAGAGAAAACAGTTTCTGCATGGTGGAAACAGATGCTGTTGTGGTTCATCCTGTATTTGCTCCTGGCACTATTTGAGGAAGCTGGTTTAAGCTAACAAATCTGAATTTGTTAATCTTGAGACGACAAAAACTCCAGTTTTCTGCTTCAGAAATAGAGTTAACCTAAACTCTGAGCTGGTTACTGAGTTAACAGACTCTGTGAACTTAACCTGCTTGCTGGCAGGTTTTCTTCGAAAGAACTGAGTTTGACTCCTCTCCTCCTGCTGTACCTGAACCAACTGACTGACACTTGGTTTTGATTTCTAATTCATAAAGTTGCTGTCAAAGTTCAGTGCAGAGCAAATCAACTGCAGAAGTTTTTATTTTTGCAAACATGAAAATCCCAGTACTTAACATAAGTGCTAATCAGTAAGATTCTAATTTAAGGATGAAGACAATGATTGTGTCAGATTTTACACTTTTACACTTATAAAAACCTATTAAACATTTACTTAATATTTAAAAAAAGGTTGTTCATATAATTTAAAAAAAATCTGCTTTGAGGGTGGATCCACCCCAGAGTTTATTTCTATCTGGATAACTAATGTCACAGGTCAATTAGTAAACCGTCTTATCTGTTTCTCTGTAATTTTTTTCACCTGCATTTTGTCCCTGGCAGCTTGAAATTTGAAATAAGATTCCAGCTTCTAATGAAAATTCAAGTTGACCACAGACAGTATTAAAAAATTATTATTTTTATATCAAACTTTTATTCTGTCTATGTTTATGACAGAGCTATACAAGCTAAACCTCATGGTGCACACTCCACTGGTCCGATGGATTAAAATGGAGGTCCGATGATGGCTTTCTTTCTCTAGCCGTGCACATGCTTAACTCAGGAAGAAAATACTCAGAGCTGTCGAAACTTACTCTGACCCACCTTACTGGAGCAGGACACTCAGAGTTGCCGAACTCTGAGTTTATTTTTAAACTCAGAGTTTGTTGAATACACTTCCTGGAATAAGGCCCTGAAGCCACAGCAGACAGGACAGGAGGAGAAATAAACCATATCTGTGCAGCAACCTTAGTTCTGTGACTCTAGTTCTAATGGAGTAAAAGGGGACCACTGTGCCTCTGCTTTTCAGTGGCCAATTTACAATGACTGACAGGTACGTTTCACTACAAACTTTCCAAAACAACCTCTTCTTTCCCCTTTAGTCAATCAAAACAGACTTTCTGACTAACTCTTACATTGTCAGTCAACACGACTCTGCCTGCAGGCAAATAACGGCAACCCAAAGTTGTTGGGGTTTTTTTTTGTTTGAGGAGCCACTGGTCCTCCCGAGTGAGTCTGGCATTACTCTAAAATTTCTCTTAAGCATCTGCATTACCTGTAGCATGGACAATAGGATGAGCAGTGGTTTGACCTTAGAGTTAGAGGTTACCTGTGGTGCTGACAGGGGAGGAGAAGGTGAGTTACAGAGAGACAGGGTTTAACCTCCCTTACCTCAGCATCCCAATAGAAGAGGAGGAAGAAAAATGAAGGTTAAAAAAAATCCCAAAACCAATCTTGGCCTTTTGTTTTTGTCCTTTATTTTTCATCTTCATCTGTTCTTTACCCCTGCGGCTTGATGCCACCCATTGTGCCCACATTCGCAAGAAGGCTTTTCCTTCAGTCTTCTCTCTCTGTGCCTTCTTCCCCTCCTTTTTATCTCCCCCTGTCCCTCATGCTCTCTTTTGACAGCCAACGCAGCACCTTTAATGGGAGCTATCTCCTCATTAAATACCTGCAGGTGTCTGCAGTGGTTTGGCAGGGATAGAAAGACAAAAAGAGATGGAGACAAAGGAAGAGACAGAGAGAAAACACATCAGCTATTGTTTAGGCACTTTCTGACATGACACATAGACAGACATAGACAGATTTCACTGTGTTAAATTTGAATTACTAATGTCTCTGGAGGCAACTGAACTGAGCAGAAAGACCAGGGGGTCAGGAGGAGCGGCTGAGTCAGTTCCCCCCTCCAACCTTAATCTGGCTTCTTTTCATAGCCTTTTTGCCTCTCTGACACTCTACTAGAAATACTAAAAGAGGAAGAAATAAGGGAGGGAAAAGAGGAAGGAAGTAAAAGTAGAGAAGCTCAGCAGACGGGAGAGGCAAGGGATACGAAGCAGAGGTGAAGGTAGAATGAGGAGAAAAAAGTAAGAAACTGTGATGCTCCAAGTGGGAGGCAGCAAGACATGAAAGGAAAAGGGAAAGGAGGAGGAGGAGATTGGGTCTGAATGAGAGATAAGATGGAGGGGAAAAAGAGGAAGGAGAAGAGATGAGAGAAGAGAGAAGAGGGAGCGGGCTGGGCTCTGGGGCGATGGGGCTCTCTCAGATGCAGGATGGGACCATCTGGACGAAAGTGGAGCCAGGTCTCTGACAGTAAACACTGGGCATCACTTTCACATGGAAAAAGACCAGGAAAAGAGATTCAAACACCCGTCCACACTTTCTTACCACCATCCACCCACTATGCTCCACCCAGTAGCTAACTCTGCCAACCATTCTTCACACATGTTGGTGAAAAATACTACCACTCCCCTCAATACTGGCAATTTCATCACTACCGCACAAAAACACCCCACTTCCAGACTGCCCTTTTTCGAATAACACACTCCCGTGCAGTATTTTTTCTTTCAGAATTGATTCTAAAAACACTGCTGCCTGTCTATATATCACATCTCTGACTTTCTCTGAGAAAATAAACTGTGTGCCTCTCAGGTCACCTAGGGCCATTCTTCCAAAAGTTTCTAGAGTTTTTTAAAAAAAAATGGTTGCTATTATGCTGATGATGGTGAAAACTTCCATTTATCTAATTTTCATATATGGCACTTTTTCTCTTATGTATAAAATGCGCTATATAAATTTGCGCCGTCCTGCTTGTTCATCAGCGGAGCTGGCTAATTACTGCAGTGCAACAGATATTTACGGGGGAAGAAGAGGCCACCGAGGACTTGAACCAGCAACCCCATCACTTTCCTTTCAGGAGAGTGGATGAATTGAGCAAAAGAGGGCCCTTCAAGGAAACTAATCCCTCTCTCTTCCTCCTCATCCTCTCCAGCAAACAGTCTCATCCTCAAAATTATGTCCCAACGAGGCAAACCAAACACACACACACACACACACACACACACACACACACACACACACACTATATGTATACGATACCACGCGCACACACACTCAATTCTACCCCCTCCCTCATGGCTCTGGAGAAGCAGAACTGCCCCTCCTACCCCTCTGTCGATAAGCCCGGTTTGGAAACACTTTAAACAGACTTGCACACTGCACCGCTACAAAAAGGGAAAACTTCAAGACATGCTCCCCTCCATACCCGCAGGGTTAATTAGAATTGTTTTAAACAGCCACTGCCATGCTTTTTAAACATTTATGGGTGCATGCATTACAAGTAAGGCATTAACATATCCGGAAAGTTTAACCTCTTCTCTGCTCCCTGGCTCCATTACGAGTAGCAGAGGGGAACGAGAGAGAGGACAGTTGACCTCTGCTGCCCCCTGTGTTACAGCTGAAAAACAACAAGGGAATTTTCAATGAGGAGCAGCAGCCAGATTTGGATCAGAGGAATCGGAGCCAAGCCACCATGCAGGCTGAATGACAATCAGCTTGTATGTTAGTGATGAAAGACAGAAACCCAGAGGCTATGTAGTACCAATAAAAACATACATTATTAACTAAGAGGGACATAGAATAAGTAGTAGTGACGAAAAACAACTCCGTGAAATAGGAGTTGTGATCACTTGTGGGCAAAACCACCAAAACACAGGAAATGTAGGTATTTCAGCAAAATTGAATAATTATAGGTTTGACTTAATTAAAATGATATATTCTGGGTTAATCCAAATAGCTCAACTAATAAAAACACAGCTCAGAATATGATGTGAATGTTGAAATATCCCATTTCATGAACAATCATTTTGATGATAAGGATTTTCATTTTTGGAGGTGCAGCCTGTACTGTGAATTTCTACTGGGAAGGCTTAAAAATGAAGACACAGTGGAATTAGTTCAACAAACAACATGAGTTTTAATGAACAGTTCCACCTCTTACCTCACAGAAAAGAGTTAGTTTGTCATCAGGCAGCAGACCGTTGGCCTCATCCAACAGGAAGTCCCTCCTTATGAACTTCTTGAAACCCCAGTCCTTCCCCTGGACAAAGCGATACGCCCTCTGGCTCTCTGGAAAAGAAGACACACGGACAAACAAGGAGAAACAAGATTATTTGAAGACTTTCACAACATGATTAAGCTCTGCGTGTGCGAATGTGTGTGCGAAAGAGAAAGTTTGTTATGAGTCATGGCCATAAGCAGCGGAGAAACAATGGCAAAAGAGGCTGGATGCAGGAAGTAATGCCTGCAGGGAGCTTTTAACACTTCAGAAGAAAACAGAATCTCTCTCTCTCTCTCTCCCCCGTTTCACTCTCTCTATCCTCTCGCTGCCACATAAAGACTAGTGGTAAACATGAGACAGAACTGCTGTGCCTCTTTGGCCAAGAAGTGAGAAATTGCAGGGATCAAAGCAGTCCAATTATCATGTGTTTATGGAGTGCCAATTATCTCTAACAGTGGCAGGAAGGATTCTGTAACACTCAGTTGCACTACAAAGACACAGGAAAGGTGGTGGAGTTCTTGTGTGTACAACAGTCACACTGTGGAGGCGGTCACATCTATCTACAGTCACCTAACAGTCACAAATACTCACATACAAGGTCAAAACATTAATGGCTTTGAACTGCGGCAGCTACAGAGATCACAGCAAATTAAAGCTAATTGCAGATAGAATAAGGCCAGCCGCTAACACATAAATTTTGCAAGTAACTGAAGCTCTGTTGGAAGAATAAGACACCATTCTTTGGAGAAATTACATCATTCACCATTTTGCTAATGAGAAGAAAATGCTTCCTTGAGCACTGTTCTGGGATTACTGAGCTTAAGCGACAGACCCTTTTTGTGCATGGAGCCATCACTGTCCATTCCTGTAAGCACAGACATAACCATACGACATGATACGATAATAAATTAAGGTTTTGTGTCTGTTTTTTTGCGCGCCTGTAAAGGATTAGATGACGCTACAGGAAAAAGCTCCACAAGCTACAATGAGAGTCAATAGAAATCAGTTTATTTGCCAAGTCCTTGTCATTTCTTCCCCATTAAGATCTTTCCAAGGATGCTCTGTAAGACACAATAAAAATGTAATCATCCATGCTTGAATTGTGCTGGCACTAAGCAGAAACAAGAAGAAAATTTAGTAAGGACATACGGATAAACAAATTGGCAAATTACCAGATGAAATTGTGCAATGCTTGGTCATACTGACAAGAGTGTAAAAGCAATGTGTCCCCAGTCTCATTACAGTATATTAGAGCCACACAGTTTTTAGGCAGTAGCAGTGAGAATTATTTCTTTTAATAAATCATAAACTTTTTTTTTTTTACGTCTTCTATTAATATTTGTTATGACAACCCATTTTGCCTTCAAATTGCCAGCAATTCTCCTGGGTACACTTGTGCATAATTTTTCAAGATAATTGGCATATAGTTTGTTCAAAGTATCTTCTGTGCATTCAGATTGTTTCAGTGACTTCTTCCTCTTCATGTAACCCAGACTCACTCCACAATGCTGAGATGAAGGCTCGGTGGAGTCTCTGTGGAGACTATTACAGGAATCCTTTTCTTTTTTCGTGTCACTGAAGATAGTTCTTTATGACTCTGGCTATAGAGATATACTTGTTATCATGCAACAGAATGAACACAGGACAGCCAGAACCCTCCCTGATGGTACTGGATGAAATACCATCAGGTATTGCAAAGTGCAAGGGTGTTTTACATGAGCCTAAATAGACACACAGATTGTATAATCCCCCAAATTGCTTTGATAGATGCGGTTAGTTTTGCACCGTTATCCAAACGCAGGCAGAGTATGTTCAGTTCATTATGACCCAATCTGCCAAGAGCTGCGCATTGTCACAAACTAAGAAGATATTTAGCTGGGGGTAGTTTCCTAACAGGACAGGTGCAGCTTGTTAATTGTAATCAGAAAAGCATAGAAATGTAGGTCATACACATCCATGTTAAATGTAGGCCTACATTTGCAGTCTGGTAGAGAGTTGTTATAATGCAAACAGGATTCAGGAACTGACAGCCAATCCTGTAAACCAGCCGACAATAGTTTAACATTGAATTCTTTCGCATTTATTAAAATAAATTACATCACTTCAAACTGGAAATGCCTGATTGACAAACGTTTATTTCTATACAAGTGTACAATTTTTTTCCACTGGATTTGTTTAGTATGGTCGACCACTCAAACAGTCATGTGCTAGAACATAGCTTATGTGAACATGGTGAAAAATGTGTGCACTGTCCATGGTCCTGAAATTGGTTCATTTAATACAGTGGTCCCTCGCTATAACGCAGTTCACCTTTCGCAGCCTCGCTGTTTCGTAGATATTTTTTGTGTGCAATTTTGCATTGTGTTCTGCCTCCTGATTGGCTGTAGGCCATCGTCAATCAATCGCCTCCGTGACGTGTCTCCTGTACAGTACAGAATGCGTTCAGCTTGTCAAATTTACATAAATCCTTGATCGCTAACAGTGTGACTCTGAAAAGTGCTGTACTGTATGTTGGCAAGTTTTCTCCCCAACAAACGCAACAATGTCAACAAAACGTTTTGCACCGTCGAAGGCACCTGCGGTAGCATCCAAAAGGCAGAGGAAGATGCTAACCATCGCACAAAAAGTTGGACTTCTGGACATGCTAAAGGAAGGTAGAAGTGACCTTATTTTTCAGACCATAAGGCACACCGCATTATAAGGCGCAATAAGCAAAACAAAACAGTCAGATAAGTCAAATTTTTCTTAACTCATTCTTCTCGCTTCCTCTTCCTTCCTCTACTTCTGTACCATTGATTCATTAATGTTGAATTCTCTCGCAACTGCTCTATTCCCATCTTCTGGACCTGAAAACAGGGTTCGATTTTTGGTTTCATTCTATAATACTGGACTTATTTTTCCTATGCCGGTTTAAACTTTAAGAGTCTTTAAACAAGAGAGAAAAGTGTGAAAAGGGTTTATACACTTTCTCAAACAGGCATGAAGTGTGTAGTGAGGGGTTTTACAGCCTTAAAATATCTATAATAATTGTAAAAAAAAATAAATAAATAAAGCCGGCTACTTCGCAGATTTCACCTATCGTGGGTTATTTTTAGAATGCAACTCCCACGCTAAATGAGGAACCACTGTATTTTGCTTCAAACTATCGGACCAGTTCAAAACATCAATATGAAAAATGGGTCGCTATTAAAACTTCCCATGCTTGACATCCATCCAAGGCCTGATTATTTTCAGGATCGGGTCCAAAGTCAACATTGTCATACCTCTGTTCTCCTCATTCTTCAGCCACTTTGAAGCCCACAGCACAGCCTGTGGAATTCCTGCCACAGAAGCCCCAGCATGTTTAAAAGAACCCAACATAAAATCTGGCCCAGTGTTGGCAAACCTAACAAATAACTTTAAGTTGTATGAGTTGAGAGGTGGACCTGTGGCACTTCCAACACCTCTTTATCAGACTCTGTTGGTAGGAAACCACCACTACTAACCAGGATCTACCCTCAAGCTTTTGCTCTTCCAGGCATGCTCTGACACAGCTGGCTGGCAATAAAAACCTGACCCTGGCGAAAGTCGTAAAGCTTTTTATACCGACAATGAGAACCATCAGCATCTATTGTCCAGACCTGGCCATCCATTTTCATTAACTTATCTGCGAACAGGTCACAGGGCAGCAGACTAAGCAAGAACACCCAGACCAGCCACCTCCTCCAGCTTATCTGAGGGGACACTGAGGCGTACCAAGGCAAGCCAAGAGACACAATCTCTCCAGTGTGCCGTGGGTCTGCCCCGGGGCCTCCTTCCAGTGACCTGGATATATTGTTTTTCTTAAAAATCAACATTGTATGCAGAGTCAGAAAATAGTGAACAGAATCCACCTATGCTTGAGTTCTTACAAAACAACTTCACAAATGTTTTTAATCTCAATCCAACTAATTTATTCAGTACTTTATAAGGGTTCAGGTCATCACTGACATTTCAGACTTCTGTTGAACTTCCAGGTATATTACATCCATTTGAAGTCAACATTAAATTTAACTTTTAATGTCAGATGACGAAATATGCTAAAAGTAACCACTGTATCACTGAGACCTGGTAAAAAAACACCGTGAAAGTCTCATGTTGATTCCAGCTGACTATAAGATACACAATTGTTTTTTTAGGCGTGGGTTGCAGCCCTAAACAATTCCAAATATTAGTCGAACTGCATGTAAAGTCAAATGTTCAAATCTGTCTTTTCCCTCACAACTGCCAACAGCCAACAAGTGAGCTGTCCGGCTGAGCCATGAGTAGGCATCATCATCCTGTATTCTTTATCCACAGCCAGAATCTCTTTTGCTGATGTTAAAAAGCCTAATTCCAGCTCCATGTCCAGGCCAGGCTCTCTCCCAACAATGTCCAGAGGTTAAATGTGAAAAAGGCTACAGCCACCCCATAAAAGATCATGTCTAAGGCTCATACATCTGCAGGGTGTGTAAACTTAATGTGTATACTCTTGCCACTTCAAACAGACTCCTCTCTAGCCTACTCTTGCGTAGAAACCCCAATAGGAGATCTGCTGACAGTTCACAGTAGGAAGCACTAGGATGAAGTGTCAATGCTACTGTAAGATCCTGTGTCTAATCCCCTGTTTGGATCTGAGAGAGCAGGCAGCCAAAGAGGGGATTGGCGGGGGAGTGCAGTGCATATGCAGTTATTCCCACCACTGCTCATGCAGGGGGTCCTTCACTGTAATCCTCTGCCTCTAGAGGCTGTGTACGCAAAAGAAGCTGACAGGAATCCACATGCAAACCGATACGCAAATAAGCTTGAATGAAAGTCAATTCACAAAATGTATTTATGCACTTTACAAAGCTACTTTATTCATTGTTCTCCCAGCTGAATAGTTATTCTAAAACCGTCTAGCAGGTTAGAAAATGGTGTCAAACTTTTGCTACACTGTACCGTTTGTGGCTGGGCTGAGACAAAGCATTAAACTTAATGCAGGTATCTTTCACAGGCTCTCAGTAAAATCTTCTTTCTTTAGTGACTTTCACCCACTCTTATGTCCTTTAAACATGTCTGATCGCTCTAGCATGTGTGACCCAGATGAAGCCCCAAAGCACAGAAGCTACTTGTGAAGTTGTGTTATTTGGGTAAGTAACAAGACCAGTGATGAGTGAATAGTTCCCCAGTGGCAGTATCTAAAGCTAATCTAGGGGGTGAGGAGAAAGGCTGGCAGCAGGAAGAGATGAGGGGGGGCAAGAGGAAGAAGTGAAGAGGTGAGAGGGAATGCTGAAAGAAGCCCCAGCAGACTCAGTGAAAAAAGAAAGAGAAGTGTGATTTCTTCAGTGTTCAGCTGTGACAGTGAGATGACTGTGGGTGCATGTGTGGATGTGTGCATGCATACAGGCACCAATGATGAGGGCTTTGTGTGTGCTGAGCTCAGCTAATGCCATGCTATCATCTCCACTGGGGCATCAGAACACTGCACTGGCAGAGAATCAACTGCAGGTCAGATCGCTGGCGCTCACTCTTTCAGTGAGCTGGCCAAGGTGGTGGGAGTGCAGCCACTCTGCCAGAATACCAAAAAGAGCTGGGCAGCGGTGGAGGGAGGGGGGTAGGTAGGTGCAGCTGAGAGATCCACTGGCAAAAGTGTGAGTGATAAAAAAAAAAGCGAGCTTAACAAACACAAACAGCAAAACGTATAATAATACACATTTAGTGGAGCTACACATAACTCTTAATGTTCAGGGAAATTATAATGAACTTGTATGGAGGAAAAAAAAAAAAAAAAAAAAATCACACTTATAACAAGTATGAATCAGCGACAAGTGGAGATAATTGTCAAGTTTTCAACAACGCTGCAGTTGCACTTCGATATTTCACTACCACTGAAATTTCTCACCCTGCCAAAAGAGAATCTAAGGTGATGCTGAAGGTGAGAAAAATGATGTCTAAACTGGCGACAGCGAGAGAAAGACTAAAGGGGAAGCCAAGCCAGAGTATTTAGGTGTGCAGGACATCCATATTCAGGCAGAAAACTCAAGGGTACGATTGGCACACAGAAAGAGAAGGTCGCCAGAAGACAAGCTGGCATGTAGAAAAATAGCAGCTGACAGAGCAGCCAGAGTCAACATCTCTCTTGGCGTCTGTCACTTTTCTGGACTTACTTTTTACCACTCAATTTTAGCAAAACCCCACTAACCACAACTTATAATTAACAACAGACTATACTGATCCATTTTTCATGCATTGACTGTTCAAGGACAATTAGTCTAGCCTTCAGTTAGTAGTAATGGGCATTCTACTAGTGTTTATAGGAGCTGAAAAATCTAATGTAAAATGTTGCTCCCATTTACACACTGATTCAAACTGGCTGGCATTAAGAGATATAAATGTGACAGCCGTTCACACAAGAAAATCTAACTTCTACTAAAGATCGAGCTCTATAAGCTAGTGTCAGCACAAACGTATCTATTGACATTCTTTCTAGCAATGTCAATACAACCTGATTATATAAAGACTGACCAATAACTTCTACTCTATTACACGGTGCTCCACTCCCCCCACACAGAATGCCTGATCGCCTCTATCAGTCACTGAGGGCAACCGGCTCTGACAAGTTCACATCCACAGCTTCAGTTAAATGAAACCAACATTTCTCATTCTTAAATTACAATATATAGCAGACCACAGCCAACACACATGAGCTCACTTAGCCTTTGGCTACAACACAACAAAACCATTGTCTGTAGGGGAGATTTAACATGGAGACCATTTGAATACAAAACAGCTTGCGGCAATGGTTGAGAACTTTCCATCTCTCCTCTCTGAGCTGTCAGAACAGGAGTCTGCAGGGGGGCAGCTGTTTTCTCTGGCAAAAGGAGGAGGGGGAGGAAGGAGTGGGTGGGTGGGGGCGTGGGGGTTCAAAAGACAACTTACAATCCACCCAGTAGCCTCAGAGGGGAGAACCAGCACATTAAGCAAGGGAGAGAAATGATGTGGCCAAGTCTGGTGTAGGAAGAGGGGGGGTGTCTGCCGCTGATGTTTGAATCCATCTCCATTATTAAGTACAGACCATCAGAGGATCCACAGACAAACACTCTCTCTAGTGAGAAGCTCAAGGGCTGACTGATGCAGATCGGGTGTTTCATTAGATAATGTCAAGCTTACCAGTCAAAATCCATCATAGTATATCCTACACCTCCTCTTATGTACTGCAGGAATATTCATATTTTTCATATAAACAAAACCAAAACGTGGAAATGAATATATCTGTAAAAATGGAAACTCTAAATATGTCTTTATTTCTCCAGTAAGCTACAAAAAAATATAAATGCAAACAACATTCTCCAAAATCAACATTGTGCAAAGTTAAGAGTTACTCTACTTTAAGTTCTCACTAGTTTTTCTAACCATTTCTTCCTTCTATTCAACTATCCACATTAAAAGAACTATAACCCAATAACTATTGTATTAAATATGGTCCCTACAGGAACACAGCATAGAGGCAGACAAATCACTGTCCTGCCACATAAACAGTCCACAGCCACTCAGCTTTCTTAATTAAGCCACTTTGTTTTTATTTGACTCTTTTTTCTTTTTTTTTTTCCTAGAGGCCTGGATTAAATTGGATTCTAAATGATCCAGAACCAATAGAGCAATCTTTACTGCCATATTCTTAGACACAGTGCTTGCTAAAGTGTCACAAATATGCTGGCAGTTGGGTAATTTTCTCCATTGACAATGCAAGTGCAGTGGAGAGCCCAGGTTTCCCCAGGGGGAATGTGGGAAGATTGTAGGAGGGCATATGGCAAGAATTGGATGGGGTGTGCGCACCATGGAGCATACCATTTATTGCAAAAGGCCCCTTGAGACAAAAAGAGAGCAAGAGAGACAGAAAAAGAAGATTCTTTTTTACTTCACTTGGCATTCCCAAAATTCAGGTTTTCTCCGGCGATTTAAGGGAGCAATATTACCAAAATGGTAAGGCCTTGAAATTATACATCTCCAAGGTCTAATTATTACTTGTACCAAAGAAAAATCCTCCATGCAAAACTAAACTATAGATCACAAAATACCTAATATCCAGTATAAGCACCATGAGAGAAACTCTTCTTCAGTCGGCCACTCAGAATTAAGATTTAGTTTTTAATTCCATCACTATTTGAAAAGGATAAAAGAGAAAGAAAATGAATTTGTGAGTGAGAAAAATGACAGAGGTCTAAATGAGCAAATGAGGTACCTAAGTTCACATGGGGGAATGTTTCTCAGCAGGAAAAATGATTTCCCTTTCTACACAACCTGCACCGCAGGGTGTTGTACACAACTTCACTGCATATGCCTCTCATTCAAACACATTTCCGCCTCCCACTTCTTCTCGTCTCTCCCTACCTCCCTACCCACCCGCCCCGTCTTCCCTCCTCCATGCTTCCTGTACAGTGAGCTGCAGGGTACTGGGAGAGAGGGAGGCAGCCAAAAAGCCTGATAACCAGGAAGCGGTCACATCTGGCCCTCACTAATTCAATTCCACACAAGTTTGCTTTTCCTCCCCATAACATAACCTAATTAAAAAAAATAAAAAATAAAAAAGGAATTGGAGGTGCATTCATTTCCAATTTATCAACAGGGAGTGAGGCTGTCGAAGACTTCTAAAAAGGTTGGGTCTTTTTTAATTAAAATCAAAATTGCCCCACGCTACTTTGAATTATATATTTACCAGAAATGAAGCCAACCGGCAGTGATTACACAAGCCCATATGGCTATCAATACCTTACGTTATTAGACACACTTGGGGTATTAGACACACTCTCCACCTTCTACATTACAAATTTCAGTGCCCCAAAGACACAGGTGTGACAAGAGTTTTTCATTTTGAAACTCTTAAACTTTGAGATATCCCTGGCTTTGTGCTGAATATAAAGTCTATGAGGACAGCTTAGGTTTTCAGTAATGAATTTGAATATATTTTTCAGTGTCAATTAGACCAAGTTATGATTTCAGAAAATAAAACTCCCATGTATTTTTAAATGCTTGTTAGTCTTAACTTCTTGTGCCAGTGAGGGGTCATGTGTTTATCATCACGTCAAAGCTCCTTATATAAGACAGAATGTTACCGTCTTGATCACCTGTATTATAAATATGTTTTCTTTCATCAATGTGTGCAATGAACTTGCAATCTTGTTGCTTTTCAAATAGTTTCGAGGACGGGGTCTAAGATCCACATGCAGACAGTTGGTGTCTTTAAAATAATTTGACTGTGTCAGCTATCAGTCTCAGTTTGCGATTGAATGGGGTCAAGCAGCAATGGCATTTAACGTTGATCAATTAGCTCAGTGAAAATTGCAAATATGTTGCCGTCTACATATACAGAAATTCCCACTAACAACTTATATCGAGAGTATAGCCAGAACCTCATTCAGAAGTCCCTCCACAAATACTGACATAGTTGCTAGAGATTGGTCATATAACTGCAAACTATGCTTTTATATAGGAATATAACCAAAATGCAACCAGTTGGCAAAACTGGTGTCTTATTGCAAAGAGATGCATCACAGATGAGTTGTGCCCAGGTAGTCTAGCTCAGATTGATTGCAATATGTTGCAATCTGTCTGTGTTTATGAATTTAAAAGGAATTCCATGCTCTTCATCAATCTGTCTGAATGTGGCTGCAGTCAGCCTGAGTCAGACTGTGACTGTTTGGAGACAGGTTTTCTCCTACAAAGTGATCTGTGCAATCACCTTGTGACCAAAAGGAGTCACCTAGAAATTGAGGATGTTGCACACTCAATCTCTGGTAAGCCAATAGGTCGTCACGCCTACTTGAAATCAGTCACCAAATTTGAAAACATTCACAAATCAAGGATTTTCTTTTTTTTTCCAGTCCAAGGAGGTTGTCCTATTTTGACTGAGCCATAAGGCTATATAAATAAGACTGACTGCCATTGTTTAGGGCCTGGTGATTCTGACTTACCCATGGCTTTGGTCTCCTCTCCCTTGGCATTGAGGATAGAAAACTTAAACTTGGCACGCACTTCACTTTTTGGGCAGCTAACCAAGAGGAGGTAAAGTGATAAATAGTCTTTGCTCTCCTCATCCAGACCTTTAGGATTCACACGCAAACACCTAGGGGAAAGAAAGGGAAGAAACACACTAGTGAGACCAAAAAAAAGAAGAAGAAAAAAGACAAAGGGGAAGTATCAGTTCCTGGAAGTATCTGCAATATTTATATGTGACAATCGGATTATTCTTAGATGAAAAGTATTGGAAATTATTGACAATCATTTTTACTTTTCATCTGATATGTACTTTAAACTGTCACTTCTATGCTCCACTTCAGCTTTTAAATTATGTGTTTTATAACGGCATAAAAACTTCTTCCTCATCAAACACAATCAATTACTTAATCGATTTATGTTTTAGCCAGTATGAAGCAATTTCCCTTGATTTCACAAATTCTCAAACAAGTTGTTAAAAATGTCCTTGTTCACAAAGCAACATTTAATTGAAGCTTTAGACTACATCAAAGCACAGAAACCACAGCAGTTAAGGCTACTAAAGATCTGCTTAGCAGCAGTCTCAGATACCTCTTCATGTCCAGAGCTATTGTCACCAAAACCCTCTAGTATCAAAGGAAATGATGCTCAAAAGTAAACCTATAATCTGTCTGGTGCACTATTATGTTACTCTGACAATAAGCCAGCCAGACTTACTCTTGTAACATGGTTTCAGGAACAGTGAGACAATACCATTGTTCTGTAACCCACTGCTGTGCCATGGTTGGTTAATGATTCTATACACTTAAACAAAACCACAACAGCAATAACGCAGTATTATAACAAATAAGGATCAGGATTCATCCATCACAATTTCCAGGTTATTGCAGGTAAAATGCCACGCACAGTTTGGATGAAGACCCGTTAGGTGATCATTGTGTCTAGGTTTGATTAGAGTCTGACCAGGAGTACTAGCGATTCTTGTGACATGTGGCTGTATGGGAAACATGACAAATCTCCAGAGGCGCTGTCATGGCATAAATTCATCAGAAAAGCTAAAAACATATTTTGACATTATGACACTTGTGAATAAATAAAATACATAGGATTTAATATATTTCCTAGTCACTAGTTAACCACGGTATGCATTAAAGTGGAAGATATAGCCATTAAAAGAGTATTTTTTTTAACAAAGTAGGAAGCAAAACCAATATAAAGTTTCACTGTACTCAAAAAAACCCAATAAACAACACCTGATTCTAATACTCCCAATCACCCCTCAAAGTCTTCTCCCTGTTCTTTGCTTCCGGCACAGCTACTTTTATTACAATGCACCTGAAAAGTCATGTTCCAACACCTCACACGTGTGCATCAACAGTTCCACCTTTGATCTCAAACTTGTGCAGACTTCTGTGTCAAGCTGACCCAACCTTTATGTCAAGGATTGTCACTACTAATATGAGCCATTTTCGGTAGAAGAGTACACAGTGTCCATGGTGAGATCCATGATCAGCAGTAAGCTCTTTGGGTTTTTTCTTTTTTTGTTAGTTTTTTTTTTTTCCTGGTTCTTTTGGGGGGGGGGGTTGTTTTTTTTTTTTTTTGTTTTTAGGGGACATTTAACCCAAGATCAGACCAACTGTTGAGGGCTTCAGCAGTAATTGATTAAGGAGCCTGAGGGAGAACATTCAGTGCAAACGCATGACCTGTGGTGCGTGTCAATTGTAAACCAATGCACACAAACTAAACTTTGGCCACACAAGCACAGTCATCACTCACCACCTGCCATACTTGCCAGATCTAGATCCTTTCGGTTCTCCTCTTCCACAAAAACAAATGCAAGTTGAACATCTAGAATCCTTCATAGACGTGAAATTGGTCTGAACAGCAGGAGTTTCCTTAAAAAACTAGTGTTACAGACGCTGCAGAATTTCACAAGCAAACTGGAATCAACCAAAGTGACATGAGGGTAAATCCAGCAGAGTTTTATAGTCAGTAGTGGCACAACAGTGGAGCAAAGAGCCTGAGCTTTCTTAATATTTCAATCTGAAACAGCAACAACTATAAATAAACATCAGAAATCTAAAATAAACCACAGAGGGGAAAAAAAAAAAGGGTCCTCAGCAATGCAACAGAAACCAGTTTCACAAAAGAATCATAGCTTTGTGTTTGCAACATATGGATTGTTTGTTGCACAGCCTGTTATATTTTAAGTAGCATTAAACACTTTACCATGGCCATATGGACTGTTAAGCATCTGGAAACTGTAATTCTGGAAATTATTTTAGACAATAATATTTTACGACATTATATGAATTACTGTAATAATCCTGGCATCATAGTCAGCTACCAAGTAAGTATTACATTTTTCAAATTAAATAACCTCTACTTAAAAAGTATTGTAAGGTAAAAGAAAAATAAACTGAAAAAAAGTACTGAACTTCATCAGATTTTTAGTTATGGTAATATACTACAGAATAGCCATTTCATAAGTGTTCATTGTTTTGTTCTATAATGTAGAGAACCTGGCCTGAATTCTTAAGTTCTTATTCTCCAAAAGTTGAATCTGTTCATCTGGACGTAGCGTTTTGTGGGAGAAACGTTTCGTCACTCATCCAAGTGACTTCTTCAGTCTCAGCTGACTGCAGGTTTCCCCAAACCTTATAAACAGTACATTTGCATAATGACTGAAACCAGCCCACTGAAGGAACAATGGGCTGTGGTTTCAGTCATTATGCAAATGTACTGTTTATAAGGTTTGGGAAACCTGCAGTCAGCTGAGACTGAAGAAGTCACTTGATGAGTGACAAACGCTTTCTCCCACAAAACGCTACGTCCAGATGAACAGATTCAACTTTTGGAGATTTACTTTCCTGGATGATTGAGAATGCATCATTAAGTTCTTATTAATTCATTTATGTTTGTCTTTAGTTTTTAATTGTACAACTTGTGCCTTCTTGCCAGTTGGCCGTTGTGGGGGTGACCTGCAGTGCAGTGCACTGGAGAAAGATGCAACTGAAAAAGAGTTATGCTACAGATGGTTAAAATAAAAAATAAATAACAGAATCGTTCACCCAGAAACAAAAGACTAATTAAGTCATCATTCTTTAACATGACACAGTTTGCATCCAATTTAAACAGGCAACTTACATAACGCAATGTGACTACCGCATTGTTTTATCCCAGGATATAATCATTACCTTCATCCCCCTAAAATATCTTTGGCCACTGCATAAATGCATGAGATTTTAAATGAGTGACCCTGACTTATGTGGAAATGAAATCACTGGCATGTTATACTATATACTATAACACAAATCTTTGATGATGTGGATCCAAAAAGTACTCATTAGTTCAGCCATCTACGGAAGTCTAAGCATGACAGCCCAGTAGCTGTTCACTTAGCCAGTTTGTACAGCTGCACTCTCGGCAATTAGGTACATTTCCAACACCGGATGGAATAAGTCTGTCAAGTCATTTCAGGGCAAACTAGTACAAAATCAAATCATATTACTGCCTTCAAAAATTTAGCTTTGACAAGGAAGAATAAGCACTGTAGCACCTTAAACATAACAGTTTTTGTTTTGTTTTTTTAACATTTTTTGCCATACTTTGCAGGAATCAAACAAAGTCCAAAGCTACGATCTGGAAAATTCAGCATACATTTATCCATTTTCCCCTGGTCAGGCTGTGAATAATAGCGGACGAAGAATTATAGAGCAATTTTCTGTGTACCTAGCCACATCCTCCACATCCCACAGTTCTTCCTGGGGAGTTGCCAAGATGTTTCAAGGAAAGATGGGAGGTGTGAGCTACTCATACTCCTCAGCCTAATATTTTAAACACGACAAGCAGGAGGGTGCTCATCTCAGAGCAAAGTCCCCTCATCTCAGAGTAAAGTAATCCAATTTAAATGTGGGTTTAACCTCAGATCAATTCCTGCATACTAAGGTGTCATGCAAGAAAGTTAATTTTAATTTCAAAACATATGCTAATAAACACTGCAAACACAGACACGTTAAAGGCACAGAGCAATGATTGATACTCCACGTGTAGTAGCACGTAGATCATGTAGATCTACCTTTCAAAGGTGCGAAAGTTGAAAATCCTTAAGACAACTTCTTGAAAAGACATTCTCCAAAAGCACTCTTAGAGCAGGAATGCTGAACTTTATATGTGATAGCTAGAATGATGAAACTTTACTAACCATTTGAGTTTGTCATTGGCTCCTGAGGAAAAAGTGGAGCTTTTGATGACCTCTCCCATCTCCTCACGACAGAAGCTGAAGTTGTTGATGGTCCACATGTAGGAGAACTTCACCACTTTGATCTGCATAGAAAAAGCACAGGATCGGCTCAAACCAGATCTCTTTTTTTATATATTTATCTATTCTATATGGGTAAGTGGTGTTTGGTCAGCCTGGACTTCAAAACCGCACATCAAAACTGCCTTTCATCTTAATAAACACTGACAACAAACGAAGGGAAAGAAGAAAGGATAATGGAAAAGTAGCAACGGAAAAAAAACAAAACAATTTTGCAAGGACATAGCAGAGATGAAAAAACAGACATCATCAATGACATACTTTATCTACCTTTGCTCTTAACAGGAAAGTGTTATCTGAGCTAGTAAAGCCTACACTGCAATAACTATAACAAATACAGTTTCATAGAACAGATAACCATTAAACAAAGAAAACATGTAAAATGACATCAATTTTTATTTTAAAGGGAAAAAAAAAAAAAGAGTTTGGTAATGTTGAAGCCATCAGGGAAAAACCAAATCAGCAAGCTAGATTTAATATTCCACAAATACCAAAAAAGTTAAAAAAAAAAAAAGATTCACCATTAAAGATTAGCAAAAGCTGCACCAGGCTGATTAAAGCAAAAGATACATATTGTGTAACACTGTTCAAGAACACCTTTATGGCTGAATTCCTCCTCCAATTTAACACTGCACCTTGTAAGTTAAGAGAACTTTTTTTTACATTCAAAATTGATGCAGCAGAACCAGCGATATCTTCCACCTTGTTAAAACACAGAACGTAGTTCACCCACAATATAGCTCAACGTCTGACAGTTTATCTAGTAATCTGGGTGTAAATTATAATAGTAACTGCTAATATAGCCTTGAGCCTCTAGCCTCAAGCAGAAATAAGAAGCAGGCAACAAAAATCTCTTACCAACAAATCGACAATGTTTGAAGAAGCTTGAAGCAATTTGTCAGACTGTGCATAGCCAATTCTAAAGCAAAAATTGTACTTTATAAATAATGAAGATAATTTTGCTTGCATGACTCAAACTGACATTTGATAATCTACGGGCAGAAAACAACAAGAGGAGGAACCGAACAAAAGAGCATCTCAACCTCCTGACTGCATGAAAGCATCCCACAGAAGGGACTGATTACCAAGTAATTACCAAATTACTAAATTCAGAGTTCTTCTGGGGTAGAGTCAGATTATTTTGCTAAATCCAGCCAGGTACTGCATATGGTACTGTGCAAAAGTCTTGAGTCAGGCCTCATTTCGTTATATTTTGCCTCCAAGGAACTAAAGGTTCTTGTAATTTTTAAAGTGGTCTTGAGCAGTAGTTCTCCTGGCTGGTTAATCATAGATTTTATTTAAAAATTAGCTGCTTTTTCACTTATTTTCAGACCAGTTCTTGTACCTGAACATTTTCACCAGCATTTTTTGGGGGGTTTGTTTGTTTAGTAAGTCACTTAACTTGACTCATTCAAGCATAAAAAAAGAACTTAAAAGGAATAAAGCAGTGTTGTATCTACACATAACAGGAAAAAAATGGCAACAAGATGGGTTTTAAAGGTGCTCTGTAGCAAATGGTCACAAAAGTTTAACCTATAAAAAAATGCAAAAAGATAACATTGTTTTCCCAAAGAGCTATTGGCCATAAAAGTGGCCAGTCTGAAAACCACTTGCAGCCACCAGTGCTAACCCTCAGCCTCCTAGTGGATACACCTATGGTATCAATTTCAAAAGTGACTGCATTCAGAATTTGCCCTGTGACCTTTATCTTAAGGTCACAGGGATTCAGACCTGTCTGAGAATTTTAGCAGATACACCCATTGGTACCAAAACCCCTACGCTACCTCGTTATGTTATCACAATAAAAAAGCTGCTTGTCCACGTTGCCTGCCCGTCTAGTGGGGTTATAATAACAATAACTGAAAGTCATGTTATTCAGCCAAGACCAGATACAGGACCTGAGAAATGTATTTGGTCCATCAGTTGATTGATCTGTTTGCTGAACCCTTTTCAGAAACAGTCTCAGTGGAAATGTGGTTGCCAGAAAGCCATTTTTAAGGAAGCGAAATGAGAAGAAAAAGCTGAGGTTTGCCAAATTACACAAGAACTGGACTGAAAATCAGTAGCAAAAGGTCTTAATGAGTGCCAAATCCAAATTTCAAATTTTTAGATCAAATAGTTTTCAATATGTATTAAAGAAGTCAGAGGAGAGGTACAACAATCAGTGTTTTCAGTCATCTGTACACCACAGAGGTTCTGTCATCCTTTGGTGCTGCATTTCAGTCAGTGATCTCGTCAAAAACGATGGAATAATGAAAAAAGAAAATACTGTCAGATTTTGATTCATCATGCAATACCATCTGGAAACTGTCTGATTGGCAACAGCTTCATTTTTCAGCATAACAATGATTCCAAAAACACTGCCAAAAAAAAAAAAAAAAAGCACCTGGATGGAAGAACACACAATGGAACACACAACTATCAGGCATGGATTCACATCCCCAGAGACTGGACGTCAAAATTATCTAAACAGTTTGGGATCATCTGGACAGAGTAGTGAACAAAAGGTAGAGGACATCCAAAGAAGAGGTTTGGAAGTTCCTGAAGAAGCCTGAAGAACTATTCCTTAAAACTACTTAAAGACATTACAAGGAAGCTTGCCGAAGTGAGTTCGGGCTGGTTAAAGACAAAATCTTATAAATCCCCTAACATCTTTAAAGACCACAAATTAAATAACCTCAGCATTTACAAAGGGTGAAATTAAAATTATGGTTAAAAAAGTAGTCCAGTAAAATATACCCTATTCCTTATTTCTCAGTTTGTACATCTTCATTTCCTTTTCTTGCATTTTACCAGAGTATCAAATGAAGGAGGTGATAAAGAGATATGAGGAGAGAGGAGCTGAGGCAACAGGCATTGAACAAAATTAAAAATCACTGCTTCAGAGCCTCATTTAAAATTGATTTCTAGCGAAAACAACTATTGCCACAGGTATGTCATAAATTGCTTTGTTATATATCCCAACTACAGCTGTATTTGTTTCATCTCAGATGGACAACAGTTTTGCAAATCAGCAAAACATTGCTTATTAAGTCTCCTTTTTTTATTAAATTAAAAACGTGGTGCAATGTGACCAGATATACTTTTTTTTTGTTAAATCACACACATTCTTCAGATCATTTTCACCTCAGATGCATTTTAGGTATTGAGACATCCTTCAGCAAGGTGTGCTGAGATTAATTCCCAGGCAAAAGGACAGGAGACACAGGAGACTGTCCGTACTATTTACCTGCATGGAGTTGTTAATGACACTGGTTACCATCTTAAGTAATGCCTGACAATCTAACTATAATATTTTAAGATTCATTCTGGCCTAAATACAGTTCACAGTTTAGTAAAACACAAGGAAGTGAAACACAAAATATAAAAAGTCATGCATTACTCACCTGAGTATAACACCAGCTCTCAGCCACAGGACTGCTGGACATTTCTGCCGGTGGTGGGGGACTTGGTACTCTGGACATTGCCAGCATTGATGCTGAGAGCACCGAGTTGGGCAGTGGCAGCAGCCAGATGTGGGATGAGGTGGTATGAGGTGTATGAGGGAGGAAAGGTCCAATAATCAGTCAAGCTGGCTGCCTCTTAAACCCCTGCCATACAGAGAACAGCAGAAAGTTGAATCCAGTACAACAGAATGCCCAGACTCTAAAATAGCTACAGGCTCCCTGTAGTGTCACAGAAATACAGCCATTAAAACAGTTTGACTTTTAAAGTAACAAAACCGATAACTAAGAAGTCTGTGACCTTGTGCATCCCGTGTGTGTACGTGCCTCTCTTTGTACATGTCATGGCAATTCTTAATTAAATGTTTGGTCTAATTGAGCGGTATTTCCCAGTAAGTAGGAAGTAAGGGCTCTGGATTTATTTGTTTTAAAAGAGTCTTTGGCAGTCAAAGCACAGCATCAGCGTGCACTCGGCTTCACTAAGGGAAGCCTTCCTTTATCTGCGCGTGGTTTCGTCTTTGTTTTGCTTTGAGATGAACAGAGTGCTGTGCCAGCCATGTGATTCCAGCCAGGCTGCACCCATCCGCTGTGGCTGTAAGTGAAGGGCAGGACTTAAGACTTTCATCTCAAGCAGCCAGTCTGTACTCACAACACACACAAGGTCACACTTTACTTTCAAAAGACTAAGAAAGGTCAAAGTTTTGTTTGATAAGCACCTGTTCCAAGGCTGTTTTTATTCCAAAATACTGCGGTACAGATTTAGACTGTAATGGCTACATCACCTCTCCGCTTCCATTTGAAGCAAAGTGGAATTTCCTCATTATTTTCCTATTCTAATTTTTGGTCCGTTCGATACTAGCAGTCTCAAATGCCTGAATATCTTACTGAAAAATAAAAAGGAATATGCACGGTTTGGTTTCAAAGTGTAATTTCTCTCTGCTGTCTAAATCTCTCATTTCCTCTCGTCTCATTCCCTTACGCTCCTTTCAAGTTCCTCTCCACAAATTTCATACCTAAGTCATCAAGGTCTCAAAATCTGGCTTTTCTCACTCAACCTGTAAGTCCCCCTGATCTCCTGCCAGAGAAACCCTTCCAGTCCATTGCTTAATTAATGTCTGATTGAAAGAGAAGTTTAGGACCTAAGAAAACTTGGCAGAAACAGTACTGGACCAAGAATCCAGAGAGACAAAAAAAGGGAAGGAAAGGGGTAAAAAGTAAGAGGAACCTCTGTCTCCTGGTGAGTGGATTGGAAACAGAAGAGGCGACACGCGGACCTCACCGGCTCTAGAACCAGACAACTTAATTAATGTTTAGAGCTAACGCCTGAATCTGATCATCTCAATTCAGTGCCCCCTTTTCTTCTTTTGTGCCACTTGTATCTGATGAAAACACTGGTGGCATTTTCACTCAGTAAAACAATAAAATATTAATCAAAAAAAAAGTCGGGAGAAAAAAGCTGTACTGATTTGCAATTTAAATTACCTGAGACTTCCTGGCAATTAATTACAGTCTATACGAGTGAGTGAGGGTGAATTTTTACATGCGTGTGTTTCCTCGTGTCATTATTCTGGTATTGTATCACAGTGTATTCAAGGCACAATTTACCAAGTGGCTTTCTTGTATCATGTCCCTTAAAGAGCACCATGAACACCAAGTAATCACAGGAAATCAATTTAAGAAAACATGACAACACTGGCAGCACTGCTAACAGCCTCACAGCTTTCTAAATAGACCCAGATGACACTTAACCAGAAAAAAGCTTGGGATGGTTTTTTTCCTTGTTTTTCATGACAAACATCAAGAGCAAAGCAGTAGGAGAAAAGCAGCAATAACAACTGAGAGACAGAGGAGATGCGTGCTAATCATAGGACTCCCTCAGGAGAAATGTCTTCAGACAGTTCATTTGTCACGGGAATCTGAAGATGACGGTGTGAACGGAAGGAATGACTAATAGGTGATAATGCATATGATGTAGGGAAAATAAATATTGTCACATTACAGTGTATGGCAGGCACAAAGACTGTGCTCTCCCAAAGGCAATTAAAAGACAAAGGAAAGAGGTAATCGAGGTGCTGTGTTTCAGATAAGGACTGAAGAATTTTTTTTGCAGCTACCTGGTAGCCATCAGCACTTCCAAGGTTGGATAAAAAGCAGTGAAAATTAGGAAGAGGATAAGAAGTGCTTAGAGAGAGAGGGAGAGCAATGCAGAAGGACAGCAAACAAGTTCAGATTCTGCAGAGTATACATCAAAATTTCTCTGCCTGCAAATACAGCAAACTAAAGAACTAGACAACAGTTTATTATTCTGCAACAAAAGCATACAAACGCTGTGCTAGGGATACTGCATTGTGAAGACTAAATGACCTGCTCTTCTTTACCACTACAATTTTTGAGGGCCGTTGTTGTATTGAACACCACTAAAGTAAGGGGTTCTATTTTTAAATCTGAAAAACTAATGTCACAAGCTCTCCAAAGTATTTTCTGCATGGTTTTCACATCCAATTTACAGGCCATATAAAAATGAATTGAGTCATAAAGACGTCACCACCTGGTTTGTAAACTGCCATTTCGAAGACTCAATTTTAGCATTGTGGCATTGGCTCTCCTTTTTAGATTTGTTTTTTTTTGTAACTGTTAAGTTACAAGATAAAACTACTGAGCCTGGTTAACAGTGCAGCGATGGACTGATGGACATCACACAGTCACAGAAACCTGCTAACGCTAGGCGACTGTTAGTCATGACAAAATAATGCTAAAGGTTAAATGTTCACAAAAATTTATACATGGGAGTTGTTTAAAAATTTGCCCCAGAACAGCTGTTGCAAAAATGTTCATTTCTGCTGGGCATTTTAGCATAGAAGTCCATGGGGACTCATCTTCAGAGCAATTTGTCATCATTTGAGTAACTGGAAATGAGGAACCGTTTCTGGCACTTCTGCATCAGCCTTATTATAGTTTTGGATGTTGCCACTCTGGTTTTAACCCATTCTGCACTTACAGTAATTACAACAGTTCCATCAAAATTAGAAAGTGCATGGTAGAAAAGAGAAAATGTTCTTCACTCCTGTCCTTCAACACCAGTTTTTGCACAACTTTATTGAAAATGTCATTATCACAACATCTTGACTGCCAAGACACAACATTCCTGATTTTCTGGAGGTTGAAGATGCACAACAACCTCAGCACTAAAATCTCTTGCAACCATTCATTTTTTTAACCTATGGTTCATTTCAAGAAGTCATGTTTTAATAAATGTTCTTACTTTACATTCACATAAGTGTCAAAATGGTTTATGTCTCTCCACACACTTACACTTAATGTCTCTCCACACACTTACACTTAATCTTAAATGATATACAACAATTTATCAGCTCTTTGACATTAGAATTTCCTCTGGTTTTTACATTTCAGGACTACAGACAGTGAATAATTAGAAAAAGAAATAGTCTACAAACTACATAAGCAGAATAAATGTAGCCTACAGATCAGAATTCAGTGCTATGTTGGGTTATAAGTGTAACTTGTGTGTTTCCTTAGGGCATGCGGTCATTTTTTACCATCCTTCACCCTACAGCATTTACCTTGCAAAAGATTATGTTCAAGATGCCCCTTTCAAATGATACCTTAAAACCAAAGTGCAACCGCAAAAAAAAAAAAAAAAAAAAAAAAAGCATGGCACAAAACAAGTTTGATCTTCTGTTTTCTGTATTTATAATGCAGAAGGTGTGACTGCGTAGCAAAAAGAGCAAAGGAGCATGGGCCAACTTCAACCCACATTCTCATCCCAAGTCTGCTTTCAGAAAGGTAGGCCAGATGAGGAGAGTGAGACCTGGAGCCCATTTATATTCATTACAGAAAGACAGTCTGCTCTCACTCTACCAGTCCAGCCACCATCTCTCTCCATCTCTCTGTCACATACTTCAACACGCCAGAGAAGAGACTCTGACAAACCAAAAGACAGATAGATTCAACTTCCTCTGCATAAACAAGAGGTAAGCGAGGTGATGCTGCGTCTGCCTCTGCCATCAGGATGAGAGCTAGAGGCCACCAGTTGTCCAGACTGTTACAGCCCCACAGTATACCGGCACCACATCACTAACATGTTACACACTAAGTCAATACATGACACTCGGCTCATGGTGTAATAATTCCTGTGCTGCGATATTCACTCCATCTGTAAATTTTACGTGGTGATAGCATATTCTGCGCATATGTTACCTCCATCTGCAAATCTGATATTGTGAAGAGCTTACAATGCATATTTACACTCGAGGACACATTTCTGTTCACTTGTTTTTCCATCTGTGCTCGTGACAATCTGAATAGCTGGTGATGCACATCGCTTGCACAGTCTTCCCAACCCAACCTCAGTGTCAGTGAGAACAATGCGTATTTAGCTTGTTTATTTTCAATATGTATTATCTTTACTTCATTGCAGGTTAAAAATATTTATTGGCCCTTCTAAAAAAAAAAAAAAATTCTTAACAGTATGAAAGAAATGCCAAGTTTGCCTAACATTTGATATTTAAAACATTTCCGATCATTTAACTGGACTTGCTTGGGTTTGCCAGATAAAGCGTGTAGATCACCAATAAGATTTCCATGCAGGATCTGTTGGTGCATGGGTTAACAACCATGGTGTGGATAGGAAGAGAAAGGGAGAAAGGATAATGTGAATAATGTTGTAGAGGTGAGGAGAATATCAGCCAGGATCATGAGTTTGAAGGTGGAAACTGAAGCAATGAAGCTGAATGTTCTTCAATGAAGAAATGCAAGTAAAATGGAACAGGTGTGATGAGGTGGTGTTAGACAGATATAGTGTTAAAAAGAGAAATGCAAAGTACAGGTGGCAGAGAAAAGGATGGATGAGGTGAACACGTATTTCAGGAAGAGGCAGGAACATAGGGTGACATAAGATTGGAGAAAGGTGTACACAGGTAGACTGTGCCTTATGAAGAAGGTGCAATCTGAAAGAGATACAAAACTGCATAGTAATGTCAGGGGAGAGTGTAGCTACGCAGCACAAGAGTCTAGGCTGTAAGATGACTTCGGAAATCAAAAGGAGGAAGCAAAAGAAAGTATATCTATGGATTAAGTAGTGGAAGATTAGAAAGAAAAGGTTGCGCAGAATACAGGGAGGAGTTGAGACACGCTATGGGTGGTAGGGAGGACTGGGAAAGTACAGCTAAAGTGGTAAGGTAATTTGCTAAGGTGTACCCTGTGGGTTTGAATGAGGAGGTACAGGAAAGTATTCAAAGGGTTGCTGAAATATGTTGAATATGGAGCTGCCAGGTAGGAGGAAAAGAGGAAGGCTACAGAGACGATTCATGGATGTGGTCAAGGAGGTTATTCAGAAGGTTGATGTGACAGAGGAGGATGCTTGGGATAGGGTGAGATGGAGGCAGATGAACCACCGCAGTGACCCCTAAAGGGAACAGCCGAAAGAAGCAGCTCATGCATAGAAATGCTGGAGAGTGCGCATTGTTAAGCTGCTCTGCTGAGAGAGCATACATCAGTTGTAATTTTCTCAGAATTGTTAGCCTGACTTCTTTTAGACCAACTATAAAACTCAAACAAAAAACATCTTTGACAAAGAACATTTGCTCATATTGTTTCCTCAATTAGACTGAACAGCCATAATGCTAAAACCACTGAAAGTGTAATGTTCTGGGAAACTTCAGATTCTGATATTTACTTGGATGTTATTTTTCATGAGGCACCCCCTAAACATTCTCGCAAATGATCACACTCCCATAGCAATGTCACTGGCAACGGCCTGCAGTAGTACAATGCACCGTACCACAATGGAGGGAGGAGAAAAAAAAGAAAAAAAAAATTTGCTGGAATGAGTCAAGAAACATGACACAGTGTTGACTTGGTCTCCAAAGTCCTGAGATTCTAATCCGATCTAGTACCTGCAGGCTTTGTCAAAACAAACCCGGTCAATGGAGGTTTTGCCTTATAACCCACAAGACCCAAAAATCTGATTCCAACATCCTGGTTGCAAAAACCACATGGCACCTAAGAGGTAACATATTCATATCATGGTGGGAGCTGCAGGAGGTGAATCTGCATAATATTCAGCAGGTTGGATCATCAGCCTATAATATCTTCACAGATCAATAATTTGCAATTACGCCGGTGACTGTGGCTACAGAGCCAGTCGTCCTAACATAACAACATTCTTGGCAGTCCAGTAGGGTACCTGTTTCAGTGTAATACTTCACCTAATTAACTGATAGTTACAGCCAGGGACCACTGCTGCATTGCACATTTTCTCTTTATGCTGCTTCTGCTGTCATGGCTAAATAGTAGCAAAAACACATGCAGAAAAAATTATTTAGTTTTACTATCCCTACATATAAAATGTTGAAAAATTGCAATCTACATTTACCATCACCACGAGTTTTCGGATTATGAACACAAGTGTAGGTGGTGTTCATATTCTAAACTTAGATTATGTTGGAACAACCATTAATGTCACCTACTCTAACTTTACAATATATTGCCATTCTAAAGATAAACGGATCCTATTGTGGTTACATAAGGTATCGTAGAGTTGTAGCAATGTTTTGGTATGAAAAGGTTAAGTTTATCCAATAAATCCTTCAGTATGACCATATGGCAGGGACTTCAAGCAACCTGGTCTACTGTGAAATAGGAGTGACAGAACAAAACAACAAAAAGCCTTCTGGAATTCATTACAGCTATCGCAGAGTCTCAAAAACAGAAAATATATTCATTATACAAAAGAAAAAGAAAAACACATTCTACATGCAAGCACACAAACACACATCAATACACAATTAGCCTGTCTCTATCTTAATTCCCTTTACACGGAAAATAAAATGAAAATGTCAAATATATTAAGTTACCTACTATCCTCTCCCTCAGAGAAACAGGTGGCAAGGTGCTGAGACATCGCCACCAGGTGGACAGGGGGTGGAGGTGCGTAATTTGGCTGCTACAAAGAAAAGTCAGAATCACAGCAGGGATCCTGGAGTGTTTAGAGGGTCACCTTGTGCAACAACAGGCACAGAGCAAAACTGTGAGGTACACAGACGGGCTGCAGAGTTGAGAGGGACAGACTACAAACACTGAAAACCTGCCAGAAAACTGAGGTTAAGTGACAAAGTGCTGCAGACTTCAACGTATGTGTGACGCATTTCTGAACGTAAATCAAATGCCCACATGCTAGCTCATCTTTCCACAGCTTAGAGCCAGGCCATGTTCTTCTATCACCACCACCACCACAATTCTCTTTCCTCAAGCTCTGGTGAGCAATCTGACAGAGGGTTAATCAAGCCTGTTCATTATAACGTCAGATTTCATAAAAAGCTTAGGCAGTATGTGCAGATCCATCTGGGGGGTTAGCAAGATTGATCAAGTAAAGTAGCCGACCCTCATTTCTAAAACTCACAGACAGATGGCTGGAGGTGCACATCCTGTCAAATAAGTACATGCACATGATCATAAAAAAGGAAGACATCCCAAATCTTCATTATGAGAGATTCTGGATTTGTAGCAGAAATTAAGGGCAAGAACACTGAAAATATGTGAGCTTGCTGCAGGAGAGACTGGCAGGCAAAACAGGAAAAGGGAAGGAGAAAAGCCTCTCAGTGTTGAGAGAAAGAGTAAGTCTAGATGTGGAGCATGTATAAAAACACTGTAAAACAGTGTCTGTCCATCTTGCCCGAGGCAGTGCTGATAGCCCTGACATTCACTCAGAGAAAGAAAAAGAGTGAAAACAGGGATAAGAGAAGGCCAGGAACAGTGGGCACACATGCATGACAGAGCTGAGCATGAATTCGTCAGCGGGTTGGGAAGACGCTGGAGTGTGTCGGATCCAGGACCGCAGGAGGTGTGATGGATTAAGAGGCACTGGCAGAGACAGAGGTCCTCCCTGAACCGTGGAGCAAACTCCAGCGAAACACCATCACTATCCCTCTCCATATCACCAGTCGTCTTCTCTCACTCTCCATTTCTCACAGCTTCCTTCTCTCTCCCCCCTTTTTATCATCTAAACTCTCCATTTTCTCTTCTCTTAATCCTTCTCAAGACTGCTAAAAAACTGAGCAACCATGCCTTAACACACACCTTGCTTTAGATCTACTAATTCTCATGGCATTTCCTACTTCAGCTGATTTCAAATGAGAAAGGTATTACTTGCAGCTAAGATAACAAAACTACTATGATGCTAGCAAATAAAATGAGATAGCTTAACTCAAAATAATGAAGATGATATCCCCAGCTGTACTGCAACACATAACATACTGATGCATGTACTGTATGTACTGTAAGTACGTCACAGTTTTTGCTATAGTCATACCAAGAAATAATTACATTTTCAATGCAGTAAGTGAAGTCAGATCTTCTAAACTGGAGTTCCAAACCTCCTCTGGCATCAACATCAGGACAAAAACATTTGCTAGGAGCTTCATGTCATGGGTTTCCATGGCTGAGCAGTTCCTGTCAGTGTAATATACAAGTGGCCCAGTACGTTTGCGCATATAATGTAATAGTAAGGCTGAAAGGACAAGAAGAGAATATTTTGGCAGCATTTGCCCTTTTCCATCATCCTCTCTTAAGTCCTCCCACTTCTCCGTCGTATTCTGATCTTTACCAAATCTCTCCATTGCTCTTCTGTTGCAGAGCAGACCAGCTGCTACATGACTCAAGCGTACATAAAGGTTATATATAAAAAAAATAAATCAAGAGCAGCTTGTACACAATTTAAACTACAGTTAAAAAGACTTGAGAAGTTTTAACACATGCAATGCAGTCCAGAATTTACACATGAATTACAGGTCGGGCAAACCTGTAGGTGAGAATGTAAACATCTGATTCAGTTGGAACAGTTATTAGATGGTTTTTAACCCTCTCAGCTCCCTAGTATAAAGTGTACATTGTGTTTCCTGCATCCTATATATACACTCTAGAAAGGTAGCAAAGCCTGTCTAAATCAAACAGAGTAGTTCAAATCTAAAGCTAACTATCTCATGCTATACAGTGTAGCACAAAAGTGTTAAACCACTCATCTTTTGTGGGTTTTTTTGTAGGAAATTTTGAAAAATCTGCAGTAAATGATTGAAACACATCCAAACATACATAGAAATATATTCTATACTGGAAAAACAGACTGGCATGTCCACCTTTGTTTTTCAGCACAGCCTGATTTCTCTTAGCCAAGCTTTCTTCTAATTTCTTTGAATGGTCTTCAGGAATAGTTCTCCAGACTTCTTGCAGGACATTCCAAAAGTGCTTCTTTACATGCCGACTGCCTTTTGTTCCATTCTCTGTCAAGCTGATCCCATGCTGCTTCAATGTTGTGATCCAGGCTCTGAGGAGGCCAAACCATGACTGATTGAAAAACACACAGTGGAACAATATCAAGGTATTCTCTTACTGCATTGGCAGTATGCTGGGAGTCAGACACTCCCTGTTATACCTCCTCCACACATATTGTTAATAACTGAATTAAAAGTTGGACATTTGGATTCGTCACTTCATAAGACCTGTTGCCACCGATTTTCAGACAAATTCTTGTGTAATTTGGTATACCTCAGTTTTCTACCTATTTCCCTACCCAAACTAGAAAAGAGAAACTGGAGAACTAATACTCGAGACCACTTTACAAGTGAGTGGTGGCTCAAGATTTTTGCACAGTACTATATGTGAGAATGGGAAACCGCTTGATTTTCCCAACACTATTCAAATTTTGTATGTCAAAACACCTGCGGTCTGTTCAAAGTTCCCATATTTTCCCCACACAAAGATGCAATGTGTGAATAAATATATGAAAGTGAATGGCTTGGTATACTTCCTTACACATGGCAACTGCTTTTCTGCCTTTTAGGATTAGAAAAATGCAAATTAATCTGTTTGCATACTGGCAATATTCCTTTCCCATATTTTGCAAACTCAGATAGAAACCATTCCAATGTAACATTTTTATCAGTCAAATCTGCAAGAAAGATAAAGGACTTTTCTCACATATGGGGTACCTTTTGCAAGTGGTACAGAAATACAACCCTTGTAAATATGTGAGATGTGCCACATCTCAAGCCTCTCAGGCTGCATTCACACAGTTTGTCCTTGTACACTTCTCCAGTGTGATCAATTAGCTCTATATACTTACTGACAACACAAGTGACAAACTAATACTCCTACTAAGTGTAGACACACACACACAAAGACACAGCAGAAACAGTCAAACCCACTGTGAAAATTTCAGCCCTGAAAAAATAAAAATTATATACTCTGAGACAGACATCAAATCATAGTGGGTCCATGTTGCCAAGATAACAACAGAGAAAAGCTTTCTAAATGACAAAATGATATTGGCTGCAGCAAGTCCACAGCTTTTTCACTGTCTTCTTCTCCAGTGCCCAAAGCAAAGTCTGTCTTACTATCGAAATAAAAATCTTCTTTTGGCAATGTATTTCTTCTAAACTACACCGATACAAACATTATTTGTATAACATTTTCATACGCTCACTGAGGCAAGACTTCATTCAGCTTCACCAACTGTTCTGGATGTGCTCTTACATATAACTCTCCCCGTTTAATTTCTGCCCAGCAGAGGCTCTCCGCACGAAGTTTCAGTCTCGTGAAGTGAGCTGAGCTTGAAGCAAAAGGGAGGAGTGAATGGAGAGAGGCAGAGTTGTTTTGTTACCGCACTCGGTGCAATGATGCAATTTATAATTAAAATGCAAATGGAACGACAGGGAGTCTCTCTTCACCTTGTTTTCACTTTACTCCAACATTCTCAGGGGAGGCTGATCTCTGCCCGGGATCTATGTATCCAAGTCAGTAAATCAATTTTTATATGAAGCACCGAAATCAATTTGAGACTTAGGCTATACAAAAACTGAAGTACAAGACACTGTTTAGCTGAGGAAAAAAACTTGAGATGCATGGATGGACACATCCAGCCTGTGGCTATAAAAACAGTCTTTTGCTTTGCTATGATGATGTGTGAGGGATTTTTAAAAGCTCAAATCCCTAAATTGAAATCTAAAAGCAATTATTCAGCAACAAGAAAACACAGACCTGTCTGACACGTCCACCACTGACCTGTCTCTGTTTTGACTATAGCTTATCACAAAAGGTGGTTCAAGCATCCCCTAAGCTTTAATCTCAACAAACAACAAAGATAAACACTGTGGAATGAATCATTTGAGAAAGTTTTATATCAAAAGTGTGCCTGACAGAGAAAACGATGGAGAGGCCTTTTTTAGTGGTTGTCCTTCAGCATGACTTTGTCATGTAACACATTTCCAGCTCAATTATCTGCATCCAGTGGATTTCAAACACATTTAGCAAGGACCAGAGAGCTTGGTAATTAGCAGGATCCCTGGCTCATAAGGGGACCAAAAACAAAGCCTGTCTTTAGCTCTATCTTTATCCCCTTCGCTTGTCTAATCTCTTCTTATCCTTCTCTTTTCACAGAGGGTGTTGGACATCATGTATGCACTCTGTCAGTTTCTTTGTATGCCAACAGGTTTCAGCTTTTCTGGACCAAAGCATTATGCAAAATGAAAATGCAAGAAACTTGGAGTAGGCCTGAAAATTAGTAAACGGGTACTATTAAATTGTATCCCACATAAAACAAATTAAAAAAAAAACCTATATATTGAATTACTCTCCACTTTGTTGTTAGGTACACCTTACCAATACTGGACCCCTTTTGCCTTAACAGGTACCCTAATTATTTATGGCACAGATTCAACAAGATGCTGGAAGCATTCCTCAGAGATTTTGGTACATATTGACACAATAGCTTATAAATATTTGTCAGCTACACATCCACGATCCAAATCTCCAATTCCAGTACGATCTATGGACACCGAGGCCATCACGGTCATATTCAAGAAACCAGTTTGAGCCATTTGCACCCATCAGAAGATGGTTACCCTCGGGTCATAAAGGGATGGAGATGGTCAGCAACAATACTCAAGACAGACTGTAGCATTTAAACGATGTTCAATTGGTACTAACGGCCCCAAAGCGTGTCATCAAAAATACCCCACTGAACCACTGATGGAAGGCAGGATTGATCCATGATGATGTTTACAGCATATTCTGACCCTACCACCAAAAATCTGAGACTTTTGCATTCTTCTATTGTCCAATTTTGGCGAGTCTATGCAAATTTTAGCCTGTGTTTCCTGTTCTTAGCTGGCAGGAATGGCACCCAGTGTGGTCTCCTGGTGCTACAGTCCATCTGTTTCAAGGGTTGATATCTTGTGCATTCAGATACCCTTCTGCATACCTTGGGGGTGATGAGTGAGTTTGAGAGTGACAGAGTCTGTCTCAAGTTCAGAGAGTGGCCAAACTACCTTTCTCCTCTGAACTCTGATGTCAACAAGGCATTTTGATCCAGAGAACTGCTGCCCACAGTATATTTTCTCAATTTCAGACCCTTCTCTGTAAACCGTAGAGAATGTTGTGTGGAAACTTCCCAGGAGATCAGCAGTTTCTGAAATACTCAGACTAGCCAGTCTGCCACCAATAACCATGACACATTCAAAGTCACTTAAATCACCTTTGTCCTCCATTCTGATGCTCGGTTTAGACTTCCCTAGGTTGTCTAAATCATGTCTACGCGCTGTTGGTGACTGGCTGATTAGTTATTTAAGTAAAAGAGCAATTCATAAGGTGCAACTAATAAAGTGGCAGGTGACTATATACTCACAGGACCCTGTAGCATAGCACAGAACGTCAAGTATAATGAAACAAAACTTAACCGACCTCCAAATGCAGCATTGTGTAAACTACAAAGAGTATTGAATTTCTGATAAAATATACACAACCTGAACTATTCCTACAAACTTGATAAAGTACTAATAACTACTGTGCAATTCTGATTTACAGATTTCATGACATTGTTAAAACTCAAGGTATTAAAGTTAAGACCATAGCAGACTATGAATGTCCACCCACTTTCCATTTTCGTTTCCCTTTTAATTATGGCTTGAAATCCAAGCAGCTTTGTGCATCTCCAAACACTCATAAGGTTTAATTTCAGCAAGGAATAATTTCATTATCCTTAACAATGTTCACTATGGTGCTCTGTCTAGAATGGCTGCCTATGCTTGCATTTAGTAGCTTTGAGTTTGAATTCAATAACAATTATTCAAGACAATTATACTTTTAAGTACCATAAAGCTACAAATAATCCTCTTGCAGAAAAAAAAAAAAAAAAAAAAAAAAATGCAGATTTAGGGGTTTGCTAGCAATTTTAAGATATCAGTGGTGGGCTATATATACACAACAATGATTCCAAAATCTCACAGTAAACTACCGAGTGCTTAAAATATTTACTATGTAGAAACAGCAGTGTAGGAAGGAAGCAATTTCAGGCACAATGAGATTTTATGCCATTTTTTCATTTAATTCCTCCTTACCATTCCCTCCTTACTCTCCAACAACTATAATGACGAACTGTGCCGGCAGCAGTACAAGTTACTGAATTTGTGGGATGTCATCCTCAACAGAGCCATGTGTGTCTGCATAGTAAAAGAACAATGACAACACATCATGTGAATCCACTGATATTGGATTGGGGGAAAAAAAAGAAAATATTGTAGAATTGTGAAAGCATGTCTTCAAATACCAAGTGCCAATGACCATTCACCAATTTATCTTTTCTTCTTGTATTGCTCTCACAGGAAAAAAAATAAATAAATATCTGTGAAAACCATCAATGAAGGAAATATTAATGTAAAGTATGAACGTCTTTTTTGTGAAGTACATCTATCCCTACTGCTCTCTTTCCATTAGCATTACAAAGTACATAAATCCCAGATGGATACACACCAACACACCCACACACACACACACGGAGCCAATTAAGTTCAACTGTTCGCTTAATGTGTCATACTGTCACATCACTGTGCAGCAATATTGGGATCAAGGGTGCTCTAACGTCGTCGAGGGTCAAAGCTGGGATTCTCTCACACTACCACTCGTCTTTACCTTGGGGAACAATATTCCTGCTTCTTACCAGATGTCATCTCTAATCTCCTTCTGCCTGAAGAAGTGAACAATAGAGACCATTCAGGACCAACCACTGAAGCAGGCAGTTAAAGTACAGGGTCACCATAAGCAATGGTCCGGGGTAATGTTTTCTTGAGACTGTCCTCACAAAATAACAATGGAAAGCAGTACAACTGGGGCCCAAGAACAATTCAACAAATGTTAAGAAAAAAGGTCCAAGACTGTGTAGCTCAACCAAGGCTGAAAACTACTGCCAAACCATGAATGATTTGAGTCCCAGAAAGATATCTGGATGACTTGTGTTTTACGTTTCTTCAAAACAACACACAAAAAAGTACATCTTCTAATCTTTCCAGTATCAATTTGATGGGATCCAATATGACTAATTTTATCTCATCCCTAAAGATTTCTTCCCAAAAATTCCTAGATTCAAATCCAAATATGGATCAACTCCAAAAGTAGATCAATACAACATCTGGTAAAGTATTTGTAACTATTTGAGCAATCCTGCTAAGAGCCAGACAAACCAAACCAAATACTAAACCTGGAAAGTGGAATGGAAAAATGACAACAAACAGCACAGGATTTCTCTTGATTTCTCCAACTGTATTACTACTTACTTTCTCTTGTGGCTCTTAATCACTGTAGTATAACATCACAAAACGTATTTTTTCTCCAATAGTGACTTTTTTGGATCGTCAGTGATACAATTCCCTGCTGATTGGGCATCTCAGAAGTATTATTTTACATCATCTAAAGTGAGCAAAATGACTCAGAGAAGTAAGAAATGTGACACAGAGACTCAAGTCAGTTGCATCTTACATTATGTTTTGGAATTGCCCAAGTCTGTATCGATGAGCTCGACCAGATAAACTGGCTTCCTGAATGCAAAAACTAACATCAACAAGAAGTGTTAATTCTTAAGAAATAGCCGAAGCACGCCGTGAGGCTGTATTTTAAAGTACCTACAGATGAGAACAAAGAAATACACTTAGTAATAATGTACTTCCTAAATTTATACAATCACAGGTACTTTATATCCAATAAGAGAATACATCTGAATCTATGATTTAATTTAAACTGTCAACAAAGTAATTCTAGGAGATGAATGAACCATTTAAGAAAGTTCATTCCTCTCTTTATTTAATAGAGCTACAGAATTCACAAAAACATACTGAAACCAGGCAGTCTCACAGACCATTGATGAGATTTGGAGACAGATGCAGTGCTCTCTGTCTTATTGCTTTGCTGTTGCTCTTTTCAGTAAAAGAAAGGAAAAGGTAGTTGTGCTAATAAGTTCAGTTCCATCCATCGGTTACACATGGTACGACAAGGGTTGCTCCTTTGTGTGCCCCAACGTCACTCTGCTTCCCAATTACCACACTTATACACATACCCACACTGACACCCACACTCACATATGCGTACACTCATTTATATTCAGGAAGAATTTTAAATGCTCTTCATTAAATTCCTAAAAGATGGACCAACTCTTAAATCTAAAAGTGATCTTCTCACCTTTTACACATTGTTATCTATACATTAAAGAGCACAGATATTATACAGCGAGGGCTGAAAATTACCCATCTCACTCGGTAAAGTGTCAAACCGCAGCCCTGATAATAAGAATGGAAATGCAGGTAGCACTAACAGATAAAAACACTGTTGGTCAGACAAAGCATTAACAGCAAGGATGCATAAACCTTTAAAAGAGAAATGTTAGCGAAATAAAGGACAGGTAAACAAGCATCAGTCTATTCTTTCAAACTATATTCTCTCTTATTTTTAGATAATTTGCATAATGCAAAAGCTGAATGTTTCATTTGTAACAAGTATGGTTTATTAATGTAGCTTCAAAAAAATTTTTCTCTTTCTAAAAAAGATATGACATTCAAAATGCTAAAATTTCAAAAGTTTCAACTTAAATGTAATTTTGAGCTGACATTTTCAGTATTTACTTGCAGGAACCCCAGTCGAGATAGTGGTGGGCGCTGGGTGCCTGCAGACGAACATCTCTGTTTGTCTCCTGACACCTAAATGCCAACCTCTATCCTTGCACCACTGAAGTGGAAGAGACTGCAAAGTTGCAGCCAAAAGCTGATACCACCCAACTGGAAATGTGTCATATCATCTATATTAATCAGCCAGCATCCTGATTTGAGATCAGTTCATTACCTGCACAAGGGAGCTCACAGAAAGTCGGCACTGGCAGAATCAAATCCAAATTCCCATGAGACTATTAAGATAACAGCTGCAAAATAACTGCTGGTGTTAGTAAAGGTGACAAAACCTTGTGAGTCACCCTCCAAATCTAAGCCTTTCTAATTTGTGTTAAGGTTACAAGTGTTCCCCTTAGTATTCTCTGCAGCACTGAGCCTTTTGGAGGGTCATCAGATGTTGCTTGGTACCACAGTCAGTTCTGAAAACAGGAAATGCCAGGCAGATAAAGCTGCTAGACTACCACAAACACACATTCACACACAAACACACACACACAGTGACATTTCAGATCTTCACAGTAAATCTGGGACCGTAACCAACAGTTATGCTCTGAATTGAAGCTTCCCTAATTCATCTCCTTCTCTTTCACTATCTCTGAGAGCACTCCTGCCACTATCGAACTTTTAGCGCTAAAACTCATCTTCCTCGCCTGTTCTGCCATTTGAAATTACTCACGTTAACTATTTCAAATGTTTTGTCTTTTGTCTAAATGGCCTTTGTTGAAGAATGCCTTTGGTGAAGACCCCCTCTGAGATTATCACTCTCTCTAATGAAGTCATTTGTGTCAGGCAGGCACATTCCAATCTCTAAACAGCCAATCAAAAGCACCAGAGAGACTTTCTCTGCTCTGGCAGATGCCAGGATGGTGGCAACAGTAGACAGCGATGGACTTAGAGATGGAGGCAGATAAAAGAAGAATGACAAGCCTAAAAAAACAACATAAGAAAGCACGCATTTAAAAAAAAAAAAAAAAAAAAGTTAAATATATAAACATAATAAATATGTAAAAGTTATTTAAGATGATAATGAATGGGGAAAAGGATGGATATAAATGAAAGGATACATGCAGACACAAAATGAGTAAGGGAGAAAAAAAGCAAGGAATGTCTTTACAGACAAAAACTAAGAATGCAAACACGAAATCCAGATGTCAAAACAAATTAGATTTCAGTCTCTGCAACTTTGGATAAGCAAGCTGGACATGTCTGGATGAGCCATTTTCTTCATATTTGCAAAAAGAATTTTCAAATACAAATATTTCACTGCAGTTTTCACAGTGAGATCTCATTAACTAGATAACTAGAACCATGATGATTCCCACAAGAGTTGCTACCAAAGTAAAATAAAAATTAAAAAGTACTCTCTGGTTTCTAGTTTGGTCACTTTTTGTCGATAAAATATCTCGAACAACTTTTGTGCCGTTACCCAGAGAGATTTGTGAAAGGAACAAAATCAGACACAGTGAAGAATGGAAGATGTAACGATAGAAGAAAAAGGAAAGCGGTGCTGGACAATAAACAAGCATGAACCTGTCCAGTCACACAGTATGTGAACAGTATTGTACTGGTTGGTATTAAAGTGAACTGGGCTACCTGTCGGTATGCAGTCAGTCAGATCATTGGCATCTTACCATTTGCCAGTCAGTACACTAATTAGATCGGCTGAAGAGTATTTCGTAGTTACACTCAAGTACATTTTACTAATTGTTAACTTTAACAATTAGTAAGATTTAGCTGAGATCAAAAAAAGAACAACACCAGGAGAATTTAATCTTCTATATTTGAGTTGAAGTAATGTGTAATCATCTTGATACATTTTCATATATGAAGCATTAAAGATATATCAGTGAAGTACAGGTAAACTGCAAAAAGCATATTTGAAAAAAAGAAAGTACTGGAGACCACCAATGCTACTCTTCAGTCTCCAATCAGGCAGACCTATCGATTTCTTTTTTCTTTTTTTTTTGTGTTCATATCCTTTATTTTTTTTTTTTTTTTTTTTTTTTTTTGTCTGTCCCATTTGGTTCTTTAGCCGTCAGAATTGTTGTCTGAAGACCAACAAGGATACCAAATGGATTTATTCTGCCAAATGGATCATCATGGCATTGCCGTATTGGTCCATTTGATCAAACTTTGTTGTTATTATTTATTTTATTTTCAGTTGTTACAGATGGGACAGACATGACTGGGGGATAGGAAAGGGAGAAAGAAAGAGAGGAAGGAAAAGAAAAACAGAAGGGAAAAGAGACAGTGAGAAAGGGCACTTACAAAGACAAAGAGAAAGAAAAAAAAAAAAAAAAAAAAATCTCCTGGATCACCTGTTGAGAGAAAAAGAAGAGAAGACAAGCAAAAAAAAAAAAAAAAAAAAAAAAAAAACCAAACAAAAACAAAGCAACATACTAAACACAACACCATCACGTTAATCTAGCTAAGTGTGAACAGCAGTAAATACTAAATATTGAAAGTTGTTGTGCAGCATGCAGGACAGACAGCGCACAATGTGCTTTGAAGTAGCAGCTAAGAAAGGTGTAGTTTATGTCTACGAACAGTGAACACCCGTGTGCACACCTGTGTGGATCAACGCGCTTGTATACAAAAGGTTTCCCCATGTAACGGTCTGCTAGAGGGTGTGGAGGCCCATAGCCCCGTCCCCCAGGGCATGAAGCAGGCATGGAGGAGATCCAGGCTCCAGACATCCAGAGGCCCCAGAGTGCGAGAGCCCAAGGAGTACCACCGGAGGGGCATCCGTGCCACCTTCCTGGGAAGGGCTGAGGAGATCCCCAGACGAGGGGGTCACCCAGTAGCCACGGAGCAGAAGCCAGAGGGGGCTGCACCGGCGTGCCCGCCGGCTCTGCCGGCAGCCAGCTGTGCCAGAGTGAACCGAGTTGCAGGCCCCGAGGCCGGAGGCCCGAGGGCCCCCTTTGCCCCGGAAGAGGCCTGACCGAGCAATAGGCACCAGGCCCCGCCAGGTAGCCACCGGGAGTGAGCTGGTGCATACCTGAGCGCAAAGCCCCGGACACCAAGAACCACCAGTGCACCAACCCCTGAGGGCATCAGTTACCAGCAGGGAGTGTGGTGAGGGGAGATAGGCCTCCACACTTGGAGGGCCTGGGAGTACCCAGGGAGGTGGAGTCTAAGACCCGACCTGACATATAGACACAGACAAACAGGCACACACAGACATAAACATGCTTTCCCACCCTCATGCACACATATACAAACACTCAGCACTCACCCAACGTAGGGACAGACATACATAGACATGTACACACAATCATACTCCCCAAACATACTCTATGCCCTGGGTCCAGGTACCCTCGCCCCCAGAGGGGGAAACGGCACCCAGACCCAAGAGATGTGACCCTTTCCCCCGGGGTGGAGGCAAGCAGACCGCCCCAGGCTCCGCAGCAGCAGAGAGGCCAATTGGACAGCCAACACCTCCTCCCAGCCCCCCGCCCCGATGGCTAGTAGAGAACGGGGGTGTGTGAAGACCCCATACCTCCCTCCTCCCGCTCATGTGTAGTGTTGCTGCGTGTTGTTCTAAAGTGCATTTAAAACAAGGGAGGGCATGGTGCTGCTGCCAGAGAGCAGCAGGTGTTAGCACGGCCCCTCCCGAGAACCCTCAGTGTCTACATGGATTTAAAATTGAGAGGTGGGCACCGGCGCCAGAGACCTATCGATTTCAAAATCCTACGTCGCCCTGTTCTTCAGTTATCGCATTCACAAGATTTTCAGAAAACTTGACCTCTGAGCTCTGACTTTGAGATCACCGAGATTCAAACTCAGGTCAGATTTTAGTTGATACAACAACCGTATCAATCTTAAGCTCCTACGTTTTTTCGTTCTCGCATTCACAAACCCACCCAGCGGGGTGATGACAATATCCCATTGGCCTTGGTTTTGACCATTTTCAAGTCACTGACTGGAAGTCCCATTCTAATCAAGTGCACACGCTCAGAAAGTACACGTCACGTTCTGTATCATACAGACCAAAATTTTATGTCAAGGATCATCACTGGTGATAAGAGCTAGGTCTTCGGGGATGACTCAAAAATCAAACACCAGTATTTTAGTAAAACAGACCACATCACCCAAGCCTGAAGGATGCACATCAGCTCAAGCAGTGCAGCAAGGAGGATGTTGTGCTACAGTTAGACTGTCAATGAGGAGTTCTACTTTAAACATCCTGAGGTGTGTGAGTGAGGACATTTGGTGAAAACAACCTGAACTGCTTGGCTTGATACGGCGCCATCATTACTTTGTCTGCCCTCTCATGGCACTGTGAAAACAGGAGTTTTCTAGCCACCCCAACACAACAGCTGCTTCCCACCTGCCCTACTCAGCATATCTGGCTGCCTTTCCATTCTTTCCCTGCTCTATAAAGAAACTCAAATTAAGAGGTCACTATTTCAACATAGCAGAAAAAACTCAATATGCTCAGCAAATTCCAACATGCATAAGTGTATCAAAAAACTAAATGAAAAATACAGTAGTGTCTCAAATGCGCAAGAAAAATACAGCTATTACTGGATATCTGAAAAATTACGGAGTGAATAATATGCACCCATAGCTGCTACAGGTATTGGTTCTCATCTGTTTCGGGATGTTTCTTTGCACTCCAATCATGAACTAAGAGCTCAACAAAACTCTGTTTAAACTTGATCTACATAAACGCAAACAATCACACAGGCACACTGAGCAAATTAGTTTGCATCCGAGTACGGCATTGCATTAGCAGTGAGAGTCCACCTCGTGTCCTTGAGAGACTGTTTTCTTGCACGACTGACAGCTAACTGTTATGAGAAAAACAAGAAAACACAAGACAGCCAGCTACAAATCAAAAAAGGAAGGAAAATAAAAAGGCAAGAAAGAAAGCAGAAAGAAAGCAAATAAGTAAGCGAGAAAGAAATAAAATGAAGATACAGGACATAATATAAAGCCAGGCTTATTCAAGAGTCAAGGCATGCGTGCCCTATCAAAAGGAACCCTACCGGAGGAAAAATATAAATAAAACACAATCATTAACCAGCTCTGCCACACTTAACAAGGAGCTCAGAGAGATGAGGGAGGAGGCATAAGTGTAGGGAGCCGCAGGGTTACCGCAGCAACTGAAATTAGAACCTAGGATAACAAGAGAAATGAGAATGTGTGGGATGACCCAGGTGAGACAGACCAAGAGGGGGAATAGACAGAAGATGAGAGGCAAAGTAAGAAAAAGATTGAGAGACAAAATAACAGATCCACCTTCATTTTGTTGAGCACCCCTTACACAACAATGTAATAAATTAAATGCTGGTAGTTGTTGTCATTTAAAATCTTAAAGCGATGTCAGCACCTTATTCCTCTGATGCATCCGACAACGATGAATACGCTCTCCTGTAGTGTGACATTATCGTCTTTTTTTTCCCGTATTGTACATGTTTACATATAGCTAAAGAGTTCTATAACTGTGTGGAAACTGATGCTATAAATAATGTATGATAAATTATTATAACTTTGACTTCCAGTTATTAATTAAGTCAGTTTTATTTGTATGGCCCATAGTCACAATGATTCTCAAAGGATTTCTCAATACCCACACTATAAAAATACATTAAAAATGCCTTAAAAACTCAGACCATAATTGGAAATGAGGCAAATCTCCAACCAACACTTAATGAAGACTTTTTTTTTTTATGAAAAAACACAAGAAAACTGGCAGCAAAGGTGACACTAAGAGGATCACAAGGGGCCACAACCACCAGTTTCTCACTGGCTGTGCTCACGGCTAATGTGAAACTGATGCAGGCTGGTGACATTCATTCACTAAAATCTCAAACTTGACAGTCCAAGTGCTAGACGCTCTGCCCCATAAACAGCATCACCAGCCTATTCCTAGACCAAAAAAATTAATTTGTGACAGTGCATACCAGATAATGAAGTGAATGGTTACAGAGTAATGTTATCTGGGTAAACAGTAATGTGCAATCTTGACACATTATGGCAGTTATCACAATATGTACAGTAAGTTTAAACCAAGTTAGGAGTAACATCAATACCAAATAACGCTCTCCTATTACTGTTCACTGGGAGCACAGAAAGAAGCACTCCGATCTTCCTCTTCATTTGACAGCAGCAACACTGCCATTTTAAATATGTATAAGATAAAACACACAAATATATATAAAACGTCTAATTATTAAGCCTTACTTAAACATAGTTGGGTTTTTTTGTAAATTTGCTTGTACTTTTATACTTTAGGTACCTTTTTAATGATAATGCTTGCAAACCTGACTGTGAAAAATGTAGATAAAAGAATCAAAGGCAGTGAATTGTAAAATCACTTTGTTTTTTTCAAAAGCACGTATGCTCATTTGGAATTTGATACCAGCAATGTGATGCAAAAAAGTTGGTACAGAGGCATGTTTGCCACTATGTTGCATCATCTTTCCTTTTACCAAGACTGTTAGACTGTTGGGAAGTGAGGAGACCACTTGGGAAAGCAAGATGTTTTCCCATTGTTGTTTGAGTCAGAATTCAGCTGCTCACCAGTCTGGCGCCTTCTTTGTTGTAGTTTCCATTTCATAATGAGCTAAAATGTATTCGATGAGTAACAAGTCTGGACTGCAGGGATGGCTGCAACATGGCTGAGCGGCAACTACAGGGCATTAATGCAGAATGTGGTTTGGCCTTGTCATGCTAAAAAAGCTAATTATTTCGATGTGAAAGCTGGATCACAACATGTGCTGCTGTAGAACCTGCATAATATTTATATTATATATACACTCAGCATTAATGGTGCCTTCACAAATGTGAAAGTTACCCATTCCATACATTGTGTTCATTAGCATACCACTGCAGATGGTAAAGGGATACACTTTACATCCAGCATATATTTTTTCCATTTTTGTTTTACCTGTGATTTGTTCTTTTCACGGTAGTTTTACTTTGCCTGTAGAAGCAACAATAAGTGTGTTCCCAAACAAATTGTTCTTTAAAATTCCTGTCTTGCCCATGCAAAGATTTTCACAACAGAACAGAGTCGGATTTTAATGCCGCATTGTCTGGGGGCCCAAGAAACATGCTTATTCAGCATTGGCTTTCATCCCTGTCGCTAGCATACAGTTGTTTCTCTTGCTCTTCTGGATCTTTTAAATTTCAATTCTAATTTTATTTACCTAGCACCAACTCAAAACAACAGCTACTCCGAGGTGCTTTAAATTGCAAGACAATATTAGAAAGCAAACCCCTCAACAATCACACAACCCAATTGCTACACCTGACACTTAGCAACAGTGGGAAGGATGAACTCCCTAAGAGGAAAAAGCGAGTTCGGGGAGGAGTATTAATCTCTCAAAACTAATGGGGGTAAGGGGAAAGAGTGGAGAAGAAAAAAAAAAAAAGAAGAGCATGCAGCGAAAAGTATAAAATGCAAACTATGGGGGGAAAAAAAAAAAAAAAAAAGTAGAGAAATTTTGATGGCATTCAATAAATGAAATGTCACGCAGTAGAATAACAAAGAAATGCTCAGTGCATCAATCATTTAATTATATTACATGCAGTAGATGAACTAACTTCCATTTTTTGGTAATTTTACAGAGTGTATAAATGAAGGGTACATCGGTATACAATTCCAGTATTGATGTAGTTTTCAGCAAAGCTATATACATAATCAAGGCATAACAGAATTACTTTAATTCAGTGATGGATTTTGATTTCGGTGTGCCACCATGAGATTTTCAGAGCCCCCTTGTGAAGCATTAAAACATTTCTAGAGTCAACACTGCTTACAGGAAATACTCACCTCTAAACAAATATGCAACATAATGATCTGTATAATACTGATAGAATTTAAGGAAATCATCTAAGCACAACTGACAGTTATGAATTTAGCTGTGAGCCTTTATCTAGCACCTTTGTTAGTCTGCTTGGAAGTTGCCAAGAGACAGATAATGCCAACTGGAGGCTGGCAGTTTATAAGGTCTGAGTGTTAAGACCTTAAATGCCAATATTTGTCCCAAGGGACGGAATAATTAAGGCGTAAAGATTTAAAAGGCTTGTCACATATGGCTGGCCAGCTGTCACATCTGTCTATTCATATTCATACCGGTAACAACTGGGCCTATACTAAAGCAGCAACAGAGGATGTAATGGCTGAGCATTAAATGTCAGCAGACTGAGCTACAGTATAACTAAAGACTTCCACAAGAAAGCACCCTGAATGAGTAGAAGCCTGGCATTTAAAACAATTCACAAGCTCCACTTCTCATTTTAGACATTCACTCCCAAGTGGAGTGTTTCAAAAAGATCTATTCCCTATGGCTATACTGCACACATTCCCAGTTTTCAGTGTTACGGGAAGCAGCACTGCAAAACCAGCAGAGGGGGCACAGTATTGCAGCCTCAAGTAACTCAGAAGCAAGATGTAAGAGATTGGCAAGTTTCACTTTTTACAGCATCAGCCAGACAATCTCTCAACGGAGTGATTTCTAGGTGCAAATACCTGAAAAATATCTGCAATGCCATAAACCACTAAGCTTGCTTGTCCCAGCAGCACACTTTCAGCTATTAAATTAAACCATGTAAATGCACCCTTTTTTTGCATACAACCTCTTGCTTTGACTTCCTACCTTCATCGTGGTTTCACTCAAAGATAACCATAAACTTAAAAAAGTAATCTTACTTGAACTGTATAACCTATCATAGTCTTTCATTTAGCGTTACCATGCAGGACGAATCTGAAACCTTTGCCGTTTAGGTATGATTTCTTGCTGGTCAGACATCAAACTGCATGCTGAGGCAAGAGAAAAAGAGAATTTCTATGTCTGGATGATGAAGGCGTGACTTTATGGCCTTTATGAACTTCAAACAGCTTGTTTTGGTCCAAATCACAGAACAAGTTGTTTCTTTGTTGCATTTATAGAATGGTTACTTTATGATAACCATAGATAATTTTCAATTCAGCCATAATTTATCAACAAAAGCCATGTGGGAGGCAAATTATTCAAAACAAATCCAATTTTAGTCCATGTCACTTTAGCCAAGCTTTGTGGGCTTGAAGTCTTGGATCTTTGTTTATACTGAGTTTTAACACTTTTCTTGTGCTCTTTCAGAGTTTAGAAATACCCATGAATTGGAAAAGGCCTTTTATTGCATCTCCAGTCCACATTTGCCCTTTTTTCATTTTGTTATGCTTGGCTTTTCAAGCATGAGTAAGTACAGGCTATCAGATGACAACATTCTCCTTATAGCTATAAAACTGCAGTTCAGGGTCACTTCTTGTAAATGAAGGTCTAACTCCTGAAAATCTGTGTTGCTGCTCACTTGAAGTCTGTTTTTTTCAGACCTCTTGGTGTGTTTTTAATGCTTTCACTTGAGTTTAAAATGTTTTGAAAAATGAAAAAAGAAGTTTGCAATAAGTTGCATAAATGGTGCAATCATAAAATTCTGAGACTCCATCATACCAGAATAAAATCTTTCTACTTTCCCCTTCAAGATCAGATCTTCTAGTCTGAATTCAGCTCCAATGCTAATTTTAGAGTCCTATGTTGAAGTTCCCTTGTACATCTCTGATTTCAATAACCCAAATAAGCCCAAATTTGACTGAGGCTCATCAATGCTGATAAGAGAGCAATTTTACATTGAGGTCTACAGCTTCCAAACCCAAAGGTAGAACTTCCAGTCAGAAGCATAACCAGGACCATGCTTCACTAGGTTTTGAACCATGAACTTTTCTCACTTTGCCTTTACATTATTATCTAGCCCTTCAACACACTCAAGTAAAAATGACGTTTTCCTGGTTGCACAAAGGTCATTTTTACATATAGCTGCAGACTGAATGAAATTATGAGTGCAACTCGTCTGCTCCATCAAAAAGTATAAAACACACAAACCTGAGTTATTAATGTTTGTAGCAGGCAGTTTATGCTACATTGTGCTAAATTTAACACCAAAACCCTTATCTTACATATCTTACTGCAGAAAAACCTTGAGTGATGTGTGGTTTAACGGACATGGCACACTAATAGTATCTTCACAAAGACATGGATGGCTCGGCATCTCACATGAATAATGTTTTGTGTTCCTTTGTACATTTCAGCTGTTACGCATAGTGCAATAATTACAATATTATATGTAATGAAAACACACTCTGGATAAATCATGCACTCTACCAGAGTCCCAAGCCACAGGACCGCATACAGGTGCTCAGCAATTTCTAGCAGAAGAGTTCATCCTTGTGTCATAAACATATTGATTCTTCTGCAGTTTCGTTTCATTTATCTGAACCGTTTTCAGATAAAAGCAACGTCTAGAACCTGTAGTACTTTTAGTACATTATTCACACTCTCAGTTTTGAGCAATACATTTGCACTGCTCTTGGTAAAATGCAGGTCACTAATGGAATTAACTAGCTCTGTTTGTTTATAAATGTATAAACTGTAAACTTATACATTTATTTAGTATTCTGAGATTCTGCATGGTCTGCTGGCAGCGAGTTCCCCACTGGCTCCCATACTGCACTACAGGTCTGAAGTAGATGGTAATAGATTTGCAGCAGATATTACATTTAATGACAGCTAGTCTCTATATTATTGTAAATAGATTGCATCAGTTTTTGATTCCTTCAATTGAAAATTAATAGCAGATTGACTGTCTTATTGCTGTTTTATCAGTTTAAAGAAGGCAAGTGACTGAAAGTGGTCTCAGACCTGCTCCCTGCCTTTGAAGTGACCATTTAAAGACAAGGACATGACAAGTTGCTTTCACATGGTCCAAAAAAGCTTTGGTCGCACCATGGTCAGCCACCACAGCCCAATACAGCCATTTAGTGTAAATAATACAAACGATGGGACATGATAGCATTTTCACATGCTAGTATGCCATCACACTAGCTCACCATTGTATATAGACATGGAATTGAAAACATAGGAGCCTTTTGGTTAGACTAACATTTCTTTAACCCTACTCACCACATAAGCCTTCGTATTAATCCTCTTCACTTGAATAACATTATAATGTTGTGTGCATCACAAAAACACAAGTAGTGGCCATAAAGAGACTACAGGAAGGAACCTCAAAATAAAAAAAATAAAAAAGCAGCCATGCTGAAGGTATGAAACACATGAGTAGATGAATTCTAAGGGGAGATCAGCTAAATTTAACTTTAGAAAGGTGTTTTATACTCATGGGCAAAGTCCCAGACCTTTATGATGGCACCTGATACAATACAACAGGCCTCAGCTGTTTTCACACATAAACTCAAATGCTGGGAGAATTGGGTCATGGCTTTGTTTAAATTTGCCTTTTCCAATATGTACTACATATTGCACTACTCAGTACATTCTCACTACATTTGCTCTAGTCAGAATGCTTCTGATGCCTTCTCACTACAGGAAATACTAAATTTTGTGTGACAGAGATGCCACAATATAAATCACTTGATGTAAATTTGAGACAATTGTGGTTTTTCTAACAAGAGCCATCAAACAGACATTGTACTAAGGAGCTTGAAAGTTAAAAGTCTGTTTACTGTAAGATCCCAGTATGTTGGACATTTGCACCTGTCAGTTTCTAGTGAAGTGGGGGTTTTTAAGGTAACTGTATATACTAAGTATATTCCTGGGATCTTTGTTATATCCTGAGTTTGTAGATGATCATGTGGTGGGAAAAGCTTGTGGGTGGCAGGAAGCTGCTGACAGAAGTGAGTGACAGGTCAGGTGAGTGCTGTGGTCTGTTCAGGCATGCAGATCCAGCTCCTCTGAGTGATCTGAAGTGGCTTCAATTAACTGAAGCAGTGAAGTGTAAGGAAGGGGACTGGGGAGCATGGGCCCCAGACAAGCCTCCTGACAGATTTGGGAGGGGGGGTGGGGATAAGATGAGTGGAGCCTTCTGACAGGTCCTCTAATACCCCACGAATTCAAACCTTTCTCCATCTCCTCTTAGCTAATTACTACGTATCCATATGGAGACACTTGTCACTGTGATCACAGCAAATTGGCTGTAACTACAGGGTCAGCAAAGACCGTTATTCACTTATATATAAACACAAGAATACACACAGAATCCAACCATCTAATTTTGCAAGAAAACAGAACACACACAATACTTTTTCTTCATTTCCAATACTAAAACTATTTTTAGTTTCATGGGAGAACTGAAGTTACCACCGAGAAATCTAATATCACCGGCGCTGCTTCATAACCATCTGAAAAACCACATTCATGTTGATTTTTCATGATGCTCTTTCTGTGTGATAATACAGAAAGGAGGTGATTAAAATACCCCAGCATTTCTCAACAAATCCTACACAGAGATTTAATTTTCATGGGTATACACAGCAACACTGATGTCAAGAGACACTGCCAAATGAAATGTTTAAAAAAAAAAAAAAAAAAAAAAAAAAACAACACACACACACACACACTGAAATTGACTTCTGAATGTATGAAAGTAAACCACACACCAAACATGTGGGAAGAAAGAGAAAAGGTTTGAACTGTATCTTGGAATTTCTTTTGTCTTAATGTTAACACCAACCTTTGCTTTGAGTTTAAACCCAAAGTAAAAAAGTAATTAAATGTCCTATCCTACATGTGATGAAGCAGTGGAGAAGCAGACTGATCTGTACACTAGTAGGGCAAATTAATGTATTTATCATTTACCATTTCGTCATCTCAGCAAATACAAAACAAGTATCTCATAGCCTCTAAATGGAAAGAGACTGCTACTTTACACTATTTTCGCCAAGCTTTTTTCCCCCCTTCCTTTCTTTCCGTCGTGCTGTTCTTGCTAGTTTTACACTACCTAATTAAGACGGGAAAGTTTGGTGGGGGAAGCATGAAACACACAGGACCACATAATTTACCCTCAAGGATTTATTTTATTGTTCCTTTGTTTTTTTGGTCTCCAATGTTGGCACATCCTCTATGCCTCCACCCTTATTTCCCCTTCTAAAAACCCAAGCTTTTCCTTTTTTCACCTTTTCAGTCTTTTATTAGAACTGGGTCCAAATTCTGCTTATAAATGACAGATGAATACGACCTGAAATGTCTTATCCAGCTGCCATTTATATGATCAAGTGTCTGCTGCTGTCTCTATTCTCTTGCTACTTGGTATTCCTTCACTGGGAGCCTTTAGATCTTCTTTCACCTTCATGCTTTTTGAAGGTTTGTGTTTTCTATCCAAACCATTCAGCTTATTTCTTATGCTGAACCATCCACTTCCTCTTACCCATAATTCGATTCAAAGTTAGCCTTATGAGAATACTGTAGGTGTTGGTTTCTTAAACAGCTAAACAAAATGTAGTTTACTTTAGAAGAAATGACTAATTTATTTCAAGCAAAAACCAGTTTGGGGAAAAAAAAAAAAAAAACACTTTAAGACAACTGAAGTTGTTCAGAAGTCAAAAAAGGCAGCATTTCAAACTTAAATGAATGTGAAATTGCCTGCTTTGAAAAATGAGTGCAGAACACATGAACACAAAGAGTCCAATACTTATACAGTTGTTGAAAGTTAGCTAAAAACACTTGGTTTAATAGTACTGTCATCAGCTTGAGATCAAAAGTGGCCATTTTAATGTTTTATCGTCATAGACTAAAATTGCCTCTAACAATCCCTCTTCTCCACTTCTCTCCCCACCCACGGCAGATTTGCAATTTCCCAATATTGGTACAGACCGATGCCCCCCCTTCCCTCCCCCAGATCCTCACCTCATTTGGTACTCACCTAGATCAAAGTACCTCGCACATCTGTTCCGCTTGCAACCGCCATAACTAGCCAGCTGGACTCTCTCCGTCAGGTCTTGCTGTCTGTAGGTGTGTCAGTACTGCTCGTCTGTCCAAAGCCAGAGCTTCTTGGCAAGCTGCAAACACAAACAGCGAAAAGAATCAACAAGACTGTAGTTGTGAGAGTGAGCGTGGGTGTGAGCCAGTGCCTTATCATAGTCTTGCAAGAGACTCCTTGTCAAGTTGACTGTTTGTGTGTGCATCTGTTATGTAGGAGACTTGAATGCAGAGTATTCCTGAGATAGAGCGAGTGTGTTTGTGTGTGTGTGTGTCTGTGTGACAAGATATTACAAAAACACATGTTTTACGGAGACTGTAGTAAGGTTTACACAGCGAGGCGGAACAAAGCGGGACAGGGGCCCACCTTCCACAATTACACGCAGCTCTAAAATACTAATCCAAGCACAAACTGTATCTGGACTGTATCCAAACAGCAAACCAAAAAGCCACAGGTGTAAACAGAGCAATAAAGCAATGCAATCTCAATCCCACAAATGAAATAGTGCTGCTTATAGCAATAGCATTCAAAGCAGGATCACACCAAAGCAGGCTTAATGCTTCCCTGATACTTTTTATGCTATATTTACAGTGACCCATAAAAGTGGATAAAAATCTTTGTAGATAAAATTCACCACGTTAATGTGATGCATAAAGGGCCCACACAGAGCCCGATAGCAAAACAATCATCTGACAGAACAGACCCACGGTGGCTTCAACTCTGCAGTGTCATTAAAATCCTCCAAGTCTAATTCTCTTTCAAATACCACCTCTACCTAAATAAACATGACCAAGGACGCTTACTCATACTTCACATGCCTGCCAACCACAGATGAACAGGATTTCACAGAGCAGACTGGGTGTGTTTTGCCAACCATTACTGCAGAAAGGTCTGCAGATTGTGACAAAATGTCTCAAGCTAAACAGCCATGGTGATGCACTTTGTTCTCATAATAAAGCCAATCCATAAAGATGTCTGACATTTAACATGCCCATGCAACTAGAAAAGCTGTGCGATTTAAGTCAATTTACTTTGACACTTTGATCATAAAGAATAAAACTGCATTTTAAAACAGGCGTTGAATGACTTCAAACTACGGCAATCCAGGGAGTGACAAGTTGCCTCAGAAGTGTAATAAACTGCAACTCTAAGGCTAAACACTGACTTATATTTGGCTCAGAAATACTGCACCGAGAGTGTTACTTTTTATATTTTGGTGCTTTGTATTCACGACCGGCAGTCAAACTGCCTGTGGGCTTTTACCTCAGAGAGAGAAAAGATGATCTGCATGAATGAATGAAATATCTTAAGATCCCTATGTTTACACATATATACCAAGGAAATGTCAATCAGATGCAAAATACAAAGGTTGAGCCCTGAAAGAAATGTCAAAAAGGTAGTCTGGCTCTGTGATGTGTGAATGGGACCAGCACCATTTGATCAATAGCTCACCTGAAATGAATACAAGATTTGTTCTTACCAACTCAAAACAGCAGATGTGGACTCCAACTCCATTTATCACAAACTTGGATGAAACTGTTTCAGCTGATAAAGTGGAGACTGCCTAACATAACACATTTTTAAGTATTGGTTATTGGTTGCTTTCCATTTGTGATGTTTATTTGAAGCTCTACAGAAGTGTTATGCTGAGTTGTCACCACAGGAAATTACATGAAGTATAACCTGAAACAACCCTGTCAGGAGTATGAACAAACATAACGTTGTGTGCCCTTCATGTTCTTCCTGTTTTCTTGGTCTTGTATCATTTGCCCTGCTCAAGTCAAGTGGTCAGCTCAAACAGGAAGCGATAACAATAGGCAATACAACCAGCCATGCCACCAAGACATGGCAAGCTGACCCCAGCAATGCTGGGACGCCATGAGACAGCAAGGTATGTCTCAAAAAAAGAAAAAGAAAAGATTTTTTTTAAAGGAGGAGGTAGCTGACAGATGAGGAGGTGGAAAACAAAAAATACAAGAGGGGAGAATAGAAAGCAAAAAAAAAAAAAAAAAAAAAAAAAAAAAAAAAAAAGAGGAGTCGACAAGACAGAGGAGGGAGAGGCAGGATGAAAGATAGGTCGATGTACAACAGGCTGATGAAATAGAGCGAGAAAGGCAAAGAGAGAAAGGAGCGGAACAGCAAGTCAGACAATAGTCAAACAGAGGAACAAAAAAAAGACACTAAAGGAAAAGGAGACAAATTAAGGAGAGGGCATGGGGGGGATGGGCAGAGACAGGGGGAGCCAAAATATAAAGACAATGTCAGATTCAATACTTCTCTTAAACGAGAGAAGAATTAAGGAGGAAGAAGAAAGAGTGGCTGTTCTATATCTCGCTGCTCCTAAAACCTGAAAAGACTTGAAAGACCAATACGTAGAAAGGAACAAAACACCAGGGGGGGTAGATCAAGCGCTTGACTGCATTCAAAAGAGCCACAGAGGGAGTATAAGTGACACAATTAAGAGCATAACTGTCATTACAGCCAATCAACCCAGTGCCACCCACATGGCCACTGAGCAACAGAACCATCATGAAGAGGGATGAAGGACTGCTTATTCCCCCTAGCAATGCAGCAACGACTGTTAATACTGACTAGCACACATATCTAAAAGCCCTAAAGGCCATTACATTGTAATGCAACAGAAACACAAGACACGTGTACAAAATCGTTCCATCAAAACATGTTCCTGTCTCATTTGCATCTTGAGAGAAGAGCTGACATTTAAATATAATCCTGCTGACATGCAAACTAAGTGCAGCCAATTCCATAGCCCACATGTGCATTAGAAAAGGAAAAAAGAAATGACGTGTGAATCTGAAACCAATCACAGTTGGACGTATACTCTCACTCAATAAAATAAAAACCAAATTTAATGAGCTTTCAAGCTCCTCCACAGTGACATTTCCTCTCCCAATTCTCCATCTTTTACAACCATCATTCACCTTACCTCCATTTCTCGTCTTCCCTGCTACCGCTTGCCTTTCCCCACACCTCCCTCACTTAGTTTTTCATTCTAAACCCACTACTTTGCCTCCATCTTCTTCTCTCTCCCCATCCAAAACAACAGCCATTCCAGAAAGAGGGCCATCAATCTTCTTCAATGAGACCAGAGTGCGAGAGAGTGCCAAGGCTACAGCAGATTACTATCTCTGCTTACCTCCACTCAACACTGGATAACATATAGAAGGAGAGAAAGGGCAAATGGAGAGTCGGGGAGGGTCGAGAGCGAGTCAAAGAAACCATCTTAGATAGAAGATGGACATTAGATCTTAAAAGCCTCAAAAACAAAACAAAACACCAACTTCCACTCCTGTCACCAGCAGAGGCTTGTCAAGTAAAGACGCCCAGCAGCTGATTTTAAAATCTCTAATCCTAAGTGGCAACTCCAAACCTGATCCTTGATTTACTTCCACAGAGAGCTCTGCTTATGGAGAGACATGAGATACAGGTCTTCTGTTAGACTGAAAATGAATCATACTCTGCATCCAAAACAGAGTTACAAATTCAGAATCAAAATGTGTACTGTTACTGTAACTAATTTAGTTGTTAACTACAGTACCAACAGGTCATTACAGTTCAGTTTGAACAGGAAAGAAAAAGTGACAGTGCATGTATAGAAAGGAGGTGGGGGAACATGATGGAGCGAGTGCTGCTTAATTACTTCAAAAAAAACACTACACAGAAATTGTTGTTTGTGAAACACACAGAAATATTCGCATATGCACTAAGTCCTGTAAGCTAATTATCCCATCTGATGATATTTAGAGACTTCTGAAAGCAATGTGCGAATGTTTGTTTGACAAAGAACTGACACAATGGTGGAAAAGCCAGAGCTGTGACCTTGCAGCAGAGAGGGGTTTTTAACAAGCTGCCTCACTGCCCTGTGTGGTGCAGTGGCAATAATCTGCACACACACTGTGCATCACAGGTAAATCCAAGGCTGAGGACGTCCTTCTGAGGAAACCTTATGTGAGAAAAAGATTGGTTACATGGCAAAGCAGAGTTTTTGCATAGAAAATTCTGGGTATTTTTGTTGTTTTTTGTAATGCAGTGCAGTAAAAGCTCAGTGAACTCTTATATTTATAAAACATGGCCTTCTCAAGCAGTCTGCAACCAAGGACACAAGACCACCAGGCCAGCTCTGACAGCTACATCCACAATTGAGCATGATAGGGCTAATCGCTATGCAGCTTTCTCACTGAGGAAAAACCTACGTGGGGGGAGTTTTGTCAGGCATAATAAACTCTCCCTGCATTGTCACACCACTGTTGAGGAGGAAGGTTAAACTTAGAGCTGTCTGTAAAGCTGTCCCTCTGCAGCAGCAGCGCTCTGACTGGGGATCAGCATAGTGTGGCTTCTGTGGGCCTGTGGGCCACACAGCAACGAGTGGGAGGAGGCAGCAATGGGGCTCAGCCAGGCGCTAAAGACTTTGACACTAACATAATCACTGATAATTGATTCTGCTGGTGAGGAAGGTTTAACATTAAAGGATAAAAACAGCAACGGTGGTGGCAGCACGGCGCTCTGGCTTAATATGAGCTGATGGGACTGACGCCACCTGTCACACACCATCTAATCACATGAAGACAAGATTCTCTAGACGTACACATATCATCAAATCACTACCAGCCTTGGACGCGCTCAGCACCCTCAAAGCAGCTTTGATCAGCAGTGGGTCGAGAAAATCGAGGGGGCACAGAGGCTAAGGGCGGTGGAGGAGGAGGAGATGAGGAGGAGGGGGAGGATGAGGACAGACAGACAAATAAGACAAACGTCCTTCACTATTGCAGGACAACAGCCCTAAGATATCACATGACAGGACAGAATAAAAGCACAGTGTTTCAAAGAGATATAGAAAAACTGTGCACTAAACCGAATGCAGTTATTAGAAGCAGTGTGAAACATTTGTTCCATACTCGCGGTAATGGGAGTTGAGCTGCAGTCAGCTGACATTGCAGTTATAATCCGGCTAATGTTATTCTCATTAGCTTATAATGAAGTGACTACTATTATACTATAATAATCTTCCAACTGCCTTTTATTGTAAAGTGCCAGCCTGTGGGAAACACTAATAAATCTGAGGCAATAAACACATTTTAACCCGATTCACCTGTGATTTGAGCAGACTGTTTTTTTAAGATGGCTAACCACAGAACACTATTTCTAGTCAGCCTCACAGATTTGTTGTTAAAGTATAATGGAGACACATGAGCTAAGTCTAGTAGCAGTGACTGGGGTGTGCCTATTTGCTGAGTGAACTGATGAAGACGGAGGGCTCCCTGTAGCCTTACAGTCAGAACACTGATAAATTGGCCAGCATCCACCCTTTCCCCAACTGCAGGAAGGATACGTGTGCATGACAATAAGTATGAACGCCTGCTAGACTGGAACTGACAACATAAAGTGTCAATGCTACTGATTTCATGTACATTTGGGGGGGGGGGGGGGTCAGGAGGACAAAGGAGAAGGAAGACCTCCATTATGTCACTAGCAGACGTGTCACCACAAAGGAGACAGTCGGGCTATCGGTCCTCCAACCCAGCAATGGCAGACTCACCTTCTTAAATTAAAGGGTGCTTAATACAAAGCATGTCCCAGACAGACAAACACAAATTTCCACCTTGGGCTGCAGACATAAACACACATCACTTCATGTCGAAAATGACTGTTTGGAGATCAAAGGTTTAAAATATGCGAGGGTCAGATATCTTGCAGAGAAATAAGGGAGGAAAGATTGAGGCTGAGAGGGAAAAAGGTAGCAACGGCAAATAAGAGATGGAAAGGGGACCAGAGAAAGCCCCAGGCTGATGGCAGCGGGGAGAGAAGAGGCAGACTGGATGATGAGCTAGTGAGAAAATGTAAATGAGAATCTGTCATGCAAAAAAAAGGAAAAAAGAGGGGAAAGAAAACGTGAGAGATTACTATAGGAACTGTTCGGGGAGAAACTGAAGAGCAGAACAAAGCTCACAAGAGGGAAAAAAGGGGGTGGGCAGTGCACAGGAGGAAACAGCAATCCAAGAGACATGACAAGCATGCACTACGCAGCCTTTTGCTGTTAAAATGGGCCACATACTTCCTAATATGTCCTTCAACATGTGGTGAAGTCAGTTTTAGTCATCACAGAAAGAAAATGTAAAAAAAAAAAAAAAAAAAAAAAACACAAATGATAAGAAAGGTAGCAACAAATAGTGAGAGGTAAAATAAAAAGACAGAGATGGTGCCTGGAGAGGCGACTCATGGCATCCCTTTGTCACAAGTCAAGACCACAGGGAGGAAGAGTAGGAGGAGTGTAGGCAGTAAAAAGGCAGCTCTTTTTCCTCAGTCTTTCACTCCCTGGCTATCCTCCACCAGCAGCTGGAGGCTAAACTTAAGCTCCAGCAGCCACGAGGGAGAGAGGAACGGCCTTGGGAATAGGTCATCCACAACCACAGACCAAAACAAAACTCAAGCATCTGCATCATTAGAAAAGGAGCCCAGAGTCCCCTGATGTCTACCCACTGCACAACAGATCCCTCAGAAATGTGGCCACAACAGTCCCCATGCACACAATCATCCGCTGCACAATCGCCATACAGCGATGTCAGCCTCCTCTTCATGAATATTCATCTGCCTCATTAACACTCAAGTGGGGAAACACAGCATATTGCAAGAGACTCCCGTTACTTGGAGAGCATGAAAGTTAAAGGCGGAGAGGAAAAGGGAAGAAGAGATGGGACACATGGTGACTGCAAAGGAAGGAAAGGGGAAGAAAGAGTAAGAGGCAAAGGCTTTGTTTCTTTGCCTTCAAACTTTTTTGAATCTCAGGAGAAGAGGGGAGGAAAAATGTCCTATATTGTTCCGGGAGCTGACACCCCCCAGTCGCTTTTCCTTATGAAGCCAGATAGGGCAGTATGAAAGCAGCGTCAGCAGCAGGGACATCGCAGCGGGAGCACAGGCTAAGAATTACAGACCGTTTTACCCTGTAAATCCTACTGCAATAAAGGCTTTAAAACAGCTGCAATTTCACCACTAATGTCTGGCTGCTCGCAGTAACTGCTAAACTGTGGGGGATATGTGTGAATACACCTCAACGCAAGCTGCAGCTGAACAGACACTCATGTGACTCCCCCTCCCTCTGTTCAGTAACAAAACACACTTACAGACGTAAGAAGCCAGGCTATATCGTACACAAAGTCTGTCAGTCCACTCGGCCACACGCTTTCTCTCAGAGCCACTTGCCAATAGAAAGACACACAAGCGCGCGCGCACACACACGCGTGCACAGACACACAAAGAGAAAGGATTATTTTCTCTTCATGTTGTAATGCTAGTGAATCTCTTAACAGGAACTGCCAACAGGGGAAATCTTCCATCCTGCAGCTGTGTCCTCAGAGAGACTCTGGAAACTGTAGAAATTTCCTTGACTCTTTTCTCGTCGTGGCTTTGGTGGCAAAAACAGCTTGGCCATTCAGGTAGGAGGAGATGAGGCAGAGTCAGGTGCTTTTCTATAACGCTGCCCCACCAGAGTCGCTCTAGTCCTTTAAAAAGGGCAGCAAGAAAAAAAAAAGAAAAAAAAAAAGAAAACTTGTGGTACCAAAATTGGACCAGGTCTGTGGAAATCAATACTGCTGCTTACATGAGGGGCCTCCACTAAGGCTATTTCATATTTCACCATATATACACAGTTTCTGAGGAGAAAGAAAAAAAAAAAAAAAACACAACCCCTCAATTTCAGAACAGTATGAACTATCGATTTCACAGTCACGATTCTTACTCTCTCTGCCTATTTCTGTCCTCTCTCTTTTCCATTCCCCACCTTTCACGTGGAACTCCCCCCCCCCCCCAACTTCTGTTAAAGGGAAACTGTTTATTATTAGGCTTCTCGCGACGAAGAGGTCATTAGCGTCACATTTTTACATCTTTCACATTTCTCCTAAAAGAAATGTTTTTTCCATTGACAACACGAATCGATCGATCTGTAAGGTGAAACAGAAAAGCTATTTCTTGACAAAAGTGAATACTATTGCCCTTACCTTGTACACTTTTGAGATATTAAAAGGTGGGCCTCACAGAGTAACTTCCAGTGGCACACCTTAACAATGCACTGCCTATTATAATGACTATATCGTGACTCTGTGAATTGTAGATAATTTTTGAGATGCGTCACGATATCTATTTATTCACTGCTGAGGCCTGTACTGTGTACTATGGGCTTAGTCAAGTAACTTGAGATTTAACCCTGGGTTTATTTAGTGCTACAGAGGTGGTGCACTTTTACCCTGGAACACCAACATGATAACTTAGATACATTTTTTAAAACGTCCCTGAACTTTTTTTTTTTTTTTTTTTTTTTTTTTTTGAACCAGTCCTCTTAATTTTTGAGTTTATCACGACACTCCTATTTCTTTTAACATTTCACCTACAAGTGATATGAATTTTAAATGCCAAACACTGTTGGAGCTTTAAAAAAAGTTGGATCTGATGTTCAGAGTATTTGGATGGGTCGCTGTTTTCCACAATCTAATGCCAGTGTATCAGCAAAACTGAATCTGACTTTTGGGCAGTGGCGCTTTTAACCAACTGTGTTGTCATTCATTTATATTCATACAGCATTCCTGGGTCATGTGTTTTGCTGAGCAGTCTGGCAGAGACCGGGGACCTGGCCAGTTCAAATCACAGGTCCAAAGTCAGCATGCATGCATGATTTAAATACATCTAAATGGCAGATGGTGAGAGACCTGGCTGGGATCTGGCTTCAAGACAGAAGCAGTAATGCAGGAGAAGCACAGGGATTAGAGTGAGGAATGGCTTGGCTTGTCTTTAAGATTACTTTTCCTCTTAAAACATTCACTTCATCTGTGTCACTTCTGCTCTCTACTTGTTATTGGAAAATAGCTTCATGCAAGAGAGGTGGAAAACCATTCGATGCCGGCTCTGTCTGCATCAGTCACACACTGACACGCACATACACAAAGAAATACATTTCATCCTCCATATCCGAAACAGCCAATAGCACTGGCAGGCATTTGCGACCCCAATCCATATTTCAATTTCCCTCCTCTCATGCAAACTAATTCAATACTTGTTGCCTTCCCTCACAAGCGATCAGCAATATGAGAAATGAGCTTCTTCGCATGTTGCATCTAAAAAAGGTCCAATCAGAGACATTTTTGAATGCCTATATCAATTATGTCTTAGTAGTGCGGTGCATATGCAAATTTTCCTTAGGAGTAGCATTGCAGGATAGAAAATCTAAACTACAACAAAAAGGAGATTTTTTTTTAATCAAATGGTGTGCCATTTAAAACTCATACATTACACCACTGCCTGTGTTTATATCAACAACTTCATGTTTTCAAAACATTTAAATAAACATTAAGCTAATAGCATCGAATGAGTCAACCGAATGAGTAATTTGAATATGATGTTCATATATTGATTTCATTCCCTTAGTTTTTCCTTTAACATAAATCACTTCAGCTTTTCACAAAGCCAGAAACAGAAGTATCAAAGCCGTATGCTGTGATGTGATCAGCCAATACTTTTTGAAATCGATCCAGCGACACAGCTCAGAAAGCTGGACAGAATATGGGCCTGGTTTTTTAATTTGTGCATGTTCTTTTAATCTGGCTCATTAGTGGGATGAAATCTTCAATTCTGACATATTAAACATTTTCAGTAACACCCAATTTCCTTACCGACTAGTATTGATGTACTGACTGATGTAGCATTTTACACCGTTACACAAATTCACACATCTTGACATCTCCCACTGCTGCAACACCAAGAAAGGAATTCTCAGAAGAGCAAATAAAAATACAAATCTGAATACATAGGATACAGTCTGAGCCTGATGGAGAAATGGTGCAGTGCTGAAACATTTGTTAAGGTCCACCACACTCTGCAGTAATTCACTTTTTGCTTGACATTATATGGTGGATAGTATATCATTGATCCGTTTTTCAATGCGCTCTGCATTTGACCCTGAAAATACACAAGCATGTGCGCACACACACCAACGTACTCATTTGGTGTTGAAATGAGCAAAGATGAGTAACAACATCGTCTCAAACTCAGGAACCCGGGTGCACTCTTTGCCCATGTAAAGAGAGAGGCAAGCAGGTAATAGCGACAAATTTAGGGGCTTAAACAGCGACAGCTTTACGATGCCTGAGCGGCCTCTATGACTCCATTCCTGTCAGATTCTATTAGCCTGGCCTCCACCGTGTGCTTCGATTGGCTCTTGGCCTATTCCCAGCAGTTACAGAAGCACCACCCGTAAATAAACCAAATGGCTGCATCTTGTAGTATATGAAGGGGCGGGGGGCTCTTTGCAGCTGGGCGCTTGTGTGTAAAGAACATCTAACAGAGTGGTTGAATAGTTTAATATACAGCAGCGAGCTGAATGGACACAGTCAACTAGAGGGAGAGCGCGACACACATCACTGTAAGAGTTTAAATTTGAGGAATACGAGCAGCCAGAAAGGCACTTTTAAATCAAGACAAGTGGTCTCACTCCACACACACACACACACACACACACACACACAGCTAGATACAAAAGGAAAAAGTGTGCCTATCTGCCAGCTGCCAGGTGGAAGTCTATGGAAAGGCCACCTGTCTAATAACCGCTTTTGATGCATACAGCTCAGCAATATGAAACACAGCATCTGGCCTGTCCCCTCAAACTGATCTTGTTAACAGCCTGATCCGTGTTCCTCTTACACAGAATTTATTTGGACAGTTCACTCGGATACAAAAAAAAAAAAAAAAAAAAAAAAAACCCCACACACAACAAGAAACAAGAAACACAAAAACATAATTTTGTGTTTATAAATTCAACCATTACAGGTTTCTGATTGAAAGAGTTTTGCCACCAACTCACAGCTACCAGATGTCTGCAGGATATTTTGGTACACAAAGCACACAGTTTTTCAGTGTGACAATTTATTGGTAGTTATTGACCAAAAGAATGACAATCAGTTGTACAATTTCATAACCAAGTCACTTGTCGCTTCTATACAAAACACCCTAAGAGTAAAATAAAATGGAATAATAGGTTCTAGTAATAATTATTAAAATGCAATGCTTGAAATGCTGCAGCTAAATTAGTTTTTTTATGGCTTTGAAATGGCTTTTGAAGAACTGTGGAAAATAATAAATTAAAATTAAAAAATAAAAATAAAAAAAAAAATAAAAACCTGCTTGCCTAAAGTGAAGAAAGACTGACGCTGGCACAACAAAGTCACAATTACCTATATGTTTAAATTAACAATCATTATATCATGCATACTAGTGGAAAAATATAAAAAGAAAATTTCCAATAGTAATAACATAATGATCTCAACCAAATGCTAGCTTCATTGCATGCATACATTCACTGAGCATTCACAGCTAACTATAAGCACAGGTATAATTAACGTAATTTATATAACCTAAAACCATGTGACTAGGGAACCTGTTTGGTTTTCTTTTGTTGTTTTGGGGGGTTTTTTGTTTAGACTCAAAAAGATTACTAATTATTTGTAATTAAAAAAAAAGTCTTTATGCTACTGATTCATACAGTAAAGCTCTAGCATCACATTTGAGTGAACTGTATGATTACTGTAATAAAGTGCTTTAATCAGGCAATGTAACTGGAAAACAGAGTGCTTGTCTTCAAAGAAACAAATCATAGGATTATTGTGTTTATTGCAACTTGGGAAATATCTGTTATACCTTCAAAACTCAGCTTCACTTGTTTCCTCTGAAAAGCTGCTCCTCTGTGCCCGTCTGTGGCAAAGTGGCCTTCAGCATTAACAGGCTATTACTTGTGAAATGTAACCAATCAAATTGGAAAGGACATTGCTCAAGACCACAGAGCGGTGGCTAAAGACAGACTGAGGCAGCTGCACCACAGCGAAAGCAAAACTTATTTTTTCCCCTTTTTTTTCTCCATTTTTTTTTTTTTTTTTTTTTTTTATAAATGGGACTCATGAAATAAAACATGTTTTACTTTATTTATTTTAATCAAAATGGTTCTATTTTAATTGAAATTGGTTTAAAAAGTTACAACAATAAAATGTAAAAAATTATGAAATATTTATGACTAAAAGACCATTAAACTGGCAAAGCAAATGGACTGGACACCTGGTTGATTTCATTTATATATCTACTGCTTTCCGTATATGTCATATTGAAATATCTACCAAAACTACACTCAGTTTCATTTTTCCTGTTCTTAAACAGTAGATTCGATTCATATTCTGAATGCAGGTGAACTAAAGTTTACCAGTTTGTATCTACTTCCTTTCCTGACAGACACAACAATGTGCAGATAGTGAACAAAACACTTCCGTACCAACACAATAAAAACAATGTGACATCACATCTTTTACAGTCACAGCTAGACAACTGTGACTTAAGTGCCAACAGCTGTTACACAAAACTGACTGGATGTTGAAATTCAGATCCTGAATCTGCATAGTTCAACCATATTGTAAGCTTGAGGGATGAAGTCAGTATTTTATTTTGTGCAATGAGCTGCAGTTTAATAAAAATTTCAATTTCCCACCACACCAAAACAAGTCACGAACTTGTACATCAAGAATCTGTCTTTACCAACAGATATGTGAAGAATGTGTGGATGTGTCACGGTTTAAGAAGATAAAATGAGAAAAATGCTAAGCCAGTCAAAGAGTTATCTTTTGGGATTCAAATTTGTTCACCATAGACTCTTCTGAATCAATCCAAGCTCCCATTCAGAGCATTTCTGAACTCCCACATGCCCTTTGCTCATGCATACAATCGCAGCACAGCTGAGCAGAAAACTCTGTGGGACAAACCAGCTGAATTTTTAGCATGCACTTAGCAGATCTTTTACTTCGAAATTCCGCTTTGCAAGAAAGTGTTACACCAACTTTTGTCACATCACTAATAGAAAATACAAAATGAGACATGTTTACCTGCCCTTTCAGATGGCAACCTAATTATTTTAAGGATGCACTGTTAAATCTGGTCATTTATTCCAGCATGATGCGTAAAAAGCGGCTTTTGGTGTCCTCATAGCCACAATAGTGAGTTTTGGGTTTTAAAACATGAATCCAGCAAGGAGAAGGGCCTTTACAAGGCAACAGGATGAGAAACCCTTAAGCCTCTTAATAGAAACAGCTGGGGGTAAATTTTATGCCATTAAATGATCAGGGTCCACAACCACACATTTTGGTCTAGATCTCAAGGGTGAATTGACATTTCTATTCAGCACCAATCAAGTCCAGTGTCACTTAGCACAGTAACTGTCTTGTTTTGTTCAATTTGGAACATGGTGCAACAAGAATTTTACTTCTTCTTTTGGCTGCTCCCTTTATGAGTTGCCACAGTAGATCATCTGCCTCCATCTCACCCAATCCCTAGTATTCTACTCTGTCACCAACCCCCTGCATGTCCTTCTTCACTTCATCCATAAATTATCCCTGTGGTCTTCCTGGCAGCTCCATCTTGAACATCCTTTTTTAAATAAATCCCCCATCTCTCTTCTGCACATGTTCAAACCATCTTAGCATTGCCTCTATGACTTTGTCTCCAGAGAGCTCAACCTGAGCTGTTCCTCTGAAGTAATTATTTCCGGTCCTGTCCATCCTCGATACTCCCAGTGAAAATCTGAGTTTCATCAACTCTGCCACCTTTTTTTTCCCTTTTGCTGATGTCCTTCTGTCACAAATCACCTCAGGCACCCATTTAAACTCTTTCACCTTCACCGTTATACTGGTCTCCTTCTCATTTATACACATTCTGTCGTGCTTCTACCGACTTTCATTCCTCTTCTCTTCAGAGCATACCTCCACCTCTCCAGGTTCGCTACCACATGCACACTACTCTCACAACAGACTTCTTACTCCCAGATTCTACAGGAGAATCTTAATATAAAACATACATTATCAGAACCCAAGGAACTAAACTTGGCGCACTACTAAATCTTGAGCTCTGTCCACACTGGAAGCAATTTGCATCACTGTGAAGCCGACTGCTCATCCCTGACAGAAATTCCAGGCTCTAGTTGCCTAGGTAACCCACTAATGCATTTACCACCAGGTCATAGGTATTCTCTGCTCTTTTTGATAATGCTGTCCGTCACTCGCCTAGAAGTTGAAAAAAGTTCAAACCAGGTTATTTTGCCTGTAGTCACTTAAGTTGCAAAATTTCCTTCTCTTTCTATGGTCTCTAGTCGTCACAACGCTTCCAGTATGGACACGGCTTTGGACCCCTGAAGGCTCTTATCTTTATCAGATATCACAAGGTCATCACATTGCCTAGCAACCACCAAGCAACGGACTTAAGTGCCCTTTTTTTTAGCATTTATGCACCTATGAAACGCTATAAAAGGATCTGATCATGTTTATTTCACGACGATAACATCTATTAACTCATATTTCAATTATGTACGAGATATTATGATGCCAACCACTGAGCAATGGGCTAAAATTACCTGTTTCTTGCAATATTTTATGAACGCATCCTGTGGTTTTACTTTCACGGCCAACAGCCCAAACAATACCGTAGCACCGGCATGTACTACTGTCTACAATACAGCACAAATCCATCTGGTAGTTCCTATTAGTACTTGGTTTCAATGGAGCTGTACAAGTTAATAATTATGAAAGAAGCAGGCTACTAAATTAGGTAAATTAAATAACAAAATTCACCAAAAAAAAAAAAGAAGAAAAGAACCCCTGCCTTCCTCCAATGGCAATGGACTTGGCCAATTAGCAGTAGATATTTGTTCAGTCATCCAACTCTAATGACTGCAACAGTTATTGCTATTACTGATTAATCTGATCATTATTTTTTAATTAAACTTGGTCTATATGTATCAGCTAAACTAAAAAAAAAAAAAAAAAAAAAAAACCCATTAAATTTAACAAAGCAAAAGATAAAGTATTCTCTCATTTTAATAAAAGCCAAATCCCCCCTGGGGGTTTCTATAAAGTCTACTGAAATCTTAAAGACGTTTTCTGACTTTTTTTTTTTTTTTTTTTTTATAAACCAACAAACTACTAGTTTTTGTAGCTCCAGTACTCAATGTTTGGCAATCCATACTTCATTTAAATAGTTGTGGGTTACATCCTTGAATTTGGATATCACAAAAAAAAAAAAAAAAATATTCATAGAACTTTGAGTTCATTACTTTATCTAAAAGTCACCAGTTTTTTCCCCAGCCACCTTGCAGAGGTACTACAGCCTGCATTGCAGTAGCCTTTCTGCTTGACTCTCTCTTTTCAGATGCTTTCTGGCAGACTGAAACCTGCAGCTGTCCTGCACTGCGCATTGGGAAGCAACAGAGGGGAGAAGCCCTGGTCACTATTTGGCAGGATACTGAGACTGAGCAAGAGGATGAAGCATAACATGTTTTTTTTCTAACATGGGTCTCATTATTTTGCACATCCATGTGGAAACGTTCAGACTGATAACTCTTGCCGTGACAACCCAGACATGACAGTCATGGCACAAAATTGCACAAAAAAAATCAGCGGAAAAGTGAATCAGAAACGGAAACAGTATAAATAAGTCCCGAGCCGCTACCTACCTGCTAACAATAGCCAGCTAGCGGCTAATATTGAAGCTCTGTAAAAGTGCTTCTAGCGTTAAATTCCTGCCAAACTTTAAATGCACTTTACCATAGAGGAATCAATAAAATTCGTAAATAACAGGCATATGAAGAGCTCATTTTACATCTTTAAAACTCACCTTTGTTACGCACTTGAACGAAACAGATGAAGGATTTTTGACAAGAGCTGTCACTGCACTTCCGGGTTAGACTGTGACGTGTACGAACGCCCAATAAGCGACTGGCCATGCTGGGATTGTTTTGGTTTTGACTCTGGGTGTTAGGGGAATATACAAATTTCCTATTTAATTACGAGCGGCTGTCTCTCATCAAAATCAGTAGATTCGAGCTTGCACATTTACTATCACACAAACTGCATTTTCTTTATTTTGTTTGGTTTAGCTGTAGGAATTTCCTTTCTTTTTTTTAAAGATAAGAATTAAAATAAGCAAAGGGCACATAATAAGAACAAGCCTAAGATAAGAAATTCACTGAGTTATGCTAAAGGGTTTGTAGTCTGAGTTGCTCTAAATTAAAAATGGAGTCTTTCAAACAAGGAGCTTTTTCCTTGACCTCGAAATAATTTAGTGGCCCTTAATTATAACCAGAATAAGAAAAGAAGAGAGGACATTTTAAAATAATTGTTAATTGAAAAACCAGAGATTGCTGAATCAAACCATTAAGGACTGTCATCCTTTCTCTCCAGATTATTATCAAACCATCAGGCAGAAACCATGAGTGCATTTTGAGACAACAAGCTCTTTTGTCCTCCACACATTATATCATTGCTATAGATAGATAGATAGATACATATAGATCTATCTATATGTATATATCTATATATTGATATAGATATATAGATATATAGATATATATAGTTGATATTTTCTGTGTAGTATATTTAAATACTTATAGTCACATTAGATTAAATTTCTATTCATGGATGTCATATTTATATGCACTGATGTGTGAGATTCATTATATTATTAGTTGTAAAATCAAAAAATAATAACAAAAAATGTTATGTGTGAAATTCCAAAGAGTTAACAAAATATGACAAAGCCCTTTAAGTATTTCAGAAGTCACATTCTGCACAACAAATAAACATAACATAATAAAAAAATAACTTTATCATATCTTCAACTACTGCAACCTTTCAGCTTATTATCCACAATACATTTTGATCACCATACAATTATATATAAATGATGCTACATCTTTCTGTCTTTGCATCTTTTGCTAATTTTATAAAAAGCTAAACACTATCAGACATGCTGCCTTCACTTACTCAGAGCTTAAAATTAGCCTACCATACAGTAAACAGCACCAAGTATCATCTCAGACTTCTTATTGCATTGTCTGGATGGGTATACAGGCTGTTATTATGAAGGATGTTTATTTTTAACAGGACTCCAGTCTGTCCCGCTTTAGCAGCTCTAAAAAATATTCTGAATTACCATGTACTGTAAATAAAAGATGGTCGTAGCTTTCAGATATGAAACATGAAGAAAAAACAAAAGTGTATTCTGTCTAATGGTCATCAGGTGGCGTCTTCCCTGGTTGCTAAAATACATTTGGCTGTAGAAAGTGGTACTTGGCTCCCACGATTCATGACCTCAGCAACACTTTCCTGAGGAGTCATCCTCAGTAAAACACAACATTCATTTTATAAATGATGGCCCAATTAAAGTAAAAGAGCAGGATAATTTGGTATGCTTTTCTGCGTGACTGACAACTTGATACAGTCTGAGTATGCAGTATCCCTTTGTTGCTCTGTCCGATCCACCCCTTACATATCCAGTGTTGGGAAGGTTACTTTTAAAATGTATTCCACTACAGAATACTGAATACATGCCCCAAAATGTATTCTGTAACGTATTCTGTTACGTTACTCAATGAGAGTAACGTATTCTGAATACTTTGGAATACTTAATATATTATCATGCTGTTTACAACTACATGAATGTCCTATTGCTGTGATTTATTACTGTTACTGAAGGTCCGCGGCTCCGAAACGTAGTAAAGGGACCTCTGGCTAATACGTCGGGTTCGTGTCGGGCTGGTAGCGAAAACTAGCTTTACTTTGTTGTCTGGGTCAACTTTGCTTGCGGAGACAGAGAGAGGCGTTGAAAGGCTGCTCCAACGGAACTTATTTTTCCGGAGGAAAACACGAACACAGTGTACAGTTGAGTCTTAATAGCTTACTTACAAATGGGCTCCTCAGGCACTCTTCTTGGCTGCAGTGGTTATTATTATATTTACATGCTTCCAGCTCCCGTTTTTGCTCCGTGACAGCTCGGACTTTTCCTTTCTCTCCCTCCCTCGCTCACAGACACATAACGGGTATGGCAGTCCATTCTCCCTGCAGCACGGACTACACTGCCCATCAGGCTACATGCTTTAGAGCTATGCCTGTAGCATTCTGCCTTTTAGCTTAGCACAAAAACAACAACAAAAAAGCGCTCTCTCACCCAGGAAACACGCAGAGAGAGAGCGCGTCACCCTGTAACCATGGCAACCGTAACGCTGCCGCCTGGAACAACAGAACGTAGCTGTCAAACAAACCCAAACAATCCTGACCCGCGACAATATGAAACAGGGAAGTACCGCCGTGTAATCCATTTATTTCAACAAAGTAACTGTATTCTGAATACCACCTTTTTAAACGGTAACTGTAACGGAATACAGTTACTCATATTTTGTATTCTGAATACGTAACGGCGGTACATGTATTCCGTTACTCCCCAACACTGTACATATCACAATGTGTTCAAAACATTTGAATTGCAAAAGCACTCTGCTTCAGTGTCATTCAGTAAGGACAAGCAAGGCAAGCACTGCTTGCTTGTCTACCTTTAACAATGATGACTTGAGGTGAGCAAGCTAAGACGCCAGTAGCTGTTTTCTGGTTGAGGATAAACCGCTGATCTTTCATTGTAAACTGATGGGAGACCAGCACGCGAGGAGAGCTGCCACTGGCTCTGCTTTCACTGCTCTGAGATTAATTACAACCTGCACTTTGTGTGGAAACCCAGCTAGCATTAGCAAATCAATGAGCTTCAGTGATTTAGCATCATAACAGATGAGTCTCCTCTTGCTAACCAACTTGAGAAGATGGAGTGTGAAAAAGTTGTTAATAACTCATTTAATACACTAGTGAGGAAAGCGGATGATGATGGAGAGGGGACGGCAGCTCTAACCATGTCTGGCCTAATAAAACAGGGAAGTTGAGCAGGTGCAAGTTCAGTAGCACTTTCAGATTAGCATCTATGAGAATGTCTGAATTTAGTAGGTTTAACCAGCTGCTTTGCCAACACTCCACCTTCATTTTCCATTCATATTCTAATAGCCCCTGCAGATATTTACAGTTAACTGTGTCACAGACTGCTCGGGCCTTTTCATTCAGCTAATTTATTTTCATTCTTGTTGTTTTTACTATACTATTTTAACATACTTTTTAAAAAATCAAGATATAGGCATTTGTTTTTGTTTTTAGACATATGTGGTCCTCACCAGACAGGACAGCCAGTAGAAACAAGAGATTTAAAGATTATGCTTAGCATTAAACCAGGGGTGTCCAACTCTAGGCCTCAAGGGCCGGTGTCCTGCAGGTTTTAGATGTGTCCTTGATCCAACACAGCTGACTTAAATGGGTAAGTTACCTCCTCAACATGTCTTTAAGTTCTCCAGAGGCCTGGTAATGAACTAATCATTTGATTCAGGTGTGCTGACCCAGGGTGAGATCTAAAACCTGCAGGACACCGGCCCTTGAGGCCTGGAGTTGGACACCCCTTCATTAAACGGACTATAAAGTATTTAAAATGAGCTCAACCTTAAATATATGCAGCAGTAATATTCATATGTTTAGCACAAATTATTTCCTTAAAAACAACAGAATCAGTGACAAAGCAATCCAACTCCCACAGGAAATAAGTCTGACTTACTGCCGACAAATCCAAGCTTTTGCATCAGTTGTACAGGGACCGAATGGCCCGTAGAAATGGACCAGGCAGCCCATACTGAAGGGTGGCTGGCCTCTCTGTTAGAGATAGGGTGAGGAGTTCAGTCATTTGAGAATCATGTCAGAGTATAGCCGCTAATCCTCCACGCTGAAAGGAGCCAGTTCAGGTGGTTCGGGCATCTGATCAGAATGCCCCCTGGACACCTCCTGGGTAAGGTGTTCCAGGCATGTCCCATTGGAAGGAGGCCCCAGGGCAGACCCAGGACATGCTGGAGAGATCATGTCTCTCGGCTGGCCTGGGATTGCCTCAGTGTTCCCCCGATAAGCTGTAGGAGGTGGCTGGGGAAAGGGGAGCTCTGGGCCTTTCTGCTTAGACTGCTGCGGCCTCAACGACCTATTCGCAGATAAGCAGAAGAAAATGCATAGATGGTTGGATGGATGGACTTTGTGTGCACAATTTTCCAATACAGCTTTAATTGTACTGAACTGTTTTCATGGTGTTTTATTCCTTCTTTTCCTAAAGAAATGGTTTGAAAAATTCTTCTTTTTTGGGGGGTGTGTGTGTGTGGGGGGGGGTAATATAATCGAACTACAGAACATTGGGGACCTGTCCAGGGTGTACCCTGCCTCTCGCCCTAAGACAGCTGGGATAGGCTCCAGCCCACCTGCGACCCTGACAATGATAAGCGGAAGAGAATGGACGGATATAGTAGATATTTATTTAACTATAGAAGTAATAACAATTTACAATTCTTCAACCACAAAGGACTGCAGAAAGACATCCACGTAGGGTGCAGACAGGCAGGATAAATAGTATGTTTTAATCTGATCCAGTTAATCTTGTGAAATAGGTAAATAGTGGTTGAAGATGTTTTTGGTGGTGTGTATAGAGGTGGGGGATCGTTTCTGCTTACCTTTCTGTAAAAGTCGCCACATGCCACTGCTCAACTTGGCTTGAGGCTTCACAAGGGTGGCTATGTTGATCTCTTATACACAAACTCTGTGAATAATACTGTATATGTTTATATGTGAAGTTTACTTATGAAGATTAGGATTCATGAAATTTGACAGATCCTGGGGTTGAAATTAGTTGTAGACCATATATAAAATGCTATATTTATAACTACAGGGTTGTGCATCAATGCTGTACCCATACATGGAATAAAAATCCCTTTTTTTATTGCAACATGCTGTATCCATTTTCCTTTGAAACTAGGTGCTCAGTGATACGTCAAGCACACGCAGTGTCAATGTAGGCACAATACTGTTGTGCCTACATTGACTGAATTGGGGATTTGCTGTTTTGTTTTGTTTTTATTTCTGTATGTGTGTGTGTTTGTTTTCAGGGAAAATAGTATTAAATGTAAGCATTTTGCAATGCATGTGGTATTAGGGATTTTTTGGCCCCAGGAAAGTGGGTCATCACAGCAGGAAATAAATGCAAGCAAGTCAAGAAAGAATTTAAGAGATAATGTAATAAGCAATTAAAAATCTGTGCAGAATAATGCAAGCTATAACTTACAGTGCACTGTCTTCATAAAATGTGAGCTTTACTAGTTTGATCACATTATGAAAAGATGTGCTATAATGAGATTATGATCTTGATGCCAACATTTAAAGTGACTTTGAAAAAAAAGGTGCTTGTTTATGCTGCAGATGTGAGTAGGCAGTGTTGCAGATACTAAGTCATCACTCGTGGGTAGCTGCCCATGTAGGGTATCTTGGCAATTTCACTGTGTTATAAGAATATTGTAATGTGATTTTCTCTGTTGAAGATTCAAATCACATTCATCAAACTTTAACAATAGCGCTTGGGATGTACTATGAATTTGCTGTGAAGCTCATCCAAAAGGTTGTCTGACGGGATATTTAAATTAAGGCAAAGCAATTTGAAAAAATAAACAACAACAAAAAAAACTGAAGACAATTGGCAATTGAATAAAGGAGAAAAGAGACAAGTTGTTATGATACGTGGATTGTTTTCTTCCTGGGAATGTTTGATCTGAGAAACACAACGATATGGGGATGCTATCACAAGATCTTCTCACAACAGGAGTTTGCTTTTGTTTCCACAGTTTCTAATATGGACATTGATAAAGACTTTAATATTAGAGTTTGAATTATATGTGGGTTTTTTATATATATAGATTTTAAAATCAAAAAACTCCAAGGCACTCTATTCAAAACGGCATTTATTCTCAGTGTTTGTTCTTGTGAAAAACAGGTTTCAGCACCTGGGGCGTAAAATAGATTTCATGGAAGTAACCTCTCTTTTTACATGCTCCACTTGTAGCGTTTTACCAAGAAGAATCTTCTAGGAACTTCAACAAGGACAAAGTTTCATCCATCCATCCATTCTCTTCCGCTTATCCTTGCATAAGCTGAAATATCACTAGCTGAAAGAATATGAATGTATTTCCACTGAAGAAAAAAGTCTGCGTTCACATTTTATACTTGTTCTCCAGTGAATTAAAGTCGAGACTCATTTTTCAGCTACTCCTTGTTTAATGTACAGTGCATTCTTATGTGATATGTTGAATTTTCCTAGTCAGTGGGACGTTGCAATACACGAAATTGTATTACTGCGTGACAATCCCAGCTTACTCCACAGGTCTGGCACCGTGTTCAGCCGTGGCTCAGCTCTGGAGTTTAATGCAATTATAAATAAATAAGCATGTGGTCGGGAAGAAGACAGGGCCCTATGGGGACAAGCTGAGAGAAAATAGAGGAAGTTTAATTAAAGCTGCACACTGCACTCCTACACAAACACACACAGATACACACAGTAATATGTGCAAAATCCATATACTTATATGTGTTTGCATGTGCACTTCACTTGCCATTATCCAGCTTTACATGCCTGAGTGTGTCTACAGCTACAGCTATACAAAAGAGGAAGTTGTCCACACGCTCACTGATGTGTCTGCCACAATGTGTGCACATATCTACAGGTAAACCAAGACACAGGGAGGAAATTTTCAGCACAGAGAAATCCCATGTGGTATTCAGATAAGATTCTCTAAATTCCTTCATCACACTGAGGATTGGTGTGTAACCTTTCTGACAACAGACAGGGAGGCCTTTTTGTCTTGCTCAGTATTTCACCCCCAGTAACCCAGCTATCACACTCCACACATCCACTGTAAAATTATGTGGTGTGCATCGCTACATTTTTGTAACATTATTTCCTGCAAAATGATTGAACTGCCAGTCTCCTTGTAATTACCTAAGGGGTGCAGGCAATGGCACAGCCAGTAAAAGGCTGATGAGGGAGTATTGAATTTGCACTTCAATTAGAGTGCTTATAAAGTGTGGATTACACAAGGACTCCAGGGCCAGAGCTTTCACTCAATTACCACAGTGCACTATGGGAGGAGGGACAGCAGGCAGGAGGGGTGGACAGCAAAGACATGGGGGTGAAGGAGCAAGGTGGTGGAAGAAGACCTAAGCCAATACTTTAATCAGGATAGATTCATGCAAAAGCAAGTCCAGAGAAAAGGATTAAATGTGGAGAAACAGTTGGAGGGAGGTCCATTCATGTGTAACTCAGGTCTCCGTCCCTGTGCTCTAACCTTGGGTTGAACAAGGATTTCTGAAAGCACAAAGCCATCTGAGTTATTAAACTTCCCAGCACCATGCTGATTTGAAATGCCTGTGTATGTGCATTCATTTCCATTTTTTCTGTTGTTTAAACAACTCTCCTTCAAGTTGAAGGGGGTATACAGAGAGATCTGTTCAAAAGGAGCAATAAAAAAAACTGAACAATGTGTCTGAGTCCCTGAGTAAATTCTCAAATGGATTATTGAGCCAATGAGTGAAAATCACCGGCCATTTAGAGTGGATTTGTCTGCAAGGCAGCGATAAACGGCAGCTCGCCTTGCTACGGCTTAGCCTCTCGATTCTGGGAAGGAGATGCTTGAAGGACACGCTTTTGGAGTAAACAGGGCAGGGGAAAATAATAAAAGAATTTCAATTTGATTGCTTGGCTGAACTTATAAAGACAATGTCAGATGATGTGACTGTGAATGATTAATTGTTTTAGATTCTTAAGAGGAGCTACTGGTTCTCAATTATTTGTTGTGATTTACCAAAGAAGAATGAAGAGAGCAGAGCAGACTCACAGAAACAAAGAGGGGCTGTTCAGTCAATCTCAGAATCCCTTTTAGGGTAAAATAGTTAAGTGGGCTAAGAAACACATTATGAAATATCTCGGCTAAGTATAGGTAGGTTACCTGAATATAATTTGACAGCCTTATAAGATGCAACTGGCAGTTACTGGAACACAAAGCTCATGCTAATTGGATATGTGGATGAACAAATAAAGGGAAACCTAATAGCTAACTGTAGAAAAGGATTTTATATCTGTAAGGTACCTTTAATCTCCCAGACTCCATCCCTTTTTCTGTCTGTTTAGATCATCTCCTTCCCCTCTACCTTTCTCTCCCTCTCTCTCACTCTCTCATTTCTACTGTCAACAAAGAATGTGCAGGCTTCCCACAGGCCCTAAAGGAATCTCTCACACTGCACTCACATAATCACTTCAGACCCGGCTGTTTAGGCCGACATCTCCACTGGGACTTACCAGCCGCACACTGCAGGCCAAATCAGACCGCTGAGTTAAAAAAAAAGCACAAAAAAAAAACAACTGCAACACTGAAACAAAGAAGTGCAAGTCAGACAGAAGAGCATGACCAGTCTGAGAACATCAAGGACTGGTCTTTTGGTCGCTGAATGTCATACTCTCTTCCTTCAGTAATGGGATGATTTGGTGCCCTCCTGTATGGATAGAGCAGACTTTAAGAAGCTTCCTTTGAGCACACAATAAACACCCACGCATTGTGTATGAGCAGAGAATGCATGCATTTATGAGACTGCTTGTGTTTGTGCAGCAGGGCAAGCACCATCCTTTGGCTGTCATCAGCCCAGTTCAAAATCCACCATGCTTTCCAAAGACTAAATGTGATCTAGCGCTTCCTCTACTTATATCAAAGAAGCAGCATTTAATGACATGTGTAATGACTCCTTACATTGGCAAATGGGCTTTATTTGAAACCTCCAGAGCCGTCAGAAAGAAGAATTCTCTCCTCCAATTAGAGGCATTCTTTGGAAGACAGATTCGCTGTTCTTAGCGAGGATCATTTTTTCAAAGATAGAGAAAGAGGAGCAGTTGACGCTTTGTCCCTGGCTAATGTCAGGCTCAAGCAGGCTGGAAATGCATTAAACTATCAAGGTGGGAAAATATTTTTAACAAAGGTAGGCAACTGCGAAAGCCTTATGGGAGCTGACGGCTTATGAAAATGAGTTAAATGCATATTGTGATTAGTCTCAAGTTCTCGCTACTGTGTTTAATGGTTGGTATCGTCACTTCATATTACCATAACTTTTTTCCTCCACTTTTTGTGTTTGTCTTAGGTCGTTTTCAAATTTTGTCAGGATCCACACTTGCTGCATTAAAGCTTAGTGGTGGCTGAAAGTTAACAAAAAAATATGATTAAGATAAACTGTTAAAAGTAGCAGGTCTTTGCTACAAGCATAGATTGACTGAGTCAACTAAATTATCCATCCACCCACTTTGTTCCACTTATCCAGTTCAGGGTCACTGTGCATCTTAGCTGCAACCAGGTGAGAGGTATGGCACACTGGTAGCCAGTCTGTCACAGGGCCAACAGAGAGACAACAACCATTCACTCTTACATTCACATCTACAGCCAATTTGGAAACACCAGTTAGGCCAACCAATTATGCTTCAGAACTGTAGGAGGAACCTGGAAAAGTACAAAGAAGGTGATGCAAATTCCACATAGAAAAGACCCAGCTTAGATTTAAACGAAGGCAGCAGTCCTAACCATCACACCACCGTGCCACCCAGACCAAGTTATCAATATCTTAATTAACAAATACAATATAAAAGTGTGAGACATAAGGCTCATAATGCTTGTTCTCATAACAAAGGCTGTGCTCGAAACTCTCGAAAAAGCGCATTTTGCATCAGTTTTGTCTTATATACAAATATTTGTGTATTAAAGTCACGTTTAGAAACTGAAAGGTTTTCAGAGGAAAATGTCTGTCATAATAAATGTGAGTTCAAATACTGTAACAACCTGGCTCAAAAGCAGTAATATAATGTGGAAACTAAAACCAGTTTTAAGAATTGTGGCTTTCATTTTAAATTGCTTAATACACTCAGGTAAAGCGGTTGCAAGCCAAAGAGTTTAAAGGCAAGAAGTGCCATCTCCCCAAAGACAACCTCAGGCATGCCTTTATGCACACATCATCAGTTGTAGTCAATCAGCAATTAAACCCAGGCAACACCTGAAGACTCTTGCACTGCCACTGCAAGGCAGGGGTTGCAAAGGAGTGTAATAATACACATTTATTTTTAATAAGAAATATTTAAATCTAAGCAAATGCATTTCTGTGCTATGGTTTCGAAACTGTCTTTAAAGACAGCAATTTGATAATGTTCTTCTCTAATGCTGGGGAACTCTGAAAGGCAGATTAAAGAAGAAAAATGAAAGCAGCAAGTGTGACGTTGTTAGTTCTTAGTCTCACAAGAATGAGCATAACCATGCACCAATCCAAAATATTTTGATTCCCAGCTGTTCTTAACTGCTGTTCGTTTCAACAAAACTATCGTTAGTAGAAAGTAGGGTACTAATGACTGCAGCGCATCTCACTGAGATGTGAACATAGCGCACGGAAACACATCTGTGGAGCAATGAACTACTTTTTTGCAGACTACAGTGGTTTTCTTCTTCTTTTGACTGCTCCCTCTAAGAGTCACCGCAGTGGATCTTCTGCCTCCATCTCAATGTATCCCCAGCATCCTCCTCTGTCACATCAAGCCTCTGCATGTCCTCCATCACTACACCCACGAAATTTCTCAGTGGTCTTCCTCTTTTCCTCCTGCTGGCAGCTTCATCTTGAGCATCGTTTACCCAGTATATCCACTATCCCTCATTTGTACATGTCCAAACCATCTCAGTGTCTCCAAACCGCAACCTCGAGTTGTCTCTCTGATGTACTCATTTCTAATCCTGTCCGTCCTGCAAAAACCCAACTCCTCAAACCAGGTAACTCGAAAGAAAGAGAATTAATATAACAGAATACATTTTGAAATGTATTGTCTGTGTTGAGTTAATGCATGTTTAACTACAAAACAAAACTAATGATGTGAGGACATATTTTACCAGTGTTTGGGTGAGGTCGTCACACCCAGGCTATAAAAACTTTGCACACTGGATTCAGTAAAAGCACTTTGCACATCGTGTTTTGTATTTCCTTTCTTATGATAAACGATATCATTAACTATTAATTCATTTATATTTATATACACATGTGTTTACTACGTATACTGTAGATACCAGTGGGGGGGTTTGCAGCGAGGGACCATTATGAATTCCTCATTTGTGTACAAACTTGCAATAAAACTGATTCAGATTTTGATTTGATTCACCCTTCTACTTGCCTCCTTCTTATTCACATACATGTATTCTGTCTTGCTTGTACTGACACTGGGGACTGTGATGGTAACAGGAGAAAATTCCCGTTTGGTCAGAGAAGGGTATTCTCACTCCTAAATATATATGATGCCAGCTCAGAAAGACACACCAGTCACAGCAATAATGAGACAGGTCTCCCTCATATTTGATCTCATCACATATGAATCAAGACCCTATTTTGCTACATTTTAACAAACTGGGTACTTAGTAATGTTTAGCATGCAGGGTTAAGGTAATGTAAATAAACATAAAAATATTACTGGTGCTTATTTTAACAATCAGAAAAAACAAATAATGAAGAAGTGCAAACACAAACACAAAGCTTTCAAGCAGGACACAAACTACAGTCCTCTCACTAATAATTGTCATGGCTGTGTGCAGGCAGGCACGGAGAAAGGACCCAAAATGCAGGACTCGGGGGCAGACGTGGACTCAAAAACACACAGCTTTATTGCTGGATAGCAACAGAACAGAACTAACCTAAACTGAGATAATAGAAAATAAACTAAGCAGGCTGGCAGACAGAACACACAGTTAACATGAGGGTTGAAGAGACGCTAACGACGCAACAGAGAACAAAGGAAACACAGGGCTTATATACACATGGCAGTAATCAAGGGATGAGAGACAGGAGGGGAACACACCTGGGAGAAATCAGAGCTGACGGGACAGGGGAAACGTAAACTGAACACACTCACATGAGACGGGGACCTTCAGAATAAAACAGGAAGCACACGACAGACAGAGACACAGACGCAGACTCATAAGCAAGCACAATAACATCACGGACAAACAGAGAAGACCAAACACAGGCCACCTAAACTAAACATGAGGGCAAGCTAACAAAACCCAAACCAGAAATACTCATCATCATCGGCAAAGGAACAGAACACAATCACAATCAAAACAGCATCACCAGAGGATAAGAAATGATCCATAAAGGAAAAATAAACCAAAGCATAAGAAACCCAAAATGCTGGGTCGAACCGACCCAGGACCGTGACAGTAATCTTGTGACTGAAGCCTCTTCAGTTTCACCAGCCACCTTATGCAGACTTTTTCAGACTGTTTGCTCTCAGAGTCGAGTACTGCCATGACCAGAGTGGCACTAACAACAAAGAACATCTTGTACATAGCTTTGTAATGAAAGCTCCTGATAAAACGATGTATTTTGACACCTCAGGAGAAGAACAGGCTGGTCAGAGCTCACAACGAACTCTGTGTATCGTTGAGGTAATTTGTTTGAACAGCCCCATTAGTCCCTGGTGAGCCCAATTCCCCAAATCCCATAATCCAGCATTCCTATAATTCAACTTCATAGCATCTTTTATAAGATCTTCACTTTGTCCACACCTTGAAACTCCACAACCCCACAGGGTAAAACTACTTTTCTCTTTTCATTTTAAATTCTCAATCCCAAGCTGAGAAATGTCGAAGACATCATTAGAGGTTTTTAAAAATTGAACACTCCCTCCTGAGCCAAGGAAGACATTAAACAACTTTTTTCACTGGCGGCATAGCAGCCAATAATTAACCTCAAATTTGTTTGTAAAGTAGTTTATATGACCCTTTTAAATAATGCTCATTTAACAATAGCCAGATGCAACAGCAAACATTTATTTCTACTAACAGAAAAAAAAGGAAAATGGGAAGAAACAGTCAAATAAGTTCAACATTTTTTAGCCAAAAACCCATAGTGCAAAGACACATCCTTGAAATCAGTATTAAAAATTGATTCTCCTACAATTACTCCAAAGAGGCCCTCTCTGTGTCTTTCAAACTGCATTCATTAGCTTCAACTAAAGTAGTTTCTGAGACAGAGAGGACACTGGATGTCTTTCAAGGCTTTGGCACACTTGGCTTCATCTCAAACAAGCTGCACTATTACTCTGCATCTCATTCAGTAGATAAACAAGGACATGAGACAAAATGCCAAAAAGTCATGGTATGAAGAACAAACCGAGCAGAAAGCTGTCAACAGCCATTTGATTTGTCATTTAAATTAACTCCTTCATCTCCATGTTGGTGGGGTTTCTCTAAAAAGACTTCAACTGATTATTCAGCAGCTATTTTCTGCTCACTGACCAGCAGCCAATGCACACTGGAAAAGTACAAACTGGCTTATCTGTTTTCCTGACACAGCCGGGGCATAATGACCTCATGCTACAGGTCAAAACATTTTTCTGTCCGCCATCCCCCAAATGAGGCTGCCTCTGGTCATTAGGGAGCCAGCGTTTTAAAAACACAGAAAAACAACCAGTGCTGTGGCCATTAAAGATGCCATCGACTTTTTAATTAAGTCTCATAAAGGGTCTATCAGTGCGAGGGGGATAATGAACGACGGCATAAAGCCAATCCCATCCCATTTCTATGCTTTTTGAGGCTTTAACAGATCTGTTCTCATTTCACGCTATTAGAGGAGGTCTGGGACCGTAACACTTAACATCTCAGCAGTCTCGGGTCTAATTTCTCATCATGTGCTATAATCCAATTCTGCGATTTCATGCAACCATTTTATTTTTCTTCTGAAGCTCAACAATCAAAGCAAAGAAAGTTTATCTAAATAGCCCTCTTTTAAAGATACCAGAATACAGTAAGATGTGTGCAGGACATAAAAAAGCCTTAAAGCAGCTATAATTGGAACATATGACTACAAACTGTATTTTCCATTACCTTTGAATCATGTTTCTGTGTTGTTTTTCAATTTCCTGACAGCAATTATGCAGTTTTGCAGAAAATAGTAATAGCATAAGGAAAAATAAAAGACACCACACAGTTAAATACTTAGAAGCTCAAGAGACCACATTTTTCAGGAGTTGGGGCGGTGGAATTAAGCTCAAATTGTTCATATGACTCAGTGTCACAGTTCTTTTACTAGCTTAGTTAACAGATGCCCAAATTAACTTATGGTCAAGTTATTCAAAAGGCTTAAAAGTAGCATTCAAAATACAGAGAGAAGTAAGATTTTTACAAAGTAAAAGCTTTCAAGTGCTACATGAACTACATTACTCTTGTCGACGTCAACAGGTCTTCTATCAGTGAACAGTGCTGTTCAGTGGGCTGCTTAGATTTTTCTGCATAAAAATGACCTACATCTGATTTTCAATCAAGTCTTAAAAGCATAAAAGCCCCATTTTTAAAAAAATCAGATAAAAAAAGGTATACAGCTACCTGCCACTTCATTAGTTACACCGGCTAGTAGCAGGCTTTTGCGCTCAGAACTGCCTTTATTTTTCATGGCATAGATTCAACAAGATGCTGGATAGGAATCCTTAGAGATCTTGTTCCATTTTAACATGGAAATTTGTCATCTGCACATCCATGATAAGAATCTGCTGTTCCACCCGTGTCCCACTGGTGCTCTATTGGATCGAGATCGGGTGACTGTGGAGGTTATTTGAGTACAAAAACTCAAGGTCATGTTCTAGAAACCAGTAAGAGATATTTTAATTTTGTGACATGGCGCGTTATCCTGCTCGTAGAAGCCTTTAGAAGATGGGTACACTCTGATATTTTCTCTTTTTCTGATCATTTTCTGTAAAAACTAGAGATGGTTAGATGGGACGATCCTAGCAGATCAGCAAATACTCAGGCCACTCCTTTTGGCTTCAACAACCATATCACATTCAAAGTAACCTAAATGATGCTATTCTGATGCTCACTTTGACCTTTGACCTGAAATGTGGTTGGCCAGTAAGATATTTGTAGTTGCAAGCATAATTATGTAATTTATTTACTGAGGGACATTATTCAACATAAAAATAAACTGAGTGTGGTTATTGCCCATACATTCATCTTTTACGATTTTCTTCTGTCATTATTGAAATGTGTTTGAAACTGGATCAGGCCACACAGCTTCAAAGTCTGCTACAGATATGCGATGTATAAAAGCTGTTTCCACACACAGTAAACAACCTGACAGCCTGACATGGCTAGAAGCCAGCTGCAGGTCATGAATGTACATTTTGTCTCTAAAGCTTTTAGTGTTCTGTAAACACGTATTTTAAAATGAGTCCACTGGCATGGAGTTAGTCACTGCTGTGATCTGAGAACTGTCGTACTGTGCTTTGCTTTCTTAGCCTGATAAAGTGTTCCAGCGCTACCGGTCTGGCTGCTTTGGAGAAATCTGTAAAGACACTACTATACTCGTCACAGATAAACTTTTATTAGTCGTCCATCCTTCCTTATTTCATGTTTTTCTCTTCTTTTTTTATTGTATTTTATCAACTGATAAGTTATTCAAAAACTGCCTACAGTATTTTTTATATGTTTGTTTCACTGAGTTACAATTAAGATCATGACAAAAATGTATGACCTGAATTAACAACTTCATTTTCCCAGAGCACCACACAGACTTTGAAAGACTTTATTTCTTTGATTCCTTCTGTAAAGGACTCATCCAGAGGGAAGGTGGCATTGGAGAATGTTCACTCACCCTTACTGAGGGCACAGTGACCTCAAATCTCCACAGAAAGTTCTGAAGAGCACTCGGGCTACCAGTGTGCAATAACAGAACCGACCTCCTTATCTCCAGTTGGGAAAAGATATCCGATCTGTTACCCAGAAGACGTTAGAAACTCTGAAACTGGGTTGGATTTTGTTGTGAAAGTTCAAAATTATTATTATTATTATCAGTAGTAGTAGTAGTAGTAGTATCAAATAAAATGATTTTGAACTCTTTTGTTACATTTTTTTTTTTTTAATTACCTTAACTGTTCAGGTATAGTAGCAATTTTTACACATAGTCCCCTATTTTCAGAGCCTTAAAATCAAGTGGACAACTAAGAAATATAAGGATTTATCTCAATACTTGGATGAAAATCTTCTGCAATCTGCCTGAAATCTACAACCCATAAATACAGTATTTCATTTCTTGAGATGCTCTGCTAGACCTCTACTCTATTGAATAACTGAAAAGCACTGCTCTGTTGGATTGAGATCAGGTGACTGACTTGGCCATTGAAGAATATCCCATTTCTTTGCTTTGAGAAACTCTTGGATTGCTTTTGCAGTATGCGTTTGGTCAATATCCATTTGCACTGCGAAATGCCATCAGATCAGTTTTCCAGCATTTGGCTGAATGTAAGCAGAGAGCATAGCCCTGTAACACTTCAGAATTAATCCTGCTGCTTCTATCACAACCATCAATAAACACTAGTGACTCGGTTCCACTAGCACACATACTGTACATGTCCACGCTATAATACTGCATATCCGTGTTCGACAGATAATGGGATCTGCATCAGATTGTTCTTCCCATCATTCTGGTACAAGTTCACACCAGTTTCATTTTTCTAAAGTCGTTTGTCCAGAACTTTGCAGACTCTTTTAGATGTTTTTTGAAAAAGTCTAATCTGGCATTCTTGTTCTTGAGTGTAACCAGTGGTTTGCATGTTGTTATTAACCCACTGCATATTCATTCATAAAAGTATGTCTTGATTATAGGCTTTGATAATGATGCACCTGCCTCCTCAATAGTGTTCTTGGTTTGGTTAGATGTTGTGAAGTTGTCTTAAACATCATAATAATTCTGTTATCATCCACTTTCACTGTCTTGTGTAGTTTTTTTAGACTTTTCGGTGTTGCTGAGCTTGCCAGTCCATTTCTTCTTTTTAAGAATGCACAGGATTGCTGAGTTAGCCATTCCTGATGTTTTTGCTATGTCTCTAAAAGATTTATGTTTGTTTTTTCAGCCTAATGATGATGCATCAGCATTTCTTTGGGCCTCATACTGAGAGCGCCACTGAACAGCTACCAAATCCAAGTTCACCTCACCTGGCCAGAGATTTGTCTGTAAGTCTAGTTAATTTTGAGCCTTTAAAATTAGGGAACTATGTATAACCACAATTCCAAAGAATTTTGATTGCTGTGGCAAAAGTAACTAAAAACAGAACAATAAAAATTTATGAGATGTATTTGCAAATCTCATAAACTGTATTTTACTCACAATAAAACACAAACAACATACCCAATGTTTAAATGTTTGAATGGAAAACATGGGTTCATTTTTAATTTAATGGCAGCAATACATCTCAAAAAAGTTGGAATGGGGGCAACAAAAGGCTGGAAAAATAAGTGTTACTAAAAAGAAACAGCTGGACAAACAGGTTAAGGCTCTAGCGTGCAAAAAAAAAAAAAAAAAAACATATGTGAACGTGATCCAGAAACTCTGCTGTCGGGCCAAAGCTTGGACTGAGTCAAAGAGGAAAACTGTTCTGTGGTCAGACAAATTGAAATTTGGAAAACATGGACACTGCGCTCTCCAGAGAGGGACTGTCCAGTTTCTTATCAGCGCACAGTTGAAACTCTGCATCTCTGATGGTGTGGGGGTGTATGAGTGCCTATGGAACCTTTTACCAACTGAAAACATTTGATGCATTATGCAATAAAAAGAAGAAGAAGAAGAAAAAGAAAGAAGACTCAGGACTGTTGTGCAGTTACAATCTTATTTCAGACAATAGTGGGACAACATTTCTCTCCTAAAAGTCCAAAAATTGATTTCAGTTCCCAGACCTTTAAAGACTGCCGACGACTGTAAACATGGAACCTTTTACCACCTTTTTTTGAGATGTGTTGCTGCTCTCAATTTCAAAATGAGGTACTTTTTTAATGAAACAGCAAAATATATTTCCTCAGTTCAATTGCGAATAAAACATGGTTGTATGAGATTTACAAATCATTGCATCCTGCATTTACTTTAATTGTAAAAAAAAAATTACAGATTTTTTCAGCTGGTGTTGTATAAAAATGGCTGTTAAAAAAACAACAGCAGTTGATGCAATACCAAAACCCCTAAATTAACTTGAACTGTATATTTATTGTTTAAGTTAAAATCCACACTGGCAAAGAGTCAAAAATGATGTCATTGTCCAAACACTTTGATGCAGTTAGATCAGAAAAAACTCCCACACTCAGACCTTGTACTGTAACACTGCTAAGGTAACAAAAACAAAAAACCACTTAAGCCACTTTGCTGCACGTCATTTTGATTTCACACACATCACACAAGCAGCAGTAGAGGACATTTAGAAACAGCCACCTAATCGCACTTGCCTTTCAGTCACAACCAGCTGCTTCTTATAAATACAAATAAGCTTTTGCATTGATTTTACCGAGATACTAATGACTTTTTGAGTTGTCTTTTTTGAATCATTAAGGAAGGATGCCCTGTTGCAGTCACTCTTAATGCCTTAAGCAATCAATCAGCAAACATTTAGCAGAATGGTTGCAGTTTATGGACAAACTTGTCTTGCATATGAGGAAAAAAAGAGATAATGTGAGTGGCTGTGGTGATTTTTACAGAATGGCAAGCAGAGACAATGACAAGCTAAGCCAGATTCCAGCTATAGCCAAATTTGACCAAAAGATGGCAGCAATTTAGAAGATGGGGATTCTTTAATTAATGTATATTTTTAGATTTCACTGGACAAGCACTGCCTGTTTTGCATGCCCTCATGGAAGACCACATATATATCCTCAGTAAACTAAATCTCAGATATTCTCCTGGTGAGAGCAGACAAACCAGGATTCAAATCGTAATCCTGAATGTTGGCGTAAAACCTGACAAAAAAAAAGAAAAAAAAAGGGAACACTCCCACAAGTTGCACATGTGGCTCTGTGTCTGTTGGATATATTAGCGTTAGCAGAGCTTGGTCACATTGTAGTGATAAGCAACCTAACTGTAAGTATTATGCAATTATTATGTCAGGAGAGTCAGGTACTTTTAAGAGGCCAGCTCCAACATGCAAAATAATGCCGACACCAATCTGGGTTGCATAATGTTAACTGGGGTTGAGGATATAATGTGTGATAAATGTGAAATCTTGGTCATGACTTTTGACTTCTGCAACTTATTAGAAGTGGTGTTTTCTTTGTAGAACACAGTATGTAAATAGATTTACAGTGCTTTGATGAACACAAGCTGATAAGCTCTTTTAACTTTAAAGCATAAAAAGTAAGCCAAGCTTGTGTTTTGCAAAGAGAATGGGTAGCTTCTTTTCTTCCTTAGCACATTGTGCGGCTTCACTAATCAAAGACCTTGAGTCAAGTCCAGCACATTATCTTCAACCAATTGCATAAAGGAAGGAGAAAGAAGGTAATGGGGTTAGCAATATAAATCAGTGCACAAGAAACTCTATTATTGGTAAAGTAATGGGGACCGACATTGTTTGTAAGCTTCAGCTGTTTGCCTAATTGCAGATCTACAGGCAACACTGGCTCTCATTTACATATGTAAATTCTAAGCAGGCCAACAGAGCTGTTCTTGGCAATGTTTCCTCTTGCCTGCAGGAGGATTTTTTTCTATGTGGTTTCAGAAAGAAAAAGAGATAAACAAACACAAGGAAGCTAAAATAGAAAAAGAAGATGGAAGGGACCAGTTAAGAAGTGATGAGCAGATACCAAATCAGAACTCTAGGGTGAAGTGACAGCCTAGCGAGGATGGTGTTTGGTAGTGAAAGGGGGGCTTTGGCATGCTAGAAGCTCAAGACTTTACTTGAGCACACAGAAACTGCAGCACTCAGATGGGTAAATAAAAGAACGTGTTGCTCTTTACTGTAGGTTAAACCTGGGAGCACCCCTACAGATTGTCTGACAGTTGCAAGTGTCCTTAGGGCAACTTCCCTGCTAAGTTCAAGGACTCTCAGACTCACACTGATGTGCTCAGATGTGCACAGATGTTGCCGTGCCTCAGACTGTGATCTGCGAGCATTAGTGGCACTCTGTGTTACTAATTTATATAGACAGCTGGGGACAGTAGGAGCAGGTCCCCAGTGCTTTAACGGCTTCCAGACAGCATGCCGTCAGCTAATATAACCAGAGCAAGTGTGTATTTGTGTGCACGGAGGAGAAAGCGGCGACAGGTAATAGTACAACTGAGGAGTACAGCCTATAAATGAGAGCGCAGAGATTTTTTTGCAGCCAGACACACTTTGATCCTTATTGTTCCAGTGAGATGTCAGTAAACAGTAAGAGCGAGCCAACATGGGAACATGTTCTAAGTTCAAATTCACCCATCTGACAGAAAGAAAAACAAGCTTAGTTTAAAGGAGTATTTGGCAACTTTATCTCTGAAAAGAAATACTCATATATCGAGTCCATCTATTCCTGAACATGAACCTTTTTGCCTGACTACATCAATCAGTAACAGAGATTAGATCACATAAAAGCGATACAACCTATTCCCAGCTCATGAATATACATTAGCTTTTCCAGTCATCAGAAGCCAGGGTAGGGGAAAACATGTGTGTAGGAATTTATGGGATTTACACCCACTGTACAGCATGACATATACTACGAAGAAGAAATGGGTGGTTACCCTTAGGAGTGACCACCTACGGTATGTAAAGCATCTAATGAGGGAGCTTAAAGCTAGACAAAATAACATGTTCTTGGATGTTTACACTTTAATTACAAGGGTGAGCATTTAAATAAACTGGGTTAAAGCTACTCAGACACCAAAATAAAATCACTAGATTTCTCTCTCACTGTGGTTTGTGAAATAATCATGGTATCACTTGAAGCAGCATCCAAATATGCTGCAGTTCGGAGGCATGAAAGGCAGCCGCTGATATACAATTAATGTGACTTGGCAACAGAGCGGGCTGGTGTCTATGGTCAATGTCTCAGACACTCACTTTTTGCCTCTTATACACACACACACACTCATGTGCAAAGACACACAGTCAGGAAAATATCAATAAAATTCATTGCCACGTCGCCACATATTCCCTCCTGCTCTCCTGCTGTTGACAGACTCCTCCTATCTTCTGCTGCTGATCGTCAGGCTGTCCTAATTCATAGATCCTCCTGAGGAACCATCAAAGTGGTATCTACTGTATTACACAACTTTCTGTTGCTTCGCTCGTTCATTATACCCTTTGGTGCACACCCGGACTTTCACACATTAAGGGAAAGGAATGCCTATAATAGTGGAGGTTGAGTAACAGTCCAGAAATTAGACTTGTTCCCAGATGGCAACGCTTAAAGTGGGTGTTTTAAGATGTGTCTGTGTGTTTTCATAATCTTTAATGTTCTTTTATATTACATCTCTTCAATTTATCTAAAGCATTTCTGTTTGGATCTCTGCATGGAGAAAGATATTTACGAGCCAGTAGCAGAGCGCGACATGTTTAAAGCTGGAATGAAGGGCATTTGTGCATGCGAGCTAAAAGAAATCACCTTGAGTTTTACACAATAAATGCTGCTAATGGGACTTGTTTCTATGTATGAGGAGACTGTATAAAATTATTTTGTGGTTCTAAAGGGAGCTCTAGAAAAACTCACCCTAATGTTATCTGAGGCAGCATCTAGTGGTGCTGAAGACTAAGGTTGCCTTTTTTCCAATGACAATAGTGTTTTCACCACAGAAAGCACTCAAGTTTGATTTACATAGGGAAGGGTGTTGCTTGATTGGAGTGCACAGGAGGCAGCACACTGGACAATCACTGGCTGTCTGTGAATTCAGCAGATAATTACCTGCACTGTTCTCACAAAGGACCAATTTGACATCGCACAGACTTTGTAGAAGGGAACTGGCAGATTAAAGAGCGTTTAATGACTGATCCGACTGCAGACACTTACATTCTCACTTGTATCGCTGTTGTGTAATGTCTACAAAAGTTAAGTGCTACAGTGCATGTGTGAAAACTGTTTAAAACACTTAAAAAATAAACAGGTGTGGAGGTAACTTCAGATCTTAAGAGCCACCTACTCACACCTGCTTAAAGCTAATGGTTTAAGTGGTGGTATTAGCCCACAGACACTATTAAAGGTGGTTCTGGGTCTGACAAGTGAGGCCAGCACGCAGGCGTCTTAAACCTGCATTCTTTGTAATAGCGCGGGGCAGCCATTCTGTTTGGTTGTATTTAAAGAATACGCTTCCTTTGTAATCAGTTGAATACTTTATGGGCTCAGTCTTTAGTTTCACATCACACTAGATGAAACTTAAAGTTCATTTTTTTAAATTGTGGTCACTTTTAGAGTCATTAAGGAAGCTTATATAGGATCGTTTCATTAAAATGACTTGTGATTGACAATTTCAGTTTCAAAACACCAAGAGAGCAAAAAAAGGCTCAACTTGAGTCATCATAGCAGGGCTTGACTAATCAGTGAGGGACGTCACAACAGCTACATATATTGTTTATGCTTTATTAGCTGCTTTACTAGCATTACATTATTGGCAAAGGTCACGTTCCATTGTGGGTAATGTTTTGAATGCTTTTAACTGTCTATAATGGGGTCAGCTTTGTTACAAGATGATATTTTATAACGCTGGTATACTCTTTCAAAAGTAAAACTAAGGTACAGTTTCTTCTTGCAGTTTCAGTCTGTAATGGAAAAATATGTAAAACAGCACCACGGACAGCTCCACTCTGGAATTTGTCAAATGACTGAATCCAAATAGAATTAAAATTCTGTTCAACTGTGCATTTCATTGGGTCAAAGCGGGGCTACAATGAGCATGTTAAGCTTCTACAGACAAGCGTGAATCTTGGATTCCCTGCAAAAACACATTCCCTCTCCAAATCAATAATCCAATATGTTCAGTCAGAGATAACAGATGATCAGAAGATAGGTACCACACAGTGCCAAGAGGCGCCTCCATCACGCCTGGCTCACACATTTCAAGCAAAGAGGGGGCTGGCCAAAAAGGATCTCAAGGGACTGCCAATCTCCTCCAGTAATGATAATACCGGAGACAAATGAAGGCAATAACTAGCAATGGGATTAGACCTCTTATAAAAGTGTGAAAGGGGGAGATTTGGGACATCTGTCTCCTCCACTATGGTGCAAATATGGCAGCGCCGAGCAGTGCAGTGACAGCAAGTGTGAGACTGTTTTTAATGGGTGAGATTTTGCTGATGTTATCATTTCATATTTTTAGTGTATGCCTATTAATGTCTATTTAGAAAACCCTAAACTAGACTAAGAACTGGATTTTTTGTCAGCTTTGAGACAGAGATAAGGACAGTATTTTGTACATCTTTCTAAATAGAGACAACACTCTAATATTTAAACAGTGTAATTATTTTCTCTAATAAGAGGATTTCAAGGCCTGTCCTGTACTCAATCCAGTTATTACATTTCCATTTACATGCACAATGTTTTGTGTTTCATATATTAACCAAAGTCTTTTCACTTTATGCAAGTAGAAACTAATGTCCATGTTGGAAACATGTGCACTCTGTCTCCAAGAAGAACCAAGTACACGTCTGTCATTTCTAAAACTCTTTCCTCTCTAATATTCAGCCTATTGTCACTTCATTTGCAACTTTCCCTTCGTACTTTTACCTGCAGAAGAAATAGGATTCTCCAAAGCATTTATAATAGCACCATGTGCTCACAGAGGTGTGTTATCACACCTTGAAATACATATTTCCACCTCATTTAACTTCCACTGACTTCAGAATGTGCGAGCTGGTCACATATCATTTATTACTGCAGTGAGCATTATCCAAGTTTTTTAAAACCAGAAATCTGACGTTTCTGAGTCGTTAATTTTCATCCAATGAGTACAGTCTTGTGCATTGTGTTACCCATCTCACATGCTGCTGTGCATATTTTCTTTCTTTTATATAAAATATTAATTTTAATTCTCTAGCTAAAAAATTGGTTTATAAAGTCTTATTGCCTGAACTTGCAACGACAAGCTTTTTTTACAAGTATTGACAAAACCAAATATAGATCTGTAATACAAGGGCTGCATATTAATACACACTGTCTGTCTGTGTTCTGTGGGCGCTTTTAGTCATCATAGAAGGAAACCTTCCTGACTGCAGCTTAACGCATTTCATGAATGGTTTAGTCAACAAACAACTTGTGTCATCAAACAGAGTCCAACTGCACATCTGTTAAAGCTAATCATTGTGATCAGATGGACATTGGGGTCCACAGAGAGCTGAGATTAAACGCAGCAGGCAGCAGACACAAACAGTACGTGGTACGGAAGCGTAGAGCTGCCACCCAGGCAAAAGAAAAATAGAAGTATATCACGTTATAACGTGAAAAGTTTATTGTTCTAACAAGATACTTTTCATGTTTGTACAATATACTATCATGTTTGTACAATAAACTTTTGACGTTTGAACAATATAATATCACGTTATTACAATATGCATAATTATCACGTTCGTACAATATAAATATCATGTTCGTACAATATAAATATTATATTGTACGAACGTGATAATTATGTATATTGTAATAACGTGATATTATGTTGTTCAAACGTGAAAAGTATATTGTACAAACATGAAAAGTATCTTGTTAGAACAATAAACTTTTCACGTTATAACGTGATATACTTCTATTTTTCTTTTGCCTGGGTGGCAGCTCTACGCTTCCGTAACGTGGCACTGGAGCAACTACATATAAAAATACGACAACAACAGAAAAATCACAAGGAATATTATTTTGTGCTGAACATTCATTCATCATTTTTGCGTGACCGTTCATGTTTTTTGGATGATTAATTTACATTTGCTCAGACAAGCTGTTAATAAAAGTAGCACAAGTGATAAACTGCAGTATGTCCTGACTTCAGATAAAAAACTTAAGCTTGTTCTGTCAATTAGTTTTTAATTTCCTTTTGTGATGTAAAGGCAAGTTTGGATTTCACATGATGACATGAAAGCAATATATAGGATCTCATTTGCATGTTTTTTGGGGGGGGTGGGGGGGGGTTTACCAGCTTATGCTGCTCCCTCTAAAACTTATTAAAAGCTTACAGGAAATAAGGAGCATGCTGTTAAATTGGCTGCTTCTCTTTTTTTCCAAGGGAATAAAACTCAAGGGATGTTATTTACAGTGAACATGGCATTAAAAGGCTATAAACAAAAGAAACATTAAGTAAAATATACCCGAGCTATTTATTTTCTATGGATTAAAATGTCTCTGACCACAGGATCAGTTCAGCAATAATGAGCAACATTCCAGTCAAAGTGATCAGACGGCACACTGGACGTTAACACTGAATCAGTTAATCCTCTGCTTCTCTTTGAACCTTTAAACCTCATGGACGTTGTTACCATTTTCTATTTATGGCAGAGAGCTAAAAGTTCAGTGTGCCTAGAATATGTATCTCCTCTGCAACCAAACTAGTTTCATATTAGCAAATCAGCTCATAAACCAGTGGCTACATCAAGATTACATTTAAATCTTGGACCTATATCTAACGCAAGGCATAAAACTGAACCGAATAATGGATGCTGGTGTGTTATGATTGTGGCTCAAACTGTAAATCTACAAGCTGCATTTTGCCCTTTCAGTTTTATTGCTCATCTGCACTTTAAAAGAACCTTAAATCTTACATGAATCCGATTAAATGTACCAGCATGGGCATAATTATGTTACAGGACAGACGAAAAGCTCTCCAGTAGGCTAATGTGCCTGCAGTTGCTGCTCTCTTGACTTCAGATGGAAGCCAGTAGGCCTAATTGGCTACATACAGCCTAATCAGACTTGTTGGATTGTCTTGCTTAACATTTTATCCCCGTTCTTATATCAATTTTCGACTAAATTAGCCTGTTTCACCAGAGATATGGCAGAAATAGGAAGGGGGAGCTACTAGTGCTGCACTTTACAGAGTGCCATGATGGAAGGCTTCACATACACCTTGTGTCATTCAGAGGCAAATGACTAAATACAGTCTTGGGTGAGTATACATCCTATGGTACCTGTTGTAAATGTTTCAAAAATTTGCAAGGCTTGGCTCTGCATTATTTGGAGGGGGTATATTGCCCCCTTATTCAGGCACGGTGTCATTACAGCACTGTGCTGGGCTGCGGCTACAGTTTTGCCTCCTTGGGTTAATCCACTGGGGGTACTGGCGACCTGCAAAGCTCTATAGTAAAGTAAACAATGACATTTTAGCAAGCCAGCAAAACCTTGTTCAAATGGCACATTTCATACGAGGTGAAAGCACAACGTGCTGAAAAAATGGGGAAATAGTCAGGAGATCCATAAAATGATGTAAACAGCGCAGAAATGAAACATTTAAAAAAAATATCTGCCATATCTCTGCTTTAAACAAGCATGTAAATAAAAACCATTAAGCCCTATAAATTAAAACCAGTGAAGAAAAAGAAATAAATTTAAAAAATTGTTACACTCAGGAAAAGATCAATAAAAACGAGCCTGATAAATTAAAATGTACAAAATAGGCAGAAAATCATTTCTTTGACCATTAAAAAAATACAGCTGGAGTCATCAAATAGTGTCAGGCATGAGGCGACCTAGTGAAAGTGAATGTAGCATTTGTTGGGTGTCATTTGTGTTACATCAATTTAATTGAGTATAGCAGCAGTTTTTGGAACACTGAGTAAAATCGATGTCGCCGACTCATAGTTTTATTGCTGTTGTTTGCTTTCTAATTTACAGCTGTAATTTGGTGGGGGATCTCAGATGGGATTCTGAACTAATGATGAGGAAACCTATTCCTCCCAAGTGTCTCTTATTGATAAAGCCCAATGTTCATTTTGGCCTTACAGTTTTGCAGCTGTTATTTACTAAAATTTGGGATGTTTTTAAGGTAGGAATGTCAATCGATAGGTAAGGAAAACTAGACTACATTCAGCCAAGCTGATTAAGGTATCTGATATATGTGAAAAGAGCCACGTATTTTCCAAATTAAATAGCACACAGCCATAAATAGGATCCTGTGGATAAAGTCAGAGTATTAAAAGATGTTTTTAAAAAAACATAAATAATTTTTATCATTCTACATGGAAGATATTGCCAGACATTTCTATAAAACAAATATATACCTAATAAAAACCTTTCTCCATGGGATTCTCTATATAATGGTGTTTGTTTGCAGACTAGGGGGGCACATTTTCACAGTCCAATCGTGATATAGCCACATAAACTCAACTACTGTTCAGATTTCCCACTGGGCCTTTAGGTCCTTTAAACAAAATATATGAAGTATCTTAACTTGTAGGCCTTTTTTTTCCTTTCTTCACATCTCAGTTGTCCCAAAACATACAAATCTTTTTCTAATTTGTTTTCTGTTTACATCCCTCTGCCGACTCCCCGCGCTTCATTTTTGCTGCCATTGATTTAATATTGAATCTGAGAACTGTGAACTTAAGACAACAGCAGCAGTGGAACAGCTCAGGCAGAGAGTATCTCTGATCTGTTAAAGCGCAGAGAAAAATCTGCATTTCTGATTTTGTTGTGCAACATTGTGAAATTACTGCAAAAAAAACGTAGAAGGTGAAGAAACAGCTGACTATGATGAGAGAAAACAAGAGGCTTTAAGCTGTCTGAGAAGTGATGATGAGGAGGCAGGAAAGTTATCTTGGTTGTGGGCAGATGCTGGTTGCAGTGCCAGCTGGTGGGAGGTGGGCCCACCCGTCTCAGGCTCTCCCCGTCTCCCTTTTCTCTGTTGCGGAGAAAGCGACAGATGGAGTCCGAAGGTTCCATTCTGGTCCCAACGCCGCTTCTTCCGTCCGGCCTGCTTTTTCCCACCCCAGCCTGAGGGCAACCTGCCAGGGGAACATGCAAGCCATGCCCGGCCTCAGCCCTCCACCGCCGCAAGGGTCAACTGCTTACAGAGAGGGGTCGCCCTGCCGCCTCGATCTCCCACAAACACTCTACTGCCTCCCAGTGGATGTGAGCATCCACTGCATATTTGCTTTGAAGTCCTGTGTGAGCTGAGGCATTTCTTTCTTCAGACAAAACATGCCCTCTCAAGGTCTCTCAGCGATGCCTGCTTTGAAATTACTAAGACTCCAGGCGTCATGTAAGCAGCTAATTTTCTACAAAGAGATAGAGAGGGAGAGCAGGGAGGGGCCAGATTTGGATATGTTGTTCATGTCGATGTGAATGCGTGTTTTCTCTAAGGAGTGCTTTGGATGATTCATGTGGATTGCGTGACAACATAATAAGGGGGGGGATTGAGATGGAAGGTGGAGGTCAAAAGGTCATGTCAAAACCATAAAACACTGAAGTTCATCACTTGGTGGACACTGACCTTTGTGCCAACGGTTTTGTGAACAATCAATGCGCAAGGTAGTGAAAAAAAAAGCAGAGCGAGCTCATTAGGGATTCTTTAAGGAGTGAGGCACCCTCATCAGTTGTTCGGCTGGACCTCTTATTAACCTCCTGCTCATTTGTTTGTTAGACACACACAGCTCTTGTTAAAAGCAACTCATCCAAATAAAAGACAAGATTGGGCAAGTTGTCCCTATCTAAGGTTTTTTAGACCCCATATCTGTTTTCTATTTTCTTTTGCTTCTGCTTTTACTAGAATCAGCTTGATATTTGTGAGTATTTGTATTCATTAACAGCAGAGCTGAATTATTACTACGGTCCTCTCTCTAAACTCAGCATAACGGAGCTGTTTCTCCTCTGAGCAGCCCGTGCCGGTCCCTGAGGTACCCTTAGAGCACATTAATGGATTTTCTGCTATTCTACAAGAAAGTTATGGTTGCAGCAAAAGCTTCCTTTCAGTGTTAAAGATAGTTATCAATATTTAAATAACAGACTTCTTATATTGGGTATTCTACTGTAATACTGTAACACTGGCTTCCTTTAGGCTCTAAAGAGTGACAGAATGGATGATTAAGGAATGACCTAGACCTCAAGGGGGAGAGCCAAAGTTCCTCGACAGCCCTCTGATGAACTGCAGGGTTTCTTGGAGGTCGGTCTTTAGTCACAGGAGAGTATAGTCTCAGAGCACATTGCACTGGCTTTAAGGTTTCTGTTAAAGCCGTGTGGTATGGTAATACATTGATTTAATGGAAATTGTCTGGAGATTTTCCAACAGCACAAAGAATGAAATGAGTTTTCCACTGGCCCCCCCAAAAAAAGTCAGCTGTGAAAATATGAAGACTGGGGATGTTTAAAAGCTGTCAGATGAACAGTTTGGTATTATCCAGACTGAAAAAGCTTCTCAATTACCACAGAACATGAAATGAATCTAAAGAGAGCAATTCTAACCAAATAATCAAGCCATTATCATTCATGACTCAATCACAGTGGAAATTATCAAGTCTCTGCTTGTGCCCAGCAGTGAGAGAAGATAAAAGAAGAGCAATGTAAGGAAACAAAAGGATGGTAATGGAGCTCAAACCAGTCTGTGGCTCCAGTGGGACTAGTGTTCATGTGTGTCACTGGGTTTGACGAGATATGGGCGCTCTGCCACATACATGAGCCTGATTGAGTGCAAATTAAATTCTGTTTCATCATTTGATAGAAAGGCAAAGGTATGCGCACAAACTAGCCAACAATCCATTTGGAGGCAATAACTGTAAAGAAACTCCTTTCAGGAGAATATCCCCGGTTTGTGTTCTCTCTGAGCCATCAACAACTGGTGGGTTATGTTGAATATTTTCTCACGTCAGCAAAACAAGAAAATATTGTCAGTATTCTTTTTTTTCCAAAGAGTAGATCTGAAAGATGCTCTGGAAGCAAACAGCAGTGTTTCTGAGTGTTATTCAATGGAAAAAAAAGAGGTAACTTGGGTGTTATCTGACCTGAACAGTGACACGGTCCAGATTGCAGACAAATTTAGGTCTAATATAAATACTTTGGGCCCTTTGGCAAATGTTGGGTGGGCCAGATGTGGCCATAAATTCATGACACAGGGCTGACATGGGTCATGGAAAATGTTGAGTGGGCCAGATGCGGTACAAATGTGATGACACTCTTGACATCTATCAAAGAAAAACAGAAGTCATAAGAGCTTTTTTTCATAGAAATCTATAGGAACAGAAATCTGTTTGCAAACAGCAGTATCGCCCCCTGTTGGCCATTAAAAACAATGCAGGTTTATGGCAGCTCAGAGTTGGCTTCACTTTTCAGAGCCAAAAGGTATATCCACCTTTTATAGTGTATGTGGGTGCGTCCCACAAAGTCACGACACCTGCTAATTAGTTCGCCTGCTAATTCGTTCACAAAATACACCCATACACACAAACACACACACACACACACACACAAACAGACAAACACACACGAGCATAGGCTTCTTGGATACACAGCAACCCATGTTTGCCGTAATGGCTCAGTCACACTAGAGTAAAAATGAGATAGCAACTTCCTTGTGACTAGAAAAGCATACAACACCTTCAACCTTCTTGGCGAGTTCTTTCAATAACAAGGTGATTGCACAGGTCTCCTGGTGAGAAGCAGTCTCTCCCCAAACAAATGTGGTTGGACTGACTGCAGTCATTCTCAGACAGATTGAAAAAGGTTTGCAAATAACTGCTGTTTAATTTATGATTGCAATTAGTCTGAGCGAGACGGCACAACTCATCTGGGGTGAATCAGTAGGGGACTTGACTCAACTCGTTTCCAAATGGCTGTATTCTGGTTATACTTCTGGGCGTCTATGCCATTTTGTAGTTAAATCAGTATCGTGTAGCAACTACGTCGCTATTTGTGGATGAATGTCTGAATGTCTTCTTTTTCAAATCAGTTCCTGGCTAGGCTCAGAATGTAAGTAGCTCATGTGATTTTCTGTTTAATGTGTACATGTATATTATCAGTAAGCGATTGCTCGTAACTGCCAATATGACCCCCATTCAATTGCAAACTGACAGCAGACTGATTCCATCTTATTGCAACATGGTTGTACAGTGGCTAGCACTGTTGCCTCACAGCAATGTTTGAATCCACCAACTGGATGATGTAGCATTCGCATGTTCTCCCCATCCTTGCATGGTTTAGCTAAGGGTAGTACAGTTCTTCCCTCTGTTCAAAGACGTGAATCAGGTTAGGTTAATTGAATTAATTAAAACCCAACCTTGGGAAATACCTGACAGAAAAGCTAGAGAAGACGTGGAAGATGAAGGCAAAAGTGGTCCCAGTGGTAATCAGAGGGCCCAAACTAATGGTTCCAGCGGATCCCAGAAACAACAGCCAAGATCTCTCAAACAGCAAAGATACTGCCTACGGTCAAGCTGCCAGGCCTCTGGTAGGTAGAGGACCTGAACTTGGTGTGGAGAGTGGGGAATTTATACGTGTGTGTGTGTGTGTGTGTGTGTGTGTGTGTGTGTGTGTGTGTGTGTGTGTGTGTGTGTGTTTAAAGGTGCAAGAATATTTTTTTACTTTGAAAGCTGGCTATTTTTATATATTTCATCTTTTTGACAAACATGGGGAAAAAGCTTGTTCTAAAGTGTTAAAGTGTTGTTTTATAAGGCCACTTCATACAAAACTGCTGGGAGGAAAAATGTTCGATTCTGACTAATACAAGAACTTTCAAGTGCTCACCAATTTTCTCCAGCTAGTCTCAATGCGGAAACAGATGTTTTTAATGCAGAATAACATTCAAAGGCCTTGCTAAAACACTGACTCTTGTAATCCATTAAAAGTCAAATTCTGCATAAGTGTTACCACGTCTGACTTTTTTTCTCTACAGGTGCTCAGCATGAAAATAAAAGCTAAATGGCTATGGGAGCCTTTTGCTCTCCTTCAGCCTTCCTGCCAATCTTTAGACACGCTGCACACACTGATTTCGGTTACTCCGGTGCTGTGGGCTTGTCTCTATGTCTGGTTGCTGTTTGGATAGTTTATGTGGTTGTTGGTGATGTGTGGGATAAGCTGTTGGGATAGGTGGTGCTGGTGTAGCTGCTGGTGTGTGGAAGCGCTGTCTGGATGTAGTCTGGTTGCTGGTGTCAGCGTGGCTCTAATCAGCTGTTGGCAGGCGGATAAGCGGGCGGTCTCTCCCCGCGGCGGCACCCCGGGTCGAAAGCCGGTTTGAAGTTTAATGATGCCAGCTGCCAGCTCCACCAGGCTGTGAGCGCTAACGAGCTGGCACTGCCGGCGGACTGGGCCGCAGCGGCAGCACCTGGAAATGTAGCACACGTTTCAGAGGGGCGGGGCTCCGGCGGGGCTGTTGAGGGGCCTGCTGGAGACCCAGGACGGCTCCATCTCTTTGAAGAGCGCTCCAATTTCCATATTTCATTACGCACTGCTGACTGACAAGGCCCAGCCAGATGTTCTATTTTCAGCTATTTAAATTTTGACCTGCTTTCCTACCATGGATGCAAAAAGAAGAAGAAAAAAAGGGTGGAAAAAAAGCAGATTTCATCAAAACACAGATGCCAAGAATGATGAGAACTTGGATCGGGTTTGTTTGCTAGTTTTTCTTGCAATTCTTCATTCCTTTCCATCCTTGTCAAGCACTGATAGAATGATCACTGCAGATATTTGGTTGGCAGTCTATCCTGAGGGGTGCACTGTCTTACTCAAGGACAACACTCACTGATTGTTTCAGCGATAAAAACCTGAGACCTTGTATATATGAGACAGTCTCTAACCATCCAGCCAGTCCAATGCTGAATTGGCTCCAAACTGAGTGATGCATGCTGTGAAACACCACATAAAGCATGCTCACACAGCCTCTTTGTCCCTGAGATATCGGAGATGATTAATTCCTGCAGTATTCCTCTTGAAATGGATGTTAAATTGCAGCGTCCTTACTCAATCCCTCATGCAAAAATACATCGACAACCCTGACCTTTTTGTGCATCTGCTGAAAATGGCACTTTGTCATCCTCGGTGAGCAGACTCAAGGATCAATGTGATTTTATTCAAGAAAAAAAAACGTATACAGCAAACTCCCTCTCTGTTGGCTACGTGAGCATGTGTCAGTGTCTGAGCTTTATGGAAGTGAAACTGGAAAAAGTCCAAAAAAAGGAAGAATGATGAAGAGTAAAGGAGAAATGGTCACAGGGAAGGATAAACCAGGGATGAAACAAAACAAGAACAAATGGAGAGCAGATCCGAGTTGAACACCAAATGGTAAAAAAATAAGAGGCACTCGCCCTGCAAGAATCAGGAGGAGAAAGGCTTTCACTCATTACTCAGCACAGCTCACAGCAGGGGAGGGAAAGCAGTTTATTCCTTCAGTAATGCATCTGTGAGTGTGGATGTCTGTGTCTGAGTCTACTGAGCCAAAAACAGAGTGGTAATTGAGAAGTAACTAAGACATTACTGAGGCAATATTGACACAGAGATAAAAGTGGATGAAATCCATCACGATGTTTGTTCCTTTTCAGTCTGAAGCACTTGTTTGTTTTTCTCAGTGTCATTCTGTATGAAATATCTATAAGATGTTACACAAAAAAGTGTGTTTGGGGAATTTTTGTGTCTGCATGTGTGGGTATTTTAGATGTTGAACCTGATGTATTATTGTAGACTCTTTACCTTACACTATAAAGCGCCTTGAGGCAACTGTTGTTGTGGTTTGGTGCTATATAAATAAAACCAATTGAATCGAAATTGAATTGAATTGAAAGTGTCTCTACTGTGTGTTTAATGGAGGACATCTAAAAGAATGTTTCTCATTTGCATATTTTGTGTGTACAGACAGTTACTTGAATTACCTCCCGGGTTGTATACCTCAACCAGCTAATCAAGTTGCAGTGTTTTTTGCCATGCCTTTGCAGACTTGACCTTTAACCTTTAGAATACAAAATGTAATCACTTCATGCATTTAGACATCTGTTTGAAACTTCATACAAATTAGAACTTAGTTACGGCCAAACACGGGTTTTGTGAGGTCACAGTGACCATCACCTTTGACTACTTAATTCCGATTAGGTCATCCTTGAGCCCAAATGGACCTTTGTGCCAGATCAAATTAAATTCCCTTTTGGTATTTCTGCTATTGTTTCCATGACAGTGGGAAGGATGGATGGACAACCTGAAAACAAAATTCCTCTGGCCTTGGCTGAAGCCATGAAGACATAAAACAGGAGTTAGAAATTAAGGTGTCAACATATTTGAGGGTTTGGTGAGGAGTCAGAAAATAGATATAAGGAGAGCACAAGGCAGCACATGTTATATAATAATAAAGGAAATTGCAGTTCAGTTGTGTTTGCTGTTCATCAAGAGGTGTAAACAGAATGTTTCTCTTTCATTTAATTCATGGGCAACACAATAAATGAAACTACACTATTTGGTTGTTAAATGAGGGATGAAACTAAATGCTGCAAAGGTTAAATTGCAAATCATTTGCAAACATAGGTGATGGACTTTTATTTTAATGAAATGCGGGGGTTTTTAGCTGAAGAATTAACAATATTGAAAATAAAATATAAAATTAAAAAGATTTAAAACCATTAACCTTAACTTCAAAGTTAAAGTTTCATTATCTTTTAAACCTGAGCAGCTGCACTTATCAAAAAGCTGAACAAAAAGTGAAAGGAGAAAAAAAAAAGCTGAAGATTATTTTCGTGCTACTGATGGTTTCCTAAATGACTTTTTGAAAAGCAGTCATTTAAGCAGGCTAGTCACTTGTATTTCTGCTCAGTCGTCATGGCTAAACTTTGCTGATCACAGTCATAAAATATTCAAGATAATACTTGAAGAGAGAAAACGGGGTGTCTAGCTGTTGCTGACAGGCTTATACTGGGGTAGAATTGCAACAGCTTCAAGTGCATGGCTTTCAGATTAAAGAGAATAGAGGAGCTTTTTAATTGTTCCTTCTCATGCACAAACTTCAAAACTCACACAAGCTTTATGAAGATGCTTTGGTCAGGAGTTTGCTAATATGAATGGTGCAAGATTCTCTGCATTCTCCCATGTTTCTAGGCTACCTAACCTTTGGTTTGACCTTTTGAAGAAAATTTGCAGCACCAGCTGCCTAGTGTCTTGCCTCACATTAATTTCCCTCGTTATTTTTTTTTCTATGCTACCTTTGCAGTGTGGCAGAAAAAAGCTGAATTCAAGGGGTCAAGGGTCAGGAGTGGGAGGGTAAAGATGCAGGTCAGCTTGGCTCTGCAGTTGTGTTCAGCCAGTTTCCTCAGAGGTGTTACTGCCACAAAGCAGTTTGAACTCTTCCCCTTTAGCTGCCTGTCAAAAACTGTCCCTCAAGAGATGACTGTTAGATTATTAGAAAAGCTCCTAAGCCAGTAATGTAATAATGTATCAGAATACTTGGTTTTAATGTTATCATTCAATTTACATTCACCACTTTGGTTCCAGATTGAAATTACTTAAATGTAATTTGAGATGCACTGCCAGGAAATTTTCTTCTTGCTTTGTATCAAACACCACCAGCAGATTAACACTTGGGTGAACCTTCCTGAGCAGCCATGGCATCACTTTGTTTTTGTGGTTAACTGCAAATAAGCCATACAAAGTTGACCAGCTTACAGTTAAACTCTCTTTTTTCAGGGTGGAACAATCATACAGCGAATATCTTTAATGACTTTAAAAAAACAAGAATTGGGTACATACGTTTGAATTTATTTTGGATTTTCTGTAGACATCAGTAAGCTTCTGGCATAATTCTGGCTCGATATTCTTGGTAGAACTGATAGCGTTTTGGCTCAAAGATATGCATACACTCACTTAAATCTTGGGAAGAACACTCAACACATATCCCTCAGATGGGAGGAAATGAGGTCCCAGCAGATGGCTGCCCCTCCCTGAGCCTGGTTCTGCGAGAGGTTTCTTCTTGTTAAAAGGGAGTTTTTCCGTCCCACTGTCACCAAAGTGCTTGCTCATAGAAAAGAAGCCCGTGCTCCAAAACTGATGTCTTCAAGCTTGATTGAAATCTGCAGCTGCCCACATGGACAAGACAAATACCTTCTGAAGAAAAGTTTGATGGTCAGCCGAGACAACGACTGAAGGTCACAGTGACAACAGGTATGTTTGGAAGAGTAAAGGTGAGGCTTTTAAACAGAAAGAATACTGTACAAGTCAAGCATGGTGGTGGTTCCATCATGCACTAGGGCTATTCTGCTGCCACTGGTACTGGTACATTGCATACAGTGGATGGAATAATGAAGAAGGAAGACTACCTTCAAATTCTGCAAATTCACCCCAACTTAACAACTAAATGGCTGAAGCTTGAACACAGCTGGGTGTTCCAACAAGACAATGATCCCAAACACACATGAAAACTGGGTTTGGAATGTATAATGGATAAATCAGGCTAACATTAAGTTTCTGGAATGGACTTCCCAAAGCCCTGACCTCAACTCTATTGAAAACTTATGGACTATGCTTAAAATCCAGGTTCCCACCAAAGAACCACCCAGTTAAAATGATCTCTTGTCTTGATGCATGCTCAATCATCCAGGTAAGGAAATCCCAGAAAGTTGATTCTGTTGTAGCATTTCCACTGGGAGAAACGTTTTTGTCACTCATACAAGTGAATTCTTCAGTCTCAACTGACTGCAGGTTTCTCTAATCTTATAAATGAACTCTTGTTCCAACCTGCTACAGGACCAACATATATGTTAGATTGTATGTATACATGTAAGTATACATACTTTATGTATATTCTTGACCCTGTATGGACTTAAAGATGTATGCTGTGCAATCATTCCACCCTGGAAAGTTAAATGAAAACATTAAAAGCCCCAAATTACCATGACATTCATGTCCATGATGGGTGTATGTAAGCTGTATGTATGCTTAACATTTACATGAAAGCAGCAAAACAATCGTTACAACAAAGTCTTCTTTAATTTAATGCATTTATTCTTCACAAACAGCAAAGTCAATGTACAAAATTCTTAAAAGGCCTAAAAATTTAAAAAAAAAAATAATTTAGAAACCTGTTAGATAAAGTCTAAATGCCAATTTCCTTATATTTTAAGGCAGTGATTTTGCATCATTAATTCACAAACAAAATGTCTGTACACATTAGTGATACTATGAATAAGGCAGAATGCGAGTTTTCTCTCCCCTGATGGAGTGTTCACTATGGACCAAGCACACCACTGGTTTCTATTCTGTCACCCCTTTAAAACAGATTTTAGTACCTCTAATAAGAACCTATTTGGAGTGAGCCTTGACAGCATATATATATTTAGATTAAAAGCTGATATTGCGTTATACACTGTAGCAAAAGCCCCAAGGTGAAAACTGGGGGATTCGTGTGTGTGCAGAACTACAGAGGATGGGTGAAGACTCCAACGAGGGCTTCCATTCAAATATGAAAGTGTCCTTGACATTTTCTGCACTGCATTGGCTGCTCATCCTTGTCGCATTTCTCCAGGCTGCAGATGGAAAAGCACGACCTGTTGACATTTACAAACTTATCTGGCTGAGAGCGATGGCATTCTATAAGAAGAAATGCCTCCAAATGTCCCACTGCCAACTTCCAGTTCCTTCCACTTAATGTGTAACATGAACACGCAAAGTCTTTTACCACCATGTCTTCTTGATTGAAGCAGCTGCGACTAAAGGTGGTTCAAATACCGACAGGGGTTCCTTTTTATGTCAAAAGATTGGACAGCGACCAAAAGTAGTGTGGCACATAATTTACTGTCAACTGGGTTAAAGCACAACAAAGCTGAAATGAGGTGAACGCAAAGCAAGTATAGCAGCAGCAGAACATGACAAATGTAAAGAAGTTGTGGACATTGGTCTGAAAAGTGATGCAATATGTATTCATATTAGACACTGGAAAGTGATGATGCAAATTAAGACAGGACAAGCATATAGCTGGCAACAGAACATGAAAAAATAAAAACAAATTCTTTTCTATGTATAGAGGAGAAAAGACTCCTGAACTTTATTGATGAGACGGTGAATAAATCAATTTCAAAAAGCCAATGTGATGCAATGAGGAAACTTAAATATGTAACATCTGTGCGGGTTAAGCCTCTGCATCATTAAGCTTTCCAGAGGAACGTTCTCAATGGGCCGGTTTGTGCGGATCTGCCGATCTTTGTGCTTGTGGTCCAGCTGTTTAGAAATCAGGACGGTCCTTCTTCAGCTTGCTGTAGTCCATGTTGACTGTGAAAAACTGAAAATACACAAAAAAATGTATTTAAAAAAATAAATTAGTCCCAACACCAAGATTGCACAGAAAAATGCATGCACCACCATAAATGGTTTGGTCACTTGCCATAACAAACACGACTACATAAAGTTAAACTCGTTAATGATTTAATAAGATTTGTTAACACAGGTTAGCGTTAACAAGATTATGTTTGATTAGTCCAACTAAAGAGGGATTATCCCTGGATCAGAAACTCCACCGCTAAAGCTAAACAATATGATCCAGGAGTAAAACCACCCCCACTGTTAAATTCATCAGAGCACAAAAATCAAGATTGCAAGACAATTAAACATAAGGGATGCACACCTTGTACTGATCATTTGGGCCAAGTTTGTTCCAGGGCTCTGGATTATTCTTGCGATCCCAGCTGCAGAAAGAAGAGTTAAAGAGTAACTCCTAGGTACATGGCAACCAACTGTAAATTTCTCTTGTATGCAAATACAAAAAACACGAAAACACATTTTAAATTAATAAAACGACATGACTTACCAGACATCAGGGTTTCTCAAGCCCAGACGGGCAAGGTACAACAGAGACATGGTTGCTCCTCCACCGATGAAGATGAAAAGGGGGATCAGCTGTAAGAGACAAAGGAAGATAAGGAATCTCATCAGCTGAGAGAAGCCTAAAGCTCTCAAGACAATGACACTCAACTACATGTTTACACTGAAAACACGCCCCTGCTCACGTAGGCAGCCTCTGGAATGAAACGGACACGGGGTCAAATTGGCCAACTTTAACTACCATAACTATAAAATATATATATACACACATATATATTTTGTCGAAAACAGAGGCGCTTGTGGGTTCTACTAGTAGTTCACAAGGACTTGCTAACCCAATGTAGCCAGCTAACTAGTGGGAGCAGCCATTTAGAGCACATGAAAACTCTCTTCGTGGCTAATAATCAACAACCATCGTATGAGTAAAGTCGTGACCTTATTAAACTGAAAGTCATCAGCTGGCAGAAGGCTCACTCTTAACCAACAAATTACACAGAAAAAATGAAAATAGAAAGACTGCTATATACTTTGATCTCTCAAAGTCAGTGAGGTCAAACGCAGAGCCTAATCAAGCTAACACTGCTAACTGGCAACTTAGCCTCGTACCAGCCTGGGCTCTCAAAAAGTCTACCAAAAAGACTTTTAACCTGAATATAATTAGAATGTACTTACAGCTGGGTGGTTTCTAAGTTGTTTGCGGACTATGGCGAGCATTTTGTCGTTCCTAACGTGCCGAGTTATCCGACTTTGCACCCAAATAAAAGGATTACGAGCAGTCTTGCCAGAACAGTGCGCAATTTAATCCTTGAGAAAGGGCGGAAGGAGGGTAGAGCAAGCACCAATAGGATGCTCACACACTGCCTGATCCAGCGTGAGTAAAAAACGGAATTAATTATTACTATGTTTATTATGCATATCGATAATTTTGTTAGTGCATATAATAAATTCCGAATAATTTCACATGGTTTAATTAATGAGCTGTTATATTGCTCGAGCTTTGATTTCCAGGCAACATTTTTAATCCGGCAAAATCAAAGTGGTTTAAAAGCCCCAACAATCGCTTATTTTGAACAAAACAAATATTTATTATATATTCTCTTTTTTCTTGAGGTCAAGAATAAAATTAACCTTCAGGACTGTCTCTGTTTACGAAGCCTAAAAATGTTCGTCTTAATTTAATTTGAAATGCTTATTTTATGTTCCTATTTACCTACTCCAATGAAAAAAAGTATTTTATTATTCGTATTCCCAATATTTCGTTCAAATTTTCTGTGATTATTAAACAAAGAAAAAGCTTAAACCTACCGAGGTTATTGTAATTAATTAAAACTAAAATAAAAACTAACAGTAGATGTCGAAAAAGCTTTTTAGTTAATAAAAATAAAAAGTACACTTTTGAAAAAATATATAAGCTAACTGAAACGATTTTGTGAATAAAATGAAAAACATATCGTAACCAGCCTGATGAGGCTTTGGTGGACATGTTTATTGAGACTTGTGCTGCTTTCAAAAAGTTCTTTTTTAATGTACTAGCTATTCTGATTTTTTCTCAAACATTCTCTCCAGTAGATGCTCTCCATATCCTGGAGGGCTAAAAGAAACACTGAAGCTAATAAAAACTCAATGAAAAGTAAACATTTGTAACCAAGAGGAGTAAACAAATTTTGGGAGCTATATTAAACTCGACTGAACCAAATCCAGAAAGTCAAAACTCAAAAAAAAAAAAAAAAAAAACTAATCAGAAAAAATAAAACTATAATAATTCTGGTTCCCACTGATCCAGAACAGATATTTCTTCATTTATCAGCTTATACTGCACTCTAAATATAAATTGTGTTTAATGTAATATGTGCAATCAGCTATATCTGTTTCCTATAACAACACAGAAGTAGCTGCTTCTCATAATTATATCAAGCTACAGTATAAAGTACCTAATGTTAAATTCCCCTTTACTCTATTTAAAAAAAATCTTTAATATTAGTGACATGATAGCTAACAGTAGAGACACACACCATGATAATTATGATGTTTGAGAATAAATATTCAGAGTAATTCATTATGTATTTCGTTATTTACTTCTCAACTTTGTTCTAGGGACATGAAAAGTTTCATAACTCCTTATCTTGCTCTATGGCATCTACAGAGAGCAAGATTAGGAGGTTAGAAGTTTACATACACTCATCATGGGTATGGTCATGATCATGGTAATTTAGTTTTGTTTTTTTTTATAAAACATTTCTTTTTCCAGAGGGGAGTGATTGCACAGCTTAGATCTTTAAAAAACAAAGAATTGTGTGCATAAGTTCATCGGCGTAACTTTGTGCTGAACCTTGGGGGGGGGGGGGGTCAAGATCTCTGTCTAAATAAATAAATAAATCCGGGTAAATTCCCAAATGATTAAACATGCAACTATTTTGCTGGTAATACCTGAAATGAGTAAAGAAAATCAACAGCCTATTTATGCAAGATAATTCATAATTAGATTGGGGGGGTTGTATTGGTTGGGTGTGATTATTGGGGGGGTCATAACCCCCCTACCCCACCTGGAAATTACGCCCCTGCATAAATTTGAATTTCTTTTGGATTTTTGCTAATCCACACAGGGTCAAAAGTATACATATATATATATATATATATAAACGGTATAGATTCACCCAAATCTTTTTTGACAAGGCATAGGCCTATAAACTTCTCATCACAGAGAATGATTGGTTACAACTGGTAATTTCTCTTTGCCAGCATAAGGAGGATTCACTGGATTGACCAGTACTTAGAACAATGGGACACAGTTGGGTGTTCCAAAAGGATCACCAAACAATCCAAAGCACGAATCCAAAGCTGGGTTTGGAATGGATAAAGGAGGCTAGCATTAAGTTTCTGGAACAAATTTCCCCAAACCCCTAGTCTCGACTCTATTGAAAATTTGTGCAGTATGATTAAAATCCAACTTCTTGCCAGGGAATCAACCAGATTAAAAAAAAATTCTGCCAAGAAAAGTCAAATGTTCAGCCAAAATTATTCCAGCAGCTTGCTAATGGCTACCAAAACTGCATGGTTGAGCTGAAACTTGCTAAACGGAACAAATCGTGTTTTTAAAAGTCATTAAAGATGTTTGCCGTACAATCATTCCACACTGGAAAAACAACAGTTCAAAGAAATAATAAAGAGTCCAAAATCACCATGACTTTCATGACCTTGATTAGTTATCATATTTTTTTTTAAGTTGCTATTTTGTTTTCACTTTTGTTTTATTTGGATTTTCTCCTCACAGTTAATGTTGTTAATTTGTTGTTGAGGCACTCACTGATTTGCAAATCAGTGAGTGTCTCCCCTCTGCACCATTATAATGAGTTGTAATTTTATTTTTTGAACTATAACTGTGTTATATTTAGTGATTGTACGCTAAATGCTACTTTCATATTATAATTTCCTGAGTACTTTCTCTCAAAGTGCACACAGATGAGTTTACAATTTGCACTATACATAAATAGTGCTCACTTACTTCAAATTTGTTTTAATTGAATGAGTAAATAAATCTCAGATTTCACTGTATGATAGTGGTGAACTATGATATTGATGTTGAAAGTTGGTTATAAAAATTTATTAACTAATCATGCTAAAGAAAACAAGATTTGGGCTTTGGACTGTGACATTTAGAGTGGATGTAAAACTAATCTAAGTGGAAGTTTAACCTCTGAAAATGTCATCAGATTTCAATTTTTGCTATCAAATGCACTTATTAAATTATGACAGATTTTAAAAATCCTGGGGGAAAAAACACTTATGTCCCCTATGTACTTTTAGGACCTATAACTTAAAATTTGTGTAGTATGAAGGTAACATTTTGCGGGCCTTATTTAAATACATTAAAGATTGGATATTTTGTTTCTTTTTTAGACATAAAGAAACAAAACAGGCTGCTGTTAACATCTCTTTTATCAGTGCATCATGTTTTAACAGCAGAGTTCACTGTCAGCTATTTCTCCTCCAAACACTGCATTGATTTTCAAGAAAAAACAAACCCTGGCTATTTAGTTTTAATTGTCAGGTTTAAGGACATTTCCCTTAAGATATAATCAATATTCCACAGTTTTTTACCAGTTCCATTCAAAATATTGATTCAGGGGCATTTCATATTTAGAGGTCCAGTGTCCTTTCATTCCTTAGGTGCATTTCCACAATCAGTGCATCTTTAAAAATACTATTTGAAGCAGAGGAAATCGTGTGAGCTACATATTATTGGAATATCGATGGGTGTTTAAAATACACTTAAGTGTTGGGTTTGGCTAACAAGTTCAACAAGTAGCTGGTGATTAGTGTCATGATGCGGTCAATATCATTCAAGAATGAACCGATTTGAACCAATTAAAAATAAAAATGACAACAAAATATAATAATTTCCCTTTTATGGCAAGTAATTTTCAACTTTAGAAAATAAAAGTAAATACAATTTAATAGTAAGACTGGACATAAGACAACAGGCAACATACAACCGTCTAAATTTTCATAAAGGACATTAAACTAATTGTTTTCTCAGACAAACTAAATGTTACAATTACACACATTCAAGCATCCATTTGTAAACCATTTGGTGTAATTTCATGGGTTAACTGCTGGAAATGTATTTCTAAGGCCTTGTTTGGTTCAACATCAATCCAAGGCAGGTGAGCTGGTTTCAGAAACAATAAAGATTTGTCTGAATAAAATAAGGTTTACACCTGTGCACTTCAGCCAGTTCAAATTCTTCCACAAAAAGGATTGTAAGTTGTATCGCAGCTGATTCTGGACTTGATCCCATGTAATGCATCTCTTCAGTATATCAACTGTACACAACAGAAGCTGGAGTTGAAAACTACAATGACTCTCTTTTAAATGCAGTTAAATATCTGACCATAGTTCAACAAGTCATAGGCACATATAGTGTGCCTGTACATGATGTCTTGTGAAAATAATACACTGGCTATAGAATGTTTCCAATGTAGTGTTTCTCTTCTTTTTTTTTCCTCATGTGCACCAGATGTTTCAGTGTGTAGTCTTCTTGGGGGCTTTGCCAAATTTAGCATCCATTCCAAGACCTAAAGTGAGAAAACCAAAGACGTGAATGGAGGGAAGACACAACATCTGAACAGATATTTTATATACATTTAACCTGACGAAATGTCTTGATGCATGCGCAATCAACCAGGTAAGTAAATCCCAACAGGTTGATTCTGTTCATCTGGACGTAGCGTTTTCAATGGGAGAAACGTTTCGTCACTTAGACTGAATAGACTATGTCCAGATGAACAGAATCAACCTTTTGGGAACCTGATGAAATGGAAATCTAATATATTAAAATATGAAAGTAATACAGTTACTGACCGAGGAATACGAGAATGGTGCCAACCCACTGCATTGTAGTCATTACATTGCCAAACAAAATAACAGAGCCAAGGATGGTGAAGAACTTCCTCGTAGTTGTGACAATGGAGCAGGTCAGAGGCCCAAAGTACACAACTGTCATGAAGATGAAGGTCTGAAAAAGGAACATTTGAGCCAGCCAGTCATTACTAAGTCATTACTAAGCATCTATTCTAAAACACAAGAGGGTGTTTCCTGTTCTTTAATATGGCATCGCTAATAATCAGTACTCGCATTGATCCACCTACCTGTCCTAAAGCACTGGTGATTCCAAACAGAAGAATATTGTACAAGATGCCCGGGTGGCGCTCTGCAAAACTCAGGAATTCCCACACTTCCCCTGTCCACAACACAGCTGAGAACAGAGAGGAACGTAACATTAACATCTTTTCAAAAGCACAGTTCATTTCTGACTATCCTTGGTAAGAAAACCAGACCGAGTTCACAGTGAATGTACAGCACCACCAAGTGGTTCTGTACAGTATTAGCAGAAATCTTAGTGTGGGGGTGTAATGGATTTGTAGGTGTGGAGGTATAAGAATACCTTTGCATCTTGGGAAATACTAGACATCAAAGTCTTGCTCTGCATGTTGAAACCAGGAGTATATCTGCATTTGCACACATTTGACAATCAATAACTAAAAGCTCTTAAGGCTGCATATTGAAACTGCACTTAAGGCTTACGAAAAAAACCCATAGCTTTATAAAATGTAATTTAGCATAATAAAGTGGTTCAGGAAGGACAGAAAAACACTCCAAGATGGCAGACCCTACCAGTTAGTTAGCTTAAAAGTGATGACAGTCCTCCAGTTCTCATATAATCTTTGACCTTTCGATCTTTATCTCACAGCCCATTAGTACCTAACCTTAAAAAACCCATCATTAAATTGTGTTTGTTTTATGTGCCTTGCTCTTCAGCATATTGTAGCAATCTGCTAACAGAACTGAGGGCTTTGAGGTGCAGGATTTCTTATCTTAAAAGATAACACTCCGCACTATGCCTTGACTGAATTAATGAGTTTTTGCCTCCTGAGGGAAAAGTGCACACATTTTCTGCTTCTAATGCAGCTGTTATTGGTTCTGTTTGAGGGTTTTTTTAAACTTCTTGCCACCATCTACTGCATCACACCCGCTATTCATCCTGGAGCTCATGTCAGAATCCAGTATGAGAATAAAATATACCAAACTCACAATCACCTTAGGAACACAGCACTACAATGGAGAACACCTTATGGTACTTTTGTAGATGCAAAATCACCATAAGGTGATTTCACTTTGAATTGGTGTTAAAAAAGTTTTGAGTGGAAAAGCACCTGAGGAAAACTATATTAAACATAGGATATTTTGTTCTTACCTTTAATCAAAAATTTTTTGTTAATTATAAACATTATAGGACCATAAGAAATTTTCTGCAAAAGCCATAAACCGGTACTATGCTCTTAGATAATTATTCACAAAGAAAGCTTTGAAACTGTATATTCAATCCACCAGTGTTGGCAGTACTGAACCACACCAAGGTGAGTTTGCTCATTAGTGTCTCCTCTCTAGCTGCAGGTGAGCAAATCAGTGTAATGGCCAGATGTATTTTCAGTTGGAATGAGAGCCTGCATGCTCCTGACACATATTCTATTAGATGTGAGACTCACCTAGTCCCAGCACCAGACTGGACCACATGTTGATGTTCAGCATCATGTGGTTCGCACCCGTCTGGAAGCGAGCCCTCATGTGGTCCTGGGCCACACCAGTCAAACCGTCCAATGTCAGAGAGACCAGCTATGATGCAGCAAAACACAACACCGAGACGTGAGACGAAAGTAATGGGAAAGTCAAAGCACCCGTGAGGACACGAGGGAGATGCGGGCAGATGGGCAGCATATGAGGACAAATAGGTGAAATGAACAGAATATCTGTTAGCTCACCAGCAGAATCTCTCCAAAGCCAAAAATATGGTCATCAGCAACAGCAGAGCTCTTGTTGGGTTTATAGAGAAAAAGAGCAACACCGCTCACAATCAGCAACACACACAGGTATTTAGCCAGTGGATACTTCTTCCTCAGTATTGTCACACCGAGGATCATCACTGCAAGGACACAATAACAGAAATATGAAGCCGATTGATTTCCTGGACAGCGTGTCAAAACTTCAGCCCTGAGAGTGAAACATATGGAAGGAAACAGAATTCAAGAGATAACCAAGCTGTGAGGGGTGAGAGATAACCTTCATGTATAAACAGAACATACTGTAATATGCAAAGCAGGCTCTCAACTCCACATGCCTAAGAAGAATATTCGAACTAAATGTGTCCCTAATCTGTAAAAACAAAGACCTCAGAATCACTTGTGTTTGTTTGGTAGCCTACACTTAAAATAAAAGTAAATAATTTGACTTTGTATATTTCCTCATACACACCCTGAATACTGTAAACTTTCTGAATTAGTCAGTACAGACAGACTGCTGTCTACAGAAACAAAGGTAAGCAGTGACAAAATATTATGTAAATGATATGGTGATAGAAAGCACTTTAAAAAGCAACACTACAACACTGATTATTATTCAATTTACCTGGTATGGGCTTGCAGGATTTCCCCAAAACCTATCAAACAAAAATACAGTTATTAAATATGCAAGGCCCAAGCACAAATACACATACATTGAAAAAAGAAAAACACGTAACCAGTTACTGTTGACCCATTTAAATAGGGCACACTCACCTGGGTTGGGTAGTTGACATATTGAAGGGCAGAGTTACTGGACACCATAGCTCCAAGATAAGAGAGCGAGCACAGGCCATAGAGCCAGCTCTTCGTGTGATCTGGCTTGGAGCTCTCAAAAAACTGGATCACTAATTATAAAAAGAGAATTAAAGAAAAAAGTTCACAACATTACATTATTTTAATTATTAGGCAGAGAAGTTAACATACAAGAGATTCGACTGGTGTTGTTCTCAGGTGTTTCCTAGCAGAGTCAGTGGAGCATTTTAACCACTGTTATTAGTTTTTGTGTGCATTTTGTGCAGCACATACTCACAGATCTTTGCAAAGACACAATTGATGATGCACTGGATGAAGACCAGCGTCCGGGCGAATCTGAACTTCTCGTGACCATAATCACCTCGAGTGCTGGAAAATAGAGAGCAACAGCATGTTGAACACAACAGACCCGTCTTGGCAGGAGCATGCAAATAGCTAGGGTAAACATCTGAGTGGTTTCATGTGTCTCCTAGCTGTGAAAAGGGCATTCAGAAAAGGAGAGTGAAAGAGGGGTGTGGTGAGGGCAGCAGTCCGTTAAGTTTTTTTCAGCAGCTGTCTTGCTTGAGTACTTGGTGTCAGTTTGCAATTGTTTTTAATGGGCTAATCTGAAGATAATATGTCCATATCCATAACAACATGTAATAACATGTAATAAAAGTTAGACACTGGTTTGTAGAACTGCCGCTTCACCTCACATGGCATTTTCAAGTCATCATTTTGAAACCAGAGAGTAGTCCTGTACCCTTTGTTGACAGCATACCATCTGTGTCCTTTCTCAGTATGTGAAAGAGAACACAGGCAGAGCTCTGCTTACTTTACATATGCCAAACTGCAGATTTTAAAGTTGCATGTATAGGAAAAACAGTATATATGAAACTACAATGTCTCTTTTGCAAAAACTTATGACTGAACCAGTAAATCTCTGAGATTTTTAAATTTACTCCCCAAAAAAGAAAAACAACCCAAAACAAAAGTCTGCATAATGCAGAACTTAACTTTGATTACCACAACTTGAAAGCTGAGCCCAGTTTCACTAGTCACACCCAGGCCAGATTACCACCAGACCCGTTGAATAAAGAAATCGCTTTGATAGTGTGCTAACAAAAGATCAACTTTTTAGTTTGAATCCCATCTTATCTGACGTAAAACTAACACATCATAACAGCAGCAGTCAAACATGGTGCTGGTAGTGTTATGACCTCAGGCTGCTTCATGATCAGAACTTGCTGTAATTGATGGAACCATGAATTTTGCTCTACCAGAAAATCCTCAAAGAGAATGTTCAGCCATCAGTTTAAGTTCACTTGGGTTAAACAGCAAGACAATAATCTGAAACACACCAGCAAGTCCACCTCAAAGCTGCTAAAAATCAAAATGAGGGTTTGGGCATGGCCTAGTCAAAGTCCAGACTTAATTCAGATTGACCTGAAACAGACATTCATTTTCAAAAACCATTTAATGTGGCTAAAATAAAACAATTCTACAAAGAACAGTGAGGAAGGCAATATCTGCCCCACAGTGATGTAAAGGACTCATTGCCAGTTATCACAAATACTTGATTACAGTTCTTGTTACCAAGGTTGGCACAACCACTTATTAGTTTTAGGGGGTAATTACTTTTTAATGCAGAGCCCGGTAGGTTTCGATAGCCCCCCCTTTAATAAATTAAATAATAAGTTAAAAAATGCCAGTTTATATTTACAAGGGTCATCTTTGTCTAATAGTGAAACTTAAGTGTGACAAATATGTAAAAATAAATCAAATCAATCAAAAAGGGGGAATACTGCTGGAGTACTGTATTTAGTTTTACTTAACAGATCTGGAGATCTACAAAGACACTGCTTCAGGTCATAGGCTCATATGATTAGGATTATGAGAACTGTGATTTTTTTCTAATGAGAAAACTATAACCAAACTCCAACTAAAATTTTAATTTAATTGAAATTTTAACATAGTCACTGTTACACCGGTAGCGACACCGTTAGATATTCCAAGACAATGCAAACACATGTTACGGAGTATTCCGTTACACCCTTCGGATTGTAAAACATGTTATGATAGGAAAAATAAACTAATTTAGATTTAATGACGTCTGTATGCGTAGCAATATTAAAGTGGCAGCTTTTTGAATGGAGTTTTGGTTCACAGCAGCATAACAATGTATCTAGTTTAGGCTTCGTTACTTGTTACTTACATTGTCTCTTGCAATATTCCGTAATAAAAGTAGCACACGAAGACTCCGAAGAAGCAAACGATGAAGCGTAACCTCATATTGTCCCACAGCGAGGCGGGCTTCCCAGCTCCCTTTCCCGCTGCCATGCCGTCGTCGACCACACCGGGAATGTTAACCGACACCACCGCTCCACTCCCCGCTCCTCTCGCTCCGACCTCTCGCTCCACTATAGCCGCTATCACGAGCCCGGAAATGGCGCTCGCGTGTTTACGTTGGCTGTGGATTATGCACCAGCTGGAAGACTTGCTGATATATCGCAGTAAATCTTATTTGCCGGAGCTTTCCAACTCTTGTCTTGAGATTCGAGTATCATGCCATAGTTGGTTGTCCTATATCACCCCAGACAGAAGTGCCTTCTAGCTGTGCAGCTGCTATATTAAAAGCATCCCGTTTTTCACACCCGAGAAACAGTAAGGATGTGCCGCTCGGGTTTTCATTGGAAAATTAAAACCTGCAATTAGCAGGAAGAAAGCGATCGCGTCAGGAAAAGTTATCTTCTAAAAGGACCCATTAGCTGACAGCACCTGAGCCTGTACGCTTATGTCAAGTTTAATAAAACTACCGTGAGTCATACAGGCATAATAACGTGTTTAATATACTCCGCTCCAATCCTGCAAAGAAAACGCTGCCTCTTCTGTGATCGTTTTGTGTTCGCGTTAACCTTTAATGGTTAGTCGTGACTTGAGGCAGCTATTTAAAAAGCCGAGGTCCTTTCTTGAAAATGTCGCGTGCCTTTTTGTCGTCCTAGGATGTGGATTAAATTCATTGGTCCATGTAAGAACTATGGAGCCGCTTTCAGCCAATCACAAAGCTGATTTAGCAAAGGAGGGACGGGTTTAGATTTAAAAACCCACAGACACACGTGTCAAATGCAGACACAACAACAAAAAATAACCACAGGAATTATAATTACCGTAGAAGGCATTTTAACGCCCCCCAAACAATTTTCTTTTATTGTTTTCTATACAGGCAACACCACAGGTAACATTTTTAACTGCTATCACGTAAAAAGAATACCAAAAAAAAAAAAAAAAAGCTGACAAATTCTTCATTGACGTTTACTCCCCATTTTGTAGGTCATTTCTTATTATGTTGAAAAAACACAACTGAATAATAATTCAATCAAAAGGAAGTCAAGCTCTTCACTAACACTGTGGTCTAAACTCCAGGGTTCAAAAAAGGCTCAAACTGACAAACACTGCGACCTGCTCTAATTATTAAAAATAGTTTGGTTATAACAAAGCCTCCTGTAGGCAAATAAAGCTATAAAATGTCTGCTTTTAAAACAGCACAAGTCAGAACAGTGAAAACAGAAGCAGTATCATCTGCTTCTTATAAAGACATAAAAATATGTATCTCCCTAGAAACACATGTGTAGAAAAGTAGGCCATTGGAAACTTTAAGCCAAAAATATTTCAAACAGATATATGTATATAAAAAAAAATCAACAAATATTTTGTTTTTCATCACAAATTAAGCTGAATGTTCATCTAAAATCAACAATACTCAACTAGAATACCCATCAATAGTCTGGATAGTAAGAAGGCAATACCTGTACCAGTGTGTGTTTTAAGTGCTAGGGTTTTTGACGGTAAATTCTCACGTTTCAAGATGAAAAATAAAAGCATCCCTTCTAGACTGCAGTCTCTAACTAGAACAATTTTAATGCAAAAGAATGATTTAATAAACGCAAGTATTTATAAAGCTTTTCAAGCATTTCCACAACTTAAATCCTGCAGTCGATTCCATGCCTCATACGGTTGAATACTAGGACAGTTTAAGTGCTGATGAGGTAAATATCAGCTGAATCAAAGCTTCCTGCAGGTGGAAAAAAAACATAAAAAAAAAAACCCAAACAAAACATAAAGCAGGCAGAATTTAGGCCACAGTTATTCTAAAGTATGAGAGCAACAAATCTTCACAGTCACAAAGGTTATTTTGATCACAGTGATCATGGCATGTTACAGCAGTGATGCAACACTGTCCATTGTCATGATGCATTAAAAATATATATATGTATCACATCCAGTTTCTCCTTTTCCTGGCAGTGCAATGTGGTTCAGTCCTGAGAGATTCTGCTCAGATATCCACCTACTGCATGCCCAGGTGCCTGGTAGGAGAGGCCTGACCTGAGCAGCCAGTGACGGGAGATACCGACAGGCCACGAAAGAGGAGGTCCATGGAGGGCAAGAGGGGCTTCAAAAGACTGACCGGGCAGAAAGCTGAGCCTCCGTGGGGGGTGAAGTTGACTTTATTGGGGTCAGGGCAGGATGGCTGGAGGAGAGTCTCATCCTGATAGGCAGAGCTGTAGATGGAGAAATAGAAGGTAGAAGCATGAACCCCCATACTGCAACACAGGACCCACAGCTTTATATGTAGTTTACATATTTATAACACCATAGTAACAACTTCTACAAGCCATCAATTCCATTAAATCATTCAGTGAAAAATAACTGTCACACAAGATCAGGTCTCTGTGTGCACTGATATTCTGACAAGACTAATTTAAGCTGTTTTTGTTGATTTAGCACACATTTTTAGGCCAGATGTCCTTCCTGATGTAACCTTCTCATTTATCCAGACTTGGGACTGCCCCAAGGCAGATACGGGCTCGTGACCTCCTGAGGCTGGGTTTGTGTTTCCTCCGAGTTGTGACCTTTTGCGCATTAGGCAATTTTGCTAATCAGCACACTACGGAAACCCAGAAATGTCTAGGATAAAATGCTTTTTCATCTGTTTCTGCTGATACAGTGACTGGAGATTTTTACAGAATAACAAATAAGGATGCCATTATTATTGCAATTCAAGTGCCACAAATAATAACTCATCCTAATTCGGTAACACAAACAAGGCTTCATTTTCCCTGTATATTTCATACTTAGTGACAGACAGAATTAACAGATGAAAACGTGGCATATAGGGAACCAGTCTAAACTCAGTGTCATAATTTGATAGCCACTACAGTGTGCAAATAACATCATCTTACTTAAATAATCATAGATTATATATGCATTTATGTCTCTAGATAACTATGTCCTCCTTAACGGGTGGGCCAATCCCAACAAAACTTTGTATAAATATCACCACACATATAGCAATTATTATCGTCTATATGTTTTTTTTAAGGAAACATTTCCTATAATCCAAATTCTTTGTATTTGTATATACATTATGTTTATTTAATGATTCTCCTGCAAATGCAATGTTATGGCCTTAGTTTGTACTTGTTTCACGTGTCACATGGCTGAATGTAAATAAGCTACATTTAAAAACAAATCCTCCTTGGAGACCTCTCAGACTGGAAAATGGCATAAATTTCATCAAAGTGGTGGACGCTTGGTGCTCAACCTGGAAATGTTAAATTCATAAGGGACCACATGTAAATGCGTAGCAAGCTGTTACAAAAGTACACATAAATAATAAATTTGTATAAAACTTTTGCAACATTATTTGTCATTACTGGCTCCAAGGTTACATGTGCCTTTTGTCTTGTGATCTGAACTTGATTTGGAGTGGTAATGACATCCTGTTTTGCTCTGATGGTACTTGTGGGAGGGGTTTAGTTGCATACAAAAGTAAATTTGTGGTATAGAAACTAGGAAATAATTGCATGATATGATCTATGCATGATGTTTTGGTGTACTTACACTCCTTCCTCACACACTCGAACTCGCTCACAGCCTTCTGGCGGTTCGCGCTGAAAAGAGTAAGTTTTGTTGGGACGAGGCGACGAGGAACAGGCCTGCAGCAGAGGAGGATCCAATGCAAACGAAGGAAGCGATGCTGATGGAGAGGGACACAAGATCTCATAGTCCACAGGCTCTGCATAGCGAGAGAGAGATTTTTACTAACAGTACCACAATTAAAGCAAACCTCTGTCTGTACATATTATTATTTTTCAAAAATATATCAGTTTATGGTTTAATAAAGCACTGCAAAACAGGAAATGTTAGCCTGTCTAACCTGGCTCTCCCATGGTGCAGGGAGATTGGGATGGGGATAAAAGTGATGGATTCAAAGGACAAGGTGAACCTGAAGGCGTTAGAAGTGACGCATCAAGAATACAAGGGGATTGAGAAGGAGAAAGAAGGGAAGGATCCAGTGGCCCCGGTGAGGGGTCACTCTGAGAGCCACTGCTGCATCTCTGGGCAGGGGCGGGAGCTCTGTGGCCATCTGGGATATCCAAAATCTGTAAAAATCAGAAGCAAATAAATGAAAATTTACCATAATAACACTGAAGTGAATGTGAATAAAGATCGTTTTCTTTTCTTTTTTTCATGTCAGTATGGACCAAAATCTCTGAGGAATGTTTCCAGCACCTTGTTGAATCTTTGGTATGAATAATTAAAACAGTTCTGAAAGCAAAAGGCGATCCACCCTGGTATTAGCAAAGTGTAACTAATGAAGTGGCCAGTGATGAAATATGGCACACGGATATTTTGATGAGAAAGGCCACTGCACTATAAATTGGTTGATACTGGTAGTTCTTATAGCCTTTTGATATTAAAACCTTTCTGGTTTTACGTATAAGCAAGTTTCAGTGACCTAACCTCATGCTGATCGTCTTGTTTTTCACACACAAACACTTCCTCCAGCTCTAAGTTGAGGCCCTCGACGCTCCGTCGCAGCCGTGGAGCAAGTCTGTTCAGCGGCATCGTCTGAGGAGAAACAAATTTTGGCATAGACTAGGCTGATTATCTGGTTTTTCACAAGTGCAATGGTTAATAGTGTATGTGAACAGTACAGAATGATATGCTGGTTTCAAACAGTCTTTCAGAGACAGCATGGCAGTAGCACGGCAGACTTGATGACAGCCAGTACTAAAAAAAGAACAAGTGTTTTTTATATCCCTGTTACTAAGCTCCTCCTCGTCTGCCTGTGGAACACAGTCTGGCATTGGGAGCAATCATGAAAACTTTGTTGTATGTGTTCTTTAATATCCTAATTGGAAAAAAGGCTACCTGAGTGACTCCTGCTGCATGACCTGCAGGCAGGGGGTGGTGGGGGAGCTCGCATCCTGCTGAGGGAGGGGCATGGCGGGAACGCTTCTGCAACTGGTGTCTCAGCTTGGCCACCTGAGGGCAGAGTGGAGAGAAAAATGATTCAGGGGTCGTTGTGATTCATTCAAGGTTAAGGTTCAAAGTTTGCCCTGAAGGAACCCTTTTGTTTCAGGCTATCAATGAAAAAGAGTGTGGGTATGTGAGAGAAATAGAAGAAATGATTAATTAACTGCTTTAGTGTATACAATACTTGCCTCCCTTAGGTGCTCTGCACTGCCCCAAGAAGCTGAGCGCTTGTGCCCACCAGCACTTCGTCTTCCCCGGGTTTCCTCTGCCCAGGAACTTGGAGTCTTAAAAAAAAAAGGAAGAAGGAAGAGAGAGAGCATATATAAATAAGGCATCCAGTGTTTTGCCTGACATGTTGTTGAGGGGCTCTGGTAGAAAATGGCCTAATTGGCAGTAATTCTGGCTGTCAGAAAGGGTGACCTTTTTGGAGACCCACTCTATTTTTTTGCCAAAACCAGCAAACTCCAATCGACACTCGTGTGCACAACACTTAAGTTGAACCCCACAGCTGTCTTGCACACCTGCCCCACAACAGCTGTACAGCGGAAGGCGACAAGAAACCACTATGAGCTGCAAAACAGCCCAGCTTACACTCTCATAAAAAAAACATCCAAACCACATCAGTGTAAAAACTATAAATACAGTGCATTCAACACCTCAGTGCACTTAGACACACAAATAAGTTATTTGTTGTTATTCACAAAGTCACACACTGTTGAGGAAAAACAAAAAGCAGCCAGCAAGCAGACTTTTTTAGTGCACTTCTTCCTTTGTCAGTCACAACTCTGTAACATCCTTTCCACTCCTATATCCGTACCGATTTCTTCACATTGACTCTTGATCTTCTACCAGTGGGAGCTGGGTTGTTTGCTGCTGACTGTTGGTTGTAAGCAGTAGACTGGACATTCATCATCACACGGGTCAACTTAAGCAACAGGATCCGATACTCTAGGTTCTGGTGCCTCCACGTTTAGGGTCAACTGCTTCACACACTTTCAAAGAATCTGATCCACTCCCTGGTGTCCAGTCTATTCATAAGCCACTCACAGGCAGCCATACACCGTGATTGCATTGTGAATTTCTGTCCCCCGAAACACAAGGTGCTCTTTAAGTTTCGGCCTCACAGCTCAGGGAAGTCTTACTGGTGCCATTACTGCCTGTAGAAAAACACCGACATCATCTCCTCTTCAGTCGACTCATACGTAGTCTATCGCCAGGCTAAATAAGTCCGAATGCAGCATGAGTCAGTCATACAGTGGCATCGGTGTAGAGTTACGGCTACCAACCTCCCCCCACCATCCAACACCAAAAACCCCACCCTCCCCAAAACATGGACAAGGGATCATGGAACACAAACCTATAAAAAGACCCCAAGGTACCAAAGCACTTGGTCTGCATGGCTAATATTTCCAGCTTGAGGCACTGATTAAAATGTCCTTGGTATTTATTTTTTTTATATAGTGAACAAGGTGGAAAAAAATATTATTTCCTTTACATTTTGGGCTAATTCTACAATTTATGCAGAACCTCAGATTAAAGAAGTCGCAATCAGAGAGTTTGGCTTTCATTTTTAAAGGTTACTATATTTAACTGCTGCTACTTTAACAGGTCAAATTAAAGAAAACTCTAATGAGAACTGCAATCTCAACAACTATTGAGTGTGTCGAGATCATTTTTAACCACCAAGGTGATTAAAAGTTATTTAGAGAGGCAAGATTGAGATGGTTTGGACATGTGCAGAGGAGGGCCAGCGGACCTACTGGACAAAGGATGTTGAAGATCGAGAAAGAGTACAGAAGATTCATGGATGTAGTGAAGGAGGACATGGTGTGACAGAAGAGGAAGCAAAGAATAGGGTGAGATGCAGGGTGCTGTGTTAACCCCTAAAGGGAGCAGCCGAACGAAGATAAGGATGACCAGGACTAATGTCTGCAAAACGGATGAGATTCCATCAGCTTTGTGCTAATTAGCAACATGCTAAACCATAGTTGACTGTCAACATGTTACTATAATGTTAGCATTTAGCTCAAAAACAAGCCAACAAAACTCAAAGAGCGGCATGCACTAATTCAGACTAAAAATCAAATGTAATTGCCTTAAACATTTAATTGATTAATTGGTTGCAGTTACTTTCGCTTGATCCACTAAGTGATTATTCTAACACAGACTGGAATAAAAAGGTGCAGTAGTGTGCAAAGTAAAGAATGAAATAACACCAAACAACTAGTCATATCATCTGACATAATGCAGAGGAACTATGGCAGAAGGAGGTGCTGGGTGGGGTGCTGCTGAGTACGTGTTAGTGTGGTTTTTGGGGAGTGCTGGGGGATGGGGTGCCTGTATAATGAGGTCAGGAGGGGCCTGTGTCTCACAATGGAGGCAAAGGGGGTTCGTTCGGGTTTAAACTGTGTCAGGAGAGAAGACGAAGCTTGCGGAGCTTGGCGATGTTACTCCAGGCTTTGTGCACTAGTTAGGAGCAGATACAGTCGAGGGGGGAGCGAGGGAAGAGAAGCAGATTTTTTTTTAAAGAAGAACAAAAACGAGTATTTCCAGTTGGCTGCATTCCACCCGCCGCGTCGAACTGGAACCACCAGACACCTGCAGAGCTAACATCAGATATCTTGTCCTCTATAGAAATCGTTAACATCCAGGAGAAGCACAGCAGACACAAGTTTGCTTTTTCTGCAATGTGAAGCAACAGGTTCACACTGTGTTCCTGCACTAACAGAAGCAGGTACAGAACAAACTGGGATTAATTGAGACAAAGCTAATTCCATTATAGTAACTCCATCACAGTATCATAACAGATTTGGGGGTTTCAGGATATATTGATCATTACCTGTGTGGCTTTATCATTGACACAGCTAACTACCGTCCCGTCTGCCTCTTTGGGCCACTGCCCCTGGAGATAGGGTCCGACAATCGCGTCCAAAGAAAGAGTTCGGCGGATGGTGGGTTTCGGTGGACGAGCCGTGGTTCTGTCTGCTGTGGAAACAGAGAAAATAGAAAGAAGCCAGAGGGCATGTTGAGACTGTGTAAGCTTCCACTCAGTACATGTCAAAACTGTTTCTGTGCTGAAGAGGGATTGAACTCCTGCCTGTGTAATCATGTTTAGCCTTCAGTAAGACACTGTATTGGACATGTAAGTGTAAATAACTCTTTAGCCCCAGTGGCAGTTGCTCACAGCCTCCTTCCTTTCCATAAGTGTGCAGACCACAGGGCTGTGTGAGTGTAACAAGTGTGTATGTGTGCATGTTGGCAGCGTTTTGTATCTCTGGCAGGTGTGGACCATGCCTTTGACCTGGAGCAAAGCCATCCAGCTACACAACACTGGCAACACTCACCACAGCCAGCTAGTACATTTACAACTAATCCAAAAGCACACCCACGGTATGTTGTCATCAGCCCATGCTGCAGGGCAGACAGGACACATAAATAACATGCAGATGTGAGTTTTGTGGATACAGTGAAAGAACAAGTACTCAAAGTAAAACAAAGAGGTCTTTAAAGCTGCTGCTGTGTTAGCATGAAGCATGCAGCAAGAATCCCACAGGTCAGAGTGCTAAGGGACAGCTGAGTGTCTAAATAACATTATGAGAACAGTGTTATGTTTCAGGGCTAGCAGCCTTCATTGTTGACTTAGCACGTTGGAATTGTACTCTTTTGAGCACAATCCAAGTAAAATGGCTGGTGCATAGTTAGGCACACTGAAACAGTTCATGCCCTCGCTTTGGGTGAGAAGCATGGTCGTCTCTTGTATTTGCTACTTAAATATTCTTCCTGCTTTTCTTCAGTGTGCTGTGGTTCATTAATCATTCGGTGTATGAATAGCTGGTCCTGATATTACATGCTTTCCCTCTAGAGCTCCAACTAACAGTTCTAGAGACGTCTGGAAGAATCTTTACAAAGGTGCACTGATTAAACTGCAGAGTACTTTGAGGAATTGAAAAATAATGCATTTCCTATTAAATATGTCAGAAAATAGCAACTATCCTCCCATCACAAATTCACAGTTTTGTCTTACCAGCTTTTCAAAATATAAAAATATGCAGTTTTTAATGACAAAAACAACTTAATTTATCCACGATAAAAACAGCAGCAGGGTCAGTTTTCATTAATCACCCAGCAATTCATGTTTAATGATTAATCACTCCCGCTCAGTTCCCCTTTGTGATGATACAAAGTCAATATTTTTGCTTGAATAAAATCCACTATATATCAAAACCACAAAACATTAACCCTTTGCCCCACTGGGTCACATTTCTAAGGAATAATGATGATTAAGTGATGCACAATCAAACTTTTCAGCTCTGGACCACATGGAAGTGAATGCAGATTCAAGCCCCCTCCTCCTGAGTGTGTATTTACCCGTCTTGACCTCTCTGCTGAGGAGAGCTGAGCCCCTCTGGAGCTGGTATGGGACTGTGGCTCTAAGGGGCTGCAGGCTGGGGTTGCTGCACCCCCGAGGCGCTCCTCCACTTCGGCTCGACATCCCCCCACTTGGCTCCCACAGCCGAGCGCAGCTTATGAAAACAGTCGTCCCTGCTTTTCTTTTTCCTCGTCGTCCACTGCAGCTCTCACGGGCTTTCTCACTGAGCGCGCTCACTTCATCCACACTGATGATCCAAAGCTCTGATCAGGCCTCTGGATGGAGAAACTACTCGAGCTTTCTTTTGTGATGTTGACCATGATGTTTGTTGCCTCACTGCTTACTTTCGGGAAGAAGAAAAAACACGCGTTAAGTGAGCTTTGCAGTTTAACGCATTATACCAAACTCCGTATTATTCTTCATGCTGCAGAGTGAAAAGGACACTAGCAGAGTCTGAGTGGTCCTGTGTCATATTGCGCTTGTTTCCCTTGTCTGCAAAGTGACAACACAACTACTCAACCTGTGCAACTATCTCGTGCAGCATGTAATTCCAAGGGAGGATGATGTGGTTGGTTGCTGCAGAATATTACTGAGCACTTATTGGCCATCACATCCATCTGTCTCCTAAAAGGAAAGCCACCGCCCCCCCGCCCCCCCAGCATAAAAAAACTTGAAGCTCCCACCCACTTTGTTGAGATTTTTTTTTCCTTCACTATGCGGGGCATGCGCCATCCCCTCCTCCCTTTAAAACCCACGTACAAACCAAAATCTATTCACAAGGTGTACGTGTGGCTGTGTGTGTGTGCCTTTGTGGTCTTTCAAAGAAAGTTCAGGGACCGCTAAAGGTCACTGCAGGGGTTCAAGGGATCGAGGGCAATTTTCTCTATTATATCAAAATAAAGCAGTGGCACTGAAGTAACCTTAGAGCAACGTGCTTGTAGGTTTTGCAAGTTGTTAATCCTCCACAGGCTTAAGCAGAAATAGACAAATTAAAGTAATATTTTATTTGATACAACATTCCTTACAGATACTTTTACGATTCTTTTTTTCCTTCTGTAAAAAACGTCTTCAACACAAGTACCAAGATTCAGGTTTGTGCACAGTTTACATGATTTTGAACTATTTGCTTGGATTTTTCATTTTTATTCTATCATAACCACAAAATATAGTTGAAGTAATGCATAATCTCTGCCAGAGTTATAATTAAAATTTATAATTTCTTGTGCAATGCAGTTAATCATAGAGGAACATCTGCACTATTCAGTATGACTTTGATTTGCCAAATGGGAGCAGCTACAGACTAAACAAATGATATGAACACGTTTTTTTTCTATAATGGTTCATATATGCAAATTATGATAATATACTTTATAAAGACCTTAACGTTAAGTTAATGAACTACTTAAAAAGTCCCTGCAGGCATTGTTTGTTCCCAGCAATTTGTCCTGGCAGGATAACAAAAGCACAGGAAGCTTGCTGAAGGGCTGAGAGGTTCCTGTGAACTGATGAGGATTATGCTTGTAATGTTGAATTATTGCCCAGTTATTAAAGTGTCAGGGAAAATGACATAGTCAAAAATTAATCACTGGGTGTGTAGCTGTTTGACAAACTCCATATTTCGGTGACGTAGATAGAGTTTTTCACAGAGTGACTGCTGGAGGATTGTGGTGCCCTCTGAAAAAAAAAAAGCTCTGGTGAGGACAAAGCAAGTCAGGACACCCATGTTCTGCATAGACTAATTAGATCTGTCTATCATGAGTTATGAAGTCCCGGAACTCTTTTACTACTGTTTCAACGGTTTCTTGCATCAGCCATGAAATACTGACTATAAAGTTGGTAAAGTTTCAGCCTCATCAGCAGGATAATTCTTGCAGGTTATTATGTTAAAGCTGGAATTTTTAAAAAGAAGTTTTGATCCGTGTAGAGGAAGTCAAGTCTGTTTTGTTTTTTTTCATTTTGTGGGCAAAATGCAAGTACTCTAATTTGTCACAAGACCCAAAGGCTTAGAAGTTATATGATATTCGTATAATATATCTAACCAGCAGATGGAGCCACAGCGATGCAACTCCCTACTTAACATCTATATTGCGTTTGCCACTGTTCCTTCTAAGACACACTAAAAGACACACTTCATGGAAAAAGGCAATTTATTGCAACACAAAACAAAATAACTCAACGTACTGCATACGTGTAAAAAGAACATACTGTTGGAGATGATAAATTAACATATGCGGTACTTTAAGACTTAAAAGAATCCATAAATAGCTGCACAGATTTAAACCTACTGAAAATGTTTGTGTTGTTTGATTAGCCAGGCAGGAATGATAAGCACTTTCAAGGGTGACAGACCCTAATACCGTTCAGTCACACACTGCATACGTCTCAATGCTATGACACCATAAGGGCAGCCTGTAAAACCACCCACTTTATATGGATAATCTGCATCTCTTAAAATTATCATCACATCTGTCTCTGCATCCAAAGAGCTGCTAGTACTGTCTTGGTTACACTTAAAATGGAATAAAAATGGTCAAAGGTGCACAAATACACAGAGAATACCATGAGAAAATTTTTAAATAAGGAGCAAGATGGGAAGATTTAGATGCGACTGGATGCTTTGGAAAAGGTCTGACAAGTGTTCCCGGAGGCATTGCATGATTTCAGATGAAGGGATTTACAGATACAAAGAGGGATATGAAGAAAAGATAAGGTGAGGGGAAAGGAAACAACCAAAAGAGAGAGACTCTTTTAGCTTCATGACAACTTCACTCTCATATACAAAAATCCAGATGTGGTGTCATAACCCTCCTGTTGTTATCCCATAGAGGTGGCTATAAGATGAGAGCAGGGTTTTGGTAGGGTGTTTGGACATGGTCAACGCAGCAAGGCAGACAGGCTGGGGTTCAATCTCGGCTGTTGTTGGTCTTGAAGCTCCTAGCTGGGAGAGAGCGCGGGACTGGGTTCAGTGCTGATGTTGACTAAACACTCACTGGACTTGAGGCTTGCCAGAGACTTCGAGCTCGGTAAAGAGGCCAAAGAGCCGCAAAGACCCAGCATGGAAGGAGTATTATCTTTTCCTGCAGGAACATAACAGGGAGAACACAATAAAATTCAACTTATGATCATGCATAGTTTAAGCTGCCCACATGAGGCATTATAAATGGGCGTCAAGCTTGCATTTGTTATGAATATGTATGTCCATGTGTATGGGTGGCTGCTTCTGAAAGGCTTTTATGTAGCTGTGCAGAGAGGACGGAGCAGGATTATGGTTACTTTGTTAAGTATAAAAGCAGCTAATAAAAATCGACTCTGCCACTGCATAAAATTGCATTTTACTTAACAGTAAATACTGTCTACAAAAACAGAAAGATAATATCACCGCTAGAGCCACATTAAAATGCTCTACTTGTAGCAACCCTGAAAAACATTATTACCTGCAGAGGTCCAGGCAGCGTCGCCATTCTGCCTCCCGTCAGTCTTCTGTGAGTCAGAGTTCAGACTGACTTCAGCGGAAAGCTGCTCCAAGCTGTGGAAGCTCCTCCTAGTTTTCACAGAATATCACCAAGACACAAATATGTCTGGATGAGCATGCATTAAAATATATTTTTAAAAAAAGAGCTGTGCCGTTTATTTAAGCTCACCTGCGGAAGAGTTTGACATCGCCTTGGTTGTTTGTGATGGTTGACCACTGGTTGATGAGTGGGATGGAGAGATCTTTAGCCAGATGGGAGGAGTCACAGGGCATGAGGGCAGAGCTGAATGCAACACAGAGTAAAATTATTAAATTCCAAAAACTTTTAGTTTTAGTAGATAATATAATAGCCTGAACATCAAAGACAGAAGCAGCAAGCAAAAGCATCCACAGTTTGTTATAGTAGTCTTTAATACAGCTGTCAGTTAAATACGCAGACCCTGGTGTTGCTGAACATCTAGAATCATCCTCAGATTTTACAACAGATCCTCAAAACTAACAGACATCAACAAGATCAGTGAGAATTGTAGAAAACTGGGGATTGAAAGAAGCAGGTTTTTTGTCAGGTTGTGTATCTTTATATTATATCTATAACATTTAAATATATTAAAAGTATTACAGACATAAACCTTTGCAGTGTCTTCATGGGGAAAGCGTCAGAAGCCAGTGTAATAGTGTCTTTTATTCTTCTAAGCAGAAGCAAACTTGTTATGTCAACTAAAACTCAGAATCTAACTGTCCCAAGCTGTGAGGTTACATTAAAAGACTAGTTTTAGCTCCCCTTTTAAACTTGGCTCAACATGTAAACACACTGTATAATGGAAATCTGTGTGCGATGAAGAGCAATAAATGTAACGCCAAGCTTGTATGTGCTAACTCACAGTTGTGCCTGCAGCTCCAGGACAATGGCTTCCAGCTCCTTCTTCTCCTGTTGGCTCTGCACTGTCAGCTCCTCCACCTTGGCTCTCAGACGCTTATTCTCCGTCTCCACGTTCTTCAGCTGAGACTCCCGCAGGCGCACCAGCTCCTCTAGATAACCCTGAATAACACATATTGAATGAGGCAGGTAATTCTTTTCAGATGCTCGTAGCGATGATCAGATATGTAACGTTGTTATGAGTCACCTTCTGAGCGTAGACAATCTTAAATCTTTGTTCCATCTTGCGACACTTGTTGCTCCAGCTCTCCTCGTCTGTCACCAGAGGGATGTAGGGATGCTCAGGGACGCTCTCCTCGCTGTTACTGCTGTCAACACTGCGCCGGTCCTCCTCATCACTAAGGTAGTCATAGCTAAACAAGAGAGAGGCTGGAGTATTAATGTGACCCCATTCCTGTGCATGCATACATGCACTGTTAGAAGTGGCATGATGAGTGCTCACCTCTGAGTGAACTTCAGGTAGGGTGTATAATCAATCACAGCTGGGGATTTCCCATCCAGAGTCTCACCCTTCAGGCAAAAACTACACGGAAAAAAATAAAAAATAAAAATAAATGCTTATTTGGAAAGTGCTGTGTACATTATCCATTAATAAACATGCCTGCACTACTGGAAAATTTTATGCATTACTAGGTACTATGCTCAGATTCAGATGACAGCTTTAAGCCCACTATAAATACTGGGCTTAAAAAAAAAATTATATAGCAGACCTAAAAAGATGACATGCACATGGTAAGATACTTAAAGGGGGCCTAATATGCTCATTTTTACAGTAGTTTTGCAAGCAGTTTAAAACAACCTTTTATTTACTCTCTAAAACAAGCTGTTTTAGCTACTCTCCCTTGAGACAATTTGGCCAATTTAATTGGCTTCCCATCCCAGAACAATGTCAATTAGATCACAACATTAAAGACATGTAGATGAAACACTAAGACAAAAAAAATGTCTGACAGCAAACATTTATAACGATTTATTGGTTCATTAGCTGACCCATTTATTTGAAACTTTGGCCATGATTAGTATTAGTATTCACCACTGTATCAGTATATATATTGCTGTGCAAAGGCTTTGAGTAACACTTCATTCATTTACATTTTACTTCCAAGGAGCCAGACTTTTTGTAATTTTTGAAGTGGTCTTGTGCAGTAGTTTTCCAGGCTTTCTGAAGGTCTTTCAAAGAGAGTTAAGAGTTCAAAGATTCTTTGTTAAGTTGTGATGAGTGTTAAGTGTTTACTTAATAGTCAACACAACTTAACACAAAGAAGTGTTGTATCCACACATAACAGACAACTTAGCAAAGAACTGGTTTTAAAATAGTATCTTTAGGTACTTTGTTACTCAGACTCTGCTGCAAAAACACATAATTTGTTCCAGTTTATTTAATTGAATATATAAAAAAATGCCAAAGACAACACAGTTTTATTTTTGCACCAACAAGGTGATTCCCAAAGAGCTATTGGCTAAAAACTTGGTATATCTCAGCATGGTGGATGTGCAGCACGTCCTTCAAAATTATAGAAACTGGACAAATTATCTACAAGTATCTATAAGTGAAGCCCATAAGAAATAGTTAAAAAACATCCAGCAAAGACTTGACACAGAGAATGAGAGATACATCTTGTGCTCCAGCTGATCCGTCTACTGTTCAGTCTCACAAGAAATGGTCTCAGCGGAAGAGTGGCTGTCAAGAAGCCATTCTTATCAGTCAACCATCCTGCAGTGGCGTTTGGGATCTTGTCAAAACATTATGTACGCAGAAAATGGTAAATGATAAATGGCCTGCATTTGTATAGCGCTTTACTTAGTCCCTAAGGACCCCAAAGTGCTTTACACTACATTCAGTCATTCACCCATTCACACACACATTCACACACTGTACCAATAGACTTTGATCCATCATGCAACACAATCTGATTGGCAATACTTTGATTTTTCAGGACAACAATGATTCCAAACACAAAACCAATGCTGTAAAAGCATACTTGGATAGAAAAAACAAACAATGGAACACTATCAGCCATGGGCTCAACAGAGCCTGGAGCTCAACATTACTGAAGCAGTGAGGGGTCATCTTAACAGAGAAGAGAACAAAAGGCAGCCAACATCCAAAAAAGAATGTCCTTCAAGAAGCCTGGAGAACTATTCCTGAGGACTACTTAAAGAAATGACAAGAAAGCTTGGCTAAGAGAGTCCAGGCTATAAACAAAAGAATGAAAGTGGTCACAACAGACTTGAAAGTCAATGTGACTTTCAAGCCTGTTAGAATTGTACAAACTCGGTTTTTGCCTTATATCCTCTAATTCCATGTGTTTCCACCTATTTCCTGTTTTCCTGGAAAAATATAAAGTGATGAGGGGTACCTTAGGACTTTTGCAGGGCATTATATTTTACAGAAAATAAGGAAAAAGCATAATGAAAGGATAATAGCTCCACTTTATGATAGCTTACCGCATTCCACGTAATACCATATTGATTTTAAAATGCCTGGGCTGGTGTGTCTGTGCTTCTTTCAAAATATATTGTGTTCTGTATCACAGTCTCTGCACAGCTCCACCTCACCTGAAGTCAATGGCACTCAGTCCAATCAGCATGCCAGTCAGCACTGTGGCCTCCTCTCTCAGCATAATGGCACCATCATCATAGAACCTCCTGCCAAGTAAAGAGGTGATTATCACTTCCGAATTTCTAGTTATCATACTGAGTATTCACGTTCATTTTCTTATGAGTAAAACCCTGTATATAGAACCGATGTTTCATATTGAGATGCTGAATGTGAAGTGAAGGAAAACAGGACTGGGGATCATTTTAAACCAAAAGTTTTGTTTAAATTAAGAACTCAGTCAAACCTTGTTGTTCTTGTGTCCCTGAGAGCAGTGGACACATATTCAGAGAGACGTTTCTCCATCAGCGCCACTCGAATCCACGCCCGGCCCTGTAGGACGACGTATTAGTGAGTGGGAACAGAGGACCTTTTCTCACACTCATCCACACACAAACAGACACGCATACACTCTAGAGTGCATACAAATCTCCTTGCCTTGGCTCGTGATGTGCTGATGTTCTCTATGTTTTCGATGCTGGCGATGCAGTTGTTCTGCACCTTGCTGCACGCCAGCCGGATGTATTCCCAGAAGCTGCGCTGTCCATCTGAGCTGAACCAGCTGCCAGAACCTGATTTAAGATTAAAACACACCAATCAATCATTTCTGTTCTGACAGCAAGTGAAACTAAAATATACACCCACAGCAACAATCCAGCTGACTGTGTAATCGCACAATGCCTACTGCACTTTTGTTTCGAATATATTTCGACTGTCTCACAATCAAAGTCATATCAACTTTGTCCATCTTTCCTGTATGTTACCTGCAGTGTTACCTTTGAAGCGGTGGCTGAGGATGTGCTCTAAAATGGCAGCAAAGTTGATAAACTCCTCAGATGAGTCATCTATGGGCTCTGCTGTGTACTTTTCGAGGAGAGTCTTTACGGAGAATCTGAAATAGAAGTGCACCGAGAAAGAAAAATTAGACAAATACTGCACACTTTGATGGCATGTGTGAGGGGTTTGGACTCTTAGTTGGTTGTGCTGCACATGAAATGCAGTTGTGTACTGTAACCAAGCAGACAAATGTACTACTGTATTTGAACAACAGCTGAGAGGATTTTTTTTCTTCTTTTTTTGGGAACCACGCCATCTTATCATACTGAGGTCACCCCAATTGTCTTGTGTACTGCACAATGTACCCCTTCAGTGCTTTGGCAGTGTTATCATGAAAACAATACAATTAACTCCCTGTCCTTACAGCCTTTGTGCGTGCTGTGCTTCCAGGTCCCTTTGGGTCTTGTCTCTCTGAGGGACCGACGAGCATGAAAGAATGATCAAATAATTCCCTCCCCCTTATCTATACATTGTAGTGTGATCTATTTAGGGCAGCTGCCGGAGCTTTAGCTTGGCTTTTGACCTCACATGCTCACCCCACCGGTTGCACCACAGAAGGAACGCTATGCAGCGTGCATGTTAGGAGCCGGCATCCAGGCACAGGCTCGGGCGGGCTGCCTTGGATTCGATGGGCAACACTAGCATCACAGAGGGCAAGACTGCCCTGGCAGTGGGAAACACCTCCATAGCCAGGGGAAAGACTACAGTCTCCTTAGGCAACTCCTCCATCTTCAGGGGAGTGACTACCACCTCCATGGGAGATTCCACCATCCAAAGGCAAAAGACGACTGTGGCTCTGGGACGGGCCAGCTTCAGCCGGGGAACCACTACCACCTCCTTCCGTAAAGCCTTGACGTCCAAGCGGAGGAACACCTAAATGGAAAGGACCCCCGAAGCCAGGGCTAAGACACCCAAAGCAGCCAAGCAGTCCAAAAAAGACTCTAACAATGAGTGGAAAACTACATTTTCGTCAAGCAAAACCTCCTTCACCAAAGGCAGGGTTTCTATCCTGAGGAATAAGTACGCCATCTCCTGGGGTAAATACTCGATCTCCTGGAGCAGAACAACCACAATTTTGGGCAAAACCAGCATAGCAGTGGGCAATACCTCTGTTTCACGAGGAGAGACTACAAGCTCTCTCATCACCCTGACCTTCACCCATGGGACCAAGTCTGTGTCTGTGTTCAAAACCACTCTCGTCAGGGGCAAAGAAACGCACAGCAACATCTACTGGGATTTTCACACTTGAATCCTGCACATACTTAAAAACCCATGGATATATCTATGTGGTCAGTTTTAGAAGGTCAGTAGTGATTCAAAATCAATAAAAAGAGCTGCTATGTCTATGATGTGTATAAAAAAAAATTATAATGACCTGCAGATCTAATAGGTTCGCAATCAAACGCGAGCCGTCCCATTCGCAAAGTAGTGCTGAGCATGTTATGCAAATGTGACATTGATGAAATGAGGATTTATGGTGTGTTGACTTGGCAGGGAGGGGATGTGTGTGATGTACGTGGAGACAGAAGAGTATGTGTGTGCTTTTCATCAGCACTATTCTCCTGTATGTTGTGCATCAACATGTCCACATCGTTGGTTTGAATGTGCTATTTTTTCTGCTGATAAGACTGACTGATACTTTGCATTTCCATAACTAAGCTCCCACACTGCAAATCCAGGTTTCACCTCCAAGACTGTAAAGGTTGATCGATGTAACAGTGCTTATAAAAGTAACATGTCTAAACACTGATGAGCTTGACTGTTTTGTATGTAGACATTTCAAGATCTGTAACACATTAAAGGGGAGGAAAATAAAAACTTTGCATGAGTTGCAAAAAGTTCAGCAAGATTTCAAATGGATAATAAACACCAACTGAAGGAACCACACCCATATTCCAAACAGAGGGACGGCACAAATCCAGAAGAGGTGCAATCAAAGCTTCACATACATACGGAGAACATGAGCACATTCAGCATTCCTTTCATTTAAAACAACACGGTACAACTCATTTCACATATGGTGCATACAGTTGCACACAAAGGGAACATCTTACAATCACAGGCTATAGGGAACAATAGCTCAGAAGAAAGTGATGTCACCACAGACTGTCCTCTTTGCAACAATGTCTCCTTCAACCGTCCGGTGTCGTCGTGGCGCTGGGACAATCGCTTTACTGTCCCAGTCCCCCCAGATAGGCTGTGGCCACCTACGGCTGCCTCTGTCCATTCACAGGGACACATGGGTGGTATGTGGCCTTCCAAAGCCCACGTTGAAGAGCTCAACGAAGGCATTATGCGACACGGGGGTCGCACTATCCACGCTTAGCATTCTGGTCCACTCTGGATTGTAGCTGATGTTACTATTACTCCCGAGGGCTTGCAGAGCATAGAGTGCTGCATGAGTGTGCGATGCTTTGCGTCTAGTGAGTCCCAAACCCTGCCGTCGAATCTGGGTCAGGAAGACAAGCTTCTCCTCAATGGGCAACACCAGCTTCACGGAGGGGAAGACGGCCTTAACCCTGGGCAACACCACAATAAAGAGAGGGAAGACCAAGCTTGCCATGGGGAATTCCTCCATCACCCGGGGCAGGAGCACAACATCTCTTGGCTCCTCCACTATCACCAGTGGGAAAACCAAGATCTCACTGGGCAGTGCGTCCTTCAGCAGAGGTACCACCACCACCTCTTTTCGGAAAGCCATCTTCCCCAAACGCAAGACGCTCTAGATGAGAGAAGACGGCATCACGGGGTGGGGGGACTGACTCAAAATAAGAATCATCAGAGAGAACATATGGATAACACGACGGCATCGGCACTGAGAGCAAAAACTGGATTAAATTTACTTTTCGAGCCTTGACTTTGTCGGGTCATTTTGGATTTATCAAAGAAACAGGTTAGTGGCATCTGAATTTTGTCTGATAAAATGTTTTGAAAGCCATGTAGATCAGCAGATTAATGGATAACAGAGCTCCAGAATGCTAGGCTGGATCTCTTCAAGTGTGTTCTCTACTTCAGCTGGGCAGCTAAAACTGGCTTTGCTAAATAAAAAAAATCCACTTGGTGGGTATTGCCAAATAAGCACAAATATTGTGTGTTGGGATCGGGGGTGACAGCTTCACAAAATAATCGGCTTCATACTACCTGATGTTGTCTAAAGGGATCCTATCAGGAAGTTCTCTTCCTGATAGGATCCCTTCAGGAAGAAAATTAGAAATGTACTAATCTGTCTGAAATTTGAGATAATGAGTGAACAGCAAATCAGATTCACAGTACAATCCCTCTTTGTGATGCTTCCAAGTCAGAAAAATGCATCACATCAAATCTTTTCTCACTGTGCAGAGCCTAGATGCCATGGAAACCCAAGCAGTGGGTCTGGGCGCTCAGTATACGAACCAACATGTAACAGCTTCTCATTAGCAAAAGTTACAGCAATTAAAATCATAACAACAAAATATCAACAGCTGCAAAAATCCTGTTTGACCTAATAATGCGAGAGCAACGTTATCTTAACAGGAACATTATAGCAGATGATTGTAAATGAACTGAAGTCCTTTGATCTAAAGGGAATCTCTGGCGTGCCTCAAATGCAAATGGATGGAGTGGAATAGCAACATGTTCTTGGTACGATTTGACACTGAAAAACAACTGCAGGGCCTTCTGACAAGCTTCTTTTGTGCAACCTCTCAGCCTGGATCAATGCCAAGCCCACTCTCAGCTCTTGTTAAATGCCCTCTTGTTCTCCTTTCTCACCCCTCTACTGTACTTACAAACTTGCGTTTGATCCGCAGCACGACACGGGATAACCAAAACTGCATTCATCAGCAAAGACATCTAACCTAAACACACAAAGCTTCACATTAACTCTCTTGACTTTCATTTTTGTTTCTTTTCCCTCACAAGCATTTCCCTGACTACTTTCTCTTTCTCTGTCTTCTTATTTCTGTCTCTGTCTTCTAGCCTTGGCATAACCAGCAGGATCAGATGACACAGGTGAACTCCTCACTGGCCGAAGCATTGCACAACGCCAGCCAGTGCTGTTTATCATCGTGGACTGTCGGGGGAGGCGTCTTGCACTGGACTGGCATGAGAAAGAAAAGGCTTTGTGCTCTGAAGAATATTTCAAATCACAATTTGGGCCAAATCCTCAATGACAAAAAAAAAGTAAAACAAAAACCACACACAAAAAAAACAACTATAGCAGGGTGTGTCTCTCTTTCACCGATCCCCTCTGTGACCAAGTGTCCAGGAAGTGTTTCATGGTCAGAGGAGGTGTAGAGGGATCACGGCGTACGACGGACAGTGAGGGTGTTGAGCACAGAAGCACCGAGAGTGTGAATCAGATATTTGAGTATGACAGAGGGGTAAAAATGAGGAATAACAGGAGAAGTTAACAGTGAGAGGGGTACACAGATCAGCTGATGAGTGGCATCCAAGTGTTCAGCCAAACTTTTAGACATTTCTGCTGTAATTTCAAATACTTGATGGTGTTGGTAAAAAAAAAAAAGAAAGAAAAAAGCGTAGGTTCAGAAATCAGGAAAAATGCAAAAGAAGGCTGCACAGAAGCTGAACGATTAAAATTAGTGTTACTCCATCTGCACACGCAGCTTCAAATATTCGTTGACTCTCTTGCCGAAGCACGTCTAACAATCGTGCTTTACTACAGTCCAGAACATTTTATTCTCTTCTCTTGAGCCACGCCCCGGAAGGCCTCAGAGCTCAGCCAACATGCAACACATCGCCCTCCCTTCTTGCCTCTCTCCCAGCTCTCTTTGTTTACAGGAAGCGGCTGCATGGATACCTCTTTACATCAGACTTGTCTCACTCATCTTATCTATTTTTTTCTCAGGTTCACCATGTCCACAGCAGCACCGTTTCTCCTGTCACGGACCGCAGCAAGAGAGCTCTTAGCCAGACTAAAAAAAGCAGCAAAACATTCAATTTTAAACATTAATGGATGGAAAGCGCCCTTAAAAACAAACCAACACAAGCTGGTTGGTTTGCTTCCTCTGATCCCCAAACGTTTTGTCAAACTGAGCTCAGATAAACAACGTTAATCCGAGAGTTGCACGAATGTCCTCCACTTGCTGCAAAAAGCCACATTTAGATGAACCCTGTTGCTATTGACAACAGTCCAGCTCAGTATGATACTGATACCACTGTGGATGTCATAAATATCAAGTCTCTACGTGGCCCTAAAAAGATTTTTGGGTTTTCAGATACTTTTTGGGATGTCTGGCAATTCAAAAGTCCCCCTAACCTAAAAAGAAGGAGCATTCTTCTTACTTACCATTTAGAATAGCCATCTCTTATTATTTTTCTCTGTTGTTATTCTTTTTTTGTCCATTCTTTTCTCTGTAGATACAGCACGTCTCATTAAAATAGGATTGGTCTGTTAGGTATGACACTGAAACACCGAGCAAAGATCAGTCAGATTTCTGTGGCTGGTACTCGTGACCCACATCATACCAGATCAACTGTACACACTTTTAACCGGGACTTTGATGCCAACACATTAAAGGAATTGTTGGGAGTAGAAATGTTAATCTCTGCGTGTGCTGACTGTATGTTAAACATGTATGATGTTGCAGTAAGAAAAAAAAAGAGGGCAGACTTTATATATGCAGTAAATGCACACAAACACACTTAGGGTAAATAATAGCTTGGCCTGGTGAACTAATCAAGCACTAATGTCACAAACTCAGCTGTGGGAATGGCTGCATCTCAACAACCGCGACAGAGCCTGGATCCCGGATCGTGCAACACGATGCCCTGCCTGCACTAATGCACAGCCAGAGGGACGGTGCTGATTCAGGCTCTCTCCTCATTATCCGATCAGCGAGCAGCCTGTGAATCAGCTCTGACCTGAACAACATGTAAAGATCCAAAACACCATGAGCGGGGAGATCGGGCAGCAACTCGGACACGCCAAGAAGAAACTGCCCTCGAAGTGAACCTAATCAATGTCATGTTGTTCATTAGAAAATGGAGAAAAGTTGTTGTAGTCAGCATTACTGGTGGAAAGCTGTTTGAGATTTATTTCTGTCTTGTCCAGTTTGTTTGTCTTTAAAACGCTTAAATGATTAAATCTGTCTTAGCACAGCCAGGAGAAACTGAAAACAAAGGTGTTTTTGTGTCCCTGCTAATCCTTGTCTGTGTCCACTGTGAGAAGTTTTCTTTCTTTGCAGGCATGCTCTCTGTGATGTTGTGTGTTTTTGCCTCACTGTACATGCCACTAAAACGCAGGCAGGACCTTGGATATAAAGGTACTGGAATAAAAATGCTTGACTGTGAATCCATGTTGGAGTCCCTTTCTGTTTTGATTGGTGGTTTCTAGCACTACGGTGCAATAAATTACAAGAAATACAGCAGAGCTTAGACGCAGGATGCCACTTTTGTGAACGCTTTTTATGATTATAGTCAATTTGCAATTCAAGATGAGGAGTAGTACTATAATAAATTTTATGAGAACACAACAACATGATGAAAACAGCATTTTCCTGCCAGTCTCTGTGGATATCACATAATTATCAAATACTCTAAAGTAGGATAAGGTCACTATAACCTAGTTATGTCAGACAAAGGAAAATAATCAGCAGCATTTTTTACAAAATGGGTAGTTCAAGTTATTTTAAGGCAAAAAAAACACCTGAGATGTGGATATTTGTGGCATTTTTCTAGACGTATACAGTATTAGGTTTTCTATCTTTGGGATGTGATGATTATTTGAGCAAAAGACGTTTGAGGAAAAAAGCACCTAGGCCTCTGAGAACTTGTGATAACACAGTCCAAAAGTTAATTAGCCTTCAGTGAAATGAGCAGAGTCACTTTTACATCAGGGATGCCTAATTTGAAAGGTTACAAAATTAATGCAAGGAGGTCATGAAGTGCTGAGAAAAGAGAAAAGAAAAAAAAGATTTCTGGGCTATTTTTAATAGTCTTTCTATATTTATTGTTTCTATATGAATATAAACATTGGTCTCACGTGGAAGCATGCAAATTAGAGCCTCTGGTCAAAAAGGATGGAAGCTGTTAAAGCTCTAAATATCACACGTGATGTAATAATGTGCAGACTGGAACCAGGAGGGTGTTACATTATTGTATAAAACTGGACTTACTGTGCAGCTGAAGAGCTCTCGTTGTGTGAGCTGTCAGCTCACATATTTACAGTGCTAACCTCACTGCAGAAGACAGTGATTTATTAGAGCCAATCAGTCAGAGGCCATCTCTGTAGTGCGTGGAGGGTGGATGGAGAAGGATGGAGGGCCCCTGATGTGGGGAGGAGTCCTTGCACTGCCCCAAATGCCCTTGTCCAATTCAGGCACTGAAGCTCACCATGATGGAGGAGGAGACCTGCTGCTGACTGGCTTATCTTCCCTTCATCCCTATTCTGCAATTGATTTTGCAACACTCATCACTTGAATCACTTGAAGCTGCATTTCCTGCTATAGAAACAAACACGCAGGGGACTGTACTTTTAAACGACAGACAGAATTAACAGATTTACATCATAGCAAAAAAAGAAAGAAAAAGAAGCCCCGCAAGCAGTAAACGAGCATTTAAAAACAAACCCTGGATATTTGAGTGGTTTCTTTAAGTCTACTGTCTCTATCAAACTGGGTGTGATGACAGAAGGTACGTGAAGGTGAACACGCACCTGCCCCCTCCTTAACCCTCGCCTTTCTAGAAATGTGGCCCTTTTTTCTGTAATATTTTCCATTTATATTGCTGCCATTGTTTCACTTTGGGAATGAGCGCAGGGGTGGGCTTCTTGGATGAAAAAAAAAACAAACCTTGATCATGATCATACTGGTGAAAATATAACCCGAACAGCTTGCGAGGACAGGCTCCTACTGATAAATACGGCACGTCGATGGTGTCGTGATGTATACCTGCAGACCGTGATGAGGTTTTTTCGCTCCACGCAGACGCTCCGAGCAGACGCCTTTTTCGATGTCAGACCCATAGCCATTGCTGTCTGAATACAGCCCGACTCCATCCAGCGGCGGCCCCGGGGCCTCTTCGGGATTCGTGCCCAGGCCAGGACCTCTCCCTCCGTGGGCCCTGAGTCCTACAAACACCCGCCGTCCTCTGCGGGGAGTCACGGATGCTGCTACAGTCGCTGCTGGAAGAGGAGGAGGACGGGATCTAAGCGACTAGAACCAAGTTACACGTATTTATCAGTGCAACTTCCGGTTAAAACTTTCAAAATAAAACTATCTTCCAGTTTTCATCACAGATTCATTCATACTAGAATTTCCAGTCTTCCGGTGTCAGGCAAAAAAAAGTGATTGCTGATGTTTTTATGTGTTTGTATGTGTTATATCTTGTTATATTCTGTCAACAGAATTTTCAAAGGGCTAAATATGAAATAAAGAAATTACCTTTTTTGCAAGTATCTCGACTCAGCGTTATTGTAGCTACTCTGTGTCCTGCATTATAATCAATCCAGTCCTTTTTTGCTGCTTAAAATATCTTTTGTAGAACCGTTCTTTTACATTTGTCTGAATTTCTAAAGCCCTCTTTGACCAAACATGTTTATAAAAAGATATTTTTTTAACACCAATTAGACTTTTTAATATCAATTAGACTTTTTACCTGGAAAAATAAAGGAAGTCACTATCTAAGAGTAACTTAGCCAATTACTGCCTGCAGCTTCTACCTTGTGTCTGGTCAGATACTTTTGCAATATGTTTGATAGATTATAGACCAACAAGTCATTTAAAACAGTTTAAATAATTAAAACTTTTTGACAAGTATCTAAATTCCCCTTTTGGCAGACGAATGTGTTTTGGCACAGCTCTAAAAACTTTACAGCACTTCATAGAGTTATAAAGATTTCCAAGACATAACTGAAATTCTCATGAATTATTTTTAAATATGAAATAAGTAAATATCATTGAGCAACTTTTGATTAACTGGCTCGCAAAAATTGCAGCCACTTTCTCACTGAAGTATCACTGCTGCCTTTTTAAATCTAACTTTACAATGCCTAAGTAAATTGACAGGTGTGATTCTCCTTTTGACCAGTACAGGGACTAACTTAAGATGACTCCTAGACACTAGAGGGTGCTGTGGCGAAAGCAGATATTTACAAAACAGAGTCAAGATGGCGGAATCAGAGAAGCCTCGGGAGGGATCTTGCACTTTTCTGTTTAAAAAATCTAATAGGAAATTCTCTGGGCGAAAGAGAAAAGCAACCGATAGCGAGAAAGGTTTGTTATTTAACTCACTTTCTGATCATTTAAAGCCCAGTGAACTTCCGGTGTCGACAGCGCTCGAGCTTTTTAATGATCGACTACTTGTTTCTGTTCTCGTAGTCCTTTACAGATAATCACTGTGTTATTAACACGGTATGAGGCAAAAATACTACATCTGATTCCAAAAATCGGAGAAACGATGTAAAGGAAGTACCGCAGATGATACATTTTTGTTCCTGTTATAAACAAATTTCACATTCGTGCCGCGTTTACGTTTTCTCGGAATTTGGAACGCTGTATGCGCCTGCTGTTTTTTTGTCCTCCCAGTTAACTCCGAGATTATTCTAAGATTTTGCAATTCTGCTGTCAGTTATTAGACAAGTTACTAGATTTTTTCACCAAATGTATCTCACTCATGTCCTTTTCAGATGAAAACAGTGATGAGGACCAGACCCTCGTAGTGAGAAAAGAAAAGAAAAAAACTCGCATCAACCCGATGATTCAGAGGGTAATTATGGGTTGTTGTTTTTTTTAAATTTTTGTATATTTATATTTTTTAACATGTTTGTCGAAAATTGCGTTTTTCCTGTCTTAATCACTGTGTACCTCAACGTGCACTGGAAACGGCAAGTATGTATCCAGAATCAGCTGGCATATAGTCAGATTTGCAAAAGTCTAAATCTGCATTTAGAGTCACAAGAGTACTAAAGTATTTAAAAGTGTGTTATGTTAATGCATATATAGATTTATTTTATTTTTTTTACATTTAGAATATGGACAAGAGGGTTTTTACAGGGAATGCAGAATTATTAGGCAAGTTGTATTTTTGAGGAATAATTTTATTATTGAACAACAACCATGTTCTCAATGAACCCAAAAAACTCATTAATATCAAAGCTGAATGTTTTTGGAAGTAGTTTTAGTTTTAGCTATTTTAGGGGATATCTGTGTGTGCAGGTGACTATTACTGTGCATAATTATTAGGCAACTTAACAAAAACAAATATATACCCATTTCAATTATTTATTTTTACCAGTGAAACCAATACAACATCTCCACATTCACAAATATACATTTCTGACATTCAAAAACAAATCAGCGACCAATATAGCCACCTTTCTTTGCAAGGACACTCAAAAGCCTGCCATCCATGGATTCTGTCAGTGTTATGATCTGTTCACCATCAACATTGCGTGCAGCAGCAACCACAGCCTCCCAGACACTGTTCAGAGAGGTGTACTGTTTTCCCTCCTTGTAAATCTCACATTTGATGATGGACCACAGGTTCTCAATGGGGTTCAGATCAGGTGAACAAGGAGGCCATGTCATTAGTTTTTCTTCTTTTATACCCTTTCTTGCCAGCCACGCTGTGGAGTACTTGGACGCGCGTGTGATGGAGCATTGTCCTGCATGAAAATCATGTTTTTCTTGAAAGATGCAGACTTCTTCCTGTACCACTGCTTGAAGAAGGTGTCTTCCAGAAACTGGCAGTAGGACTGGGAGTTGAGCTCGACTCCATCCTCAACCCGAAAAGGCCCCACAAGCTCATCTTTGATGATACCAGCCCAAACCAGTACTCCACCTCCACCTTGCTGGCGTCTGAGTCGGACTGGAGCTCTCTGCCCTTTACCAATCCAGCCACGGGCCCATCCATCTGGCCCATCAAGACTCACTCTCATTTCATCAGTCCATAAAACCTTAGAAAAATCAGTCTTGAGATATTTCTTGGCCCAGTCTTGACGTTTCAGCTTGTGTGTCTTGTTCAGTGGTGGTCGTCTTTCAGCCTTTCTTACCTTGGCCATGTCTCTGAGTATTGCACACCTTGTGCTTTTGGGCACTCCAGTGATGTTGCAGCTCTGAAATATGGCCAAACTGGTGGCAAGTGGCATCTTGGCAGCTGCACGCTTGACTTTTCTCAGTTCATGGGCAGTTATTTTGCGCCTTGGTTTTCCACACGCTTCTTGCGACCCTGTTGACTATTTTGAATGAAACGCTTGATTGTTCGATGATCACGCTTCAGAAGCTTTGCAATTTTAAGACTGCTGCATCCCTCTGCAAGATATCTCACTATTTTTGACTTTTCTGAGCCTGTCAAGTCCTTCTTTTGACCTATTTTGCCAAAGGAAAGGAAGTTGCCTAATAATTATGCACACCTGATATAGGGTGTTGATGTCATTAGACCACACCCTTCTCATTACAGAGATGCACATCACCTAATATGCTTAATTGGTAGTAGGCTTTCGAGCCTATACAGCTTGGAGTAAGACAACATGCATGAAGAGGATGATGTGGACAAAATACTAATTTGCCTAATAATTCTGCACTCCCTGTATACACTTGCAAACCTGATATTTTTGAAAAAGTTTATAAATCTAATCATGCAAACACACATTTGCAGACAAGACTGCTATGACAGTAGCCTCAAATGAGACAGAGGTGACTGTTTTTGTTTTGGGTTTTTTGTCCAGACAAAGAAAGTGGAGAGAGATGCTGTATCATCCAGTGAAAGTGAAGACGAGAAAGAAGACAAGAAGGTGACTGTTTCCTACAAGTCCACACGATCAGCGGTGAGTTGACTTTTTCTATCATACTGATTTGTTAAAGGCTGTCCTTTAAAAGTAAAGCCAGGGATATGAATGAGCAAGGTATTCAACCTTTTTGTTGTTTCATCTGTATGCATGCTGATTTGGCCTCTTCTGATTTGCCTTGTGTGTGTGTGTGTTCCCTGTCCTGTATACTGCTTAAGAGCCACAGTCTTGCAATCTTATTGATGTGCTTATATAAACGTATTGAATGTAAACCTTTTTCCCGATCCTATCCAAAAACAAGAAACCAGAGGGACCGGAGGACATGGGTGCAACTGCTACATATCAGCTGGACACAGAGAAAGACAAAGATGCCCAGGCCATTTTTGAAAGGAGTCAGAAAATCCAAGAGGTAGTAGATGCTATTTTTAATGTTAAAGCTTTGTAGAAAAGGCTACAACTCCTATCGTATAATGACTTAGTTGGCTGTTCTGTTCATATTCACAAATTGTGACTTGAATGCTAAAATTAAAAAAAAATGTCCAGTAGTTTCAACTGAATCTTGAACTAATGTTCTTTTTTTTCTCTTGTAATAGGAACTGACAGGTAAAGATGATGATAAAATCTACCGTGGCATCAACAACTACCAAAAATTCATCAAGCCTAAAGACACAACTATGGGCAATGCCTCCTCTGGCATGGTCAGGTGAGCATTAAGGCGAGGCATATCCATTCCATCACAGTCACATTGTGTCATTAAAAAAAATAAAAGTAAACAGAACACCAAATGCACTTCTCTTGTGGATCTGTGTATCATTAAAACTGCTAATAAACCACAAAGACAAAGGAAATCTTGAGCTTTTTAAGGAGCTTGAAATAGACATTAAATAATGCTCCATCTGCTCAAGAGTTTCCTATGATGGTGCATGGGTAATGATCTATCACTGATACAGTTTTGGGGGGTTTTTTAGTTCTGAAATGTAATTAGTTAATACTGATATGTATAATTCAGTTCAATCATTTTAACAGAAAAGGACCAATCAGAGCCCCTGAGCACCTGCGAGCCACAGTCAGGTGGGACTACCAGCCAGATATCTGCAAAGACTACAAGGAGACTGGTTTCTGTGGTTTTGGAGGTGGGTATGATATTTTAAAATACATGGATTTTTCAGGAAGTCAAACCATGCAGTATTTTATTTAAAAGAAGGTCACTATTACAAAAAGGAAAATTCACAATAACGATAGAAAATCAGGGAAAAGTTAATGGCAATATCAAATTCCCTTACAACTTTGTTTTTATTGGGGTATTGTTTTTGTTTTGTGGGAAATTAAACTATTACGTGTATAAGTATCAGGTGGCACAAGTCTGACTGGAACTGTGCAAAAGCCTTTAAAAGAAAAATTTTAGCAGAATTCCCCTTTTTTTTTGGTGGTTTTCATAAAACCTTGTGTTTTTTCTTAAGACCTTTTTTTCATTGCACTTGAGTTGTGTTTTTTTATTCTATTTACCTATAGATAAGAGCAATTTGTAGTGTGGGTTAAACATTTAAGAAAATACTGATCGTTCAATAAAGCTTTCCTCATGATCATCTCGCCTGCTATCAGACAGCTGCAAGTTTCTTCACGACAGATCGGACTACAAACATGGCTGGCAGATTGAGAGGGAACTGGAAGAGGGACGATATGGAGCCAATGGTGAGTTGAGAAGGATTTAAACTGCATTTTTGTTCCTACTGTAAACGAGCTTTTCCTGAACACTGTCTTATTTTTATTTAGATGAAGAGAACTATGAAGTAAGCAGTGATGATGAAGACTTGCCCTTTAAGTGCTTCATCTGCCGGGAATCCTTTAAGAATCCCATAGTCACAAAGTAAGACTTTTCTGTCATATTTTTTTCCTTGCCAAGCTGTTCCCCGTTTTTTGAAACATATTAACAAGTCTAATGTCTCTCAGGTGCAGGCACTTTTTTTGTGAGGTTTGTGCACTTCAGCATTACCGCAAGTCCAAGCGCTGTTATGTGTGCGATACTCAAACCCATGGAGTGTTCAATCCTGCTAAAGGTAGGCAAGATTTCTATAAAACAGACGACTTCTTTTAATGTCTTGATTGTCCTTTCTGTAAATAAATTTTGGCATTAGACTTTGAGTGAAGGAGTCAACGCAGATGTGTGTTTGCCTGCTTTTTGTCACTGCGCTCGGGTGTGGAGAATTTACATAAAAATGCATCAACTATGCATGCACCCCAGGCGATGGGCTTCAAAGTATAACAGCAATGATTACTCAGCCATCAGGTTTTCAGCTGTCTTTGACCGCAATAAGTATAATCAAGGTTATAAGATAGTGTTGTAATCAGTGCAGCTTACCCATTAATCATGTTTTATTTTACCTTTTTTCCCCCCTCAGAGTTGATGGCCAAGCTGGAGAAGCACAATGCCATGACAGACCAACCACCATCCGATGAAGACAATTAGCAAAATCCAAAAATTTCCAGCCTCCCCTTACGTGTTTGTCTGTGTAAAATTTAAATAAAACATTTTTGATAAGGTTTAAAGCCTCACTATGTGGTGCCATCAAAATAAAAAGTTAATGTCAACCACGTTTATTGTTAAAAGTCAAGTTTGAGTTTTGCAACACAATGCTTTGCCCTCACTTTCAAATATACATGCAGACAAAACAAGCACCAATAAAACATTCATTTTCGACATGAGATAATACCCAGAGTAAGTTCAAGCAAATACATACGTCTATGCTTTGATGGTTAGACTAACACGTTAATCTTAACCTCTGTGCAACAGAAGAGTTGCCTGAAACATGAAATGTAGTTTACACTGTAACACAAGCAGAGCTAAGAAATGTGTTTACATGCTGTTAATTTAGTTGACCCTCCAGGTAAACGCAAAACCTTCCATCTGGTGCAGAAGACTAACCGAGTCAGCTGTGAAGACCGCTGTGCGCCATTATGGTGGTCTCACTGAGCATATGGGCCGCATCAAGCAGCCCTGTTCTCACACGAGGTAGAGTGTCCCCTCTGAATATTTAGTAGCAGCTTCAAACCAATTTGTTTTGTGAGACTCTTTAGGCTACAAACACAGACTCTCTGACCTCAACACTAGCATGAGGAAGTGAGAGTCCTGTTTTGTTTTAGCTCCAGGGGGCTTGTAATGTGAGAGTACAATCTGTAAACAGGTGTAGGTGTGTGTGTGTGTGTGAGAGAGAGAGACAAAGAGGCAATCAGTGCAGTGCAAGAGTTTGTGCATATCTAAAGAACAAAAGCGTGAGAGATGTCAAAAGAGGCAGGATGGCTGCTGGGTTGTAACCTGGGTCTGAGAACAGCCACTCCTTTTAGTATTATATACACATAGGGGCCATAACAAAAACTAATCTTGTCCCATCTGCTCAGAGAGTTTCTCATATAAACATCTTCCCGCCAAGTCCTCCACTGTCAGAAGTCCCAGTCATCTACTTCCAGGTGGCTGAGACCGGACTCCAGACTGGCAAGTCCAGAAGGTGAGTCCTGAGGCTGGGAGCTTTCAAAGCTGGTGATAGGTGAGACGGGCCGCAACAGCTCAGGTAGGGCCTCTGAAGGTCGCCGTTTGATCTAAGAAAACAAAAAGATTTAGAGAACAAACTGAAACACGACCAATTCATATCTTATTTTTAACAAAATTAAATGTTCTAACTCTCCCACAATTGTCTAACACTTTAAATACTATATACTGATACATGTACACAAGTGAAAATGTTATAATTAATTTGATATCTTGCACACCTGTTTGAAGAAGGGATGGCCAACAAGACTGGTTGCAGATGGTCTGAAGAAATGCAATTGGGAAAACAGTTAGTATCCCTGTCATAACACATTCCTAAAAGCAGTTGCAGTGCATTTATCGCATATGTACTTTAAATATGCAGGGAGAGTTTCGCCAACCTTTTTTCTGGGTCTCGCTGTAGACACAGCTCAACGAAGGCGTGGAACTGCGGGGAGAACGTCCGGTTGTATGGGTGTCCTCCTGACGATGACGAGGGTTCACCGTTGGAGTGTCGGACTCCTCCTGCTCCAGGACCCTCACAGATCCCAGAGTCAGCACCAGAACGGGAAGGCTTCATGGACAGCTCCTCTGGTGGTATAGTTGTGGTATCCAGCAAGCATGGGACTGTCCCGTTTAGCTTCTCCAGTAGCATCTGTGGAAATGAGCTAGTATTAGTTTAACCCAATGACCTTCTTGCACACCTTAGAGTTTGTGGTTTTAGTGTTCAGCTTTGCCCCCAATCTTCAGTTTAGATCAAAATGAAAATAACACCAATATTGTTACCATTAAATTACTTTCTACAGTCAAAATGTAACATAGGAGACCAGGCACGTGCAGAGGGGGGGCGGAAGGGGCTTGAGCACCCGCCCCTTTCCTGATGGGTGCCCAAAGTGCCCTTTTGTTAAGGCAATTTTTTTTTAAATTTTAAAAAAAATTTTTAAATGTGTGTGTGCGTGTGGAGTCCTGTCTGTGCCCCTCAACAATAATATTTAACTATTAATCACATTTTTGCTAAATAAAAGGATCTGGCTTGCATCAGTCACATGATCACCATTAACCAATGATCGCCCTTGACGGCGGAACGCGCTGGTTACGAGCCGGGAACGAGCTCACAAAGAGCACGCGCATTTTTTGCGGTCCGGAGCTGTAGGAGAAACACAAATTAACTCAGAGACACAGACTGATGCGACAAAACCAGTAAGTAGGTGTACAGCGTACACTGTAGTCTAAAGCACACAGGAGTATTAGCTTGTTACGTACACGTTGGTAAGCTGTCTTGTGGCAACTGACGAACTGAAACAAACGAGCGTGCTGTGTGTGCAACAGCGCGACAAACTTTACCTGTCCTTTTATTAACTGCACAAGTAGTGCTGGTCATAGCTGCTGGCTCACTGGGTAAGGCTGTCATGGGTCTGTAGCTCTGTCCACCGTTTTAGGGAACATATTTAGTTTTAAAGTAAGTTACAGGGCTTTTCCTGCCTTTCTGGAGGGATTATATTTCACTTAAAACGATCTAATATGCATGTCCACATAATAATGGATTATTATAATTATAATATTTTAAAAAACACGCTGTATTTTAAAGAACATACATTAAGAAACAGATTATATTAGATTTATATTTTAAATAAGACAAAATGCTGATTTTACAGCAGCAAAATTATTGTATCTCTACAGTTTAAAAATGTAATAAGCTTTCTTCCTGCACAGAGTGGATAGTGAAACAAATGGAATCATCATAAATACATTATTATAAATTTATTATTTTTTTCCCTCATTGCTTTATTATTGTAGCTCTAGTAATAAATAATAAGGGAAGGATTCTGGATCAACACCATGATGGAAACTTGTGCCCACAGTATATACAGTATTCTGAAGAAGGTCTAAAATGTCACTGTGTGTGCATGCATGTGTGTGTTTTATGTATATGGATTTTTGAATTATTACTCATAATATAACATTGTCCAGACATGGCTGGTAAGGACATGAGGAGGAAACAGTAGGAGCTGTGTGAGGCTACTAAAGGCAGTGGATCCCTCAGCAGCTGGATTACAAAGAGCACAGGTAACATTAACACATGTACCAGTTGTTGGAGAGGTATTCCAGTATAAAAATAATAATAAGCACAACTGAAATGTTTTGCTTCTATAACATTTTTCTGTTATCATTAAGTGTGGAAAATTAAATAATAGTTTATTGCAATAGCAAGTTGTGCCTTGTTCTCAGATGGACAGCAAGTGGAGAGTGATAGATGAAATGAGTGGATGGAAGGAGGAAGAGAGGCAAAGAGTGATTCACAGGCAGGGTCTAGTTTATTTCTCAGTTTTTGTTGCCTTATGGTTCCAAGCGCTGTCACCAATCTTTGCATTTTGTTATTATCTCATGACACTTGTTTAATCAGCTACCATCTCTCCTATGGACTTTTTAATGTCTACAGTCTCAGATCAACACAGCCCTGCCCTCCAACACTATCAGCAGCAGGAGCAGCAGCAACCCCTCAACAGCAACATTGTACCCATCAGGTAAAACATAGGCTACGTTTGCTTTGCCTCACAACAGTGATATAGTATGATGCGATCCCATATTAGATTCTTGATGAATGTGTGTTGTTGTTATTCACCCTGGTTCAATGTGCCCCTTTTTAGCTTTGAGCACCCGCCCCTATAAACGTCTCTGCACGGCCCTGTAGGAGACTATTTAGGGTGTTGACACATCTCTGCTTACCTGTGTAGCTGGCATGTCTTTGAAGGGAACGTGTCCATTGGCTAGTTCACAGGCTGTGATGCCGAGGCTGTAGATGTCTGATCGAGAGTCATAGCCTTGGAGATTCTTCAAAGAAATCAAACAGAAACTGTCAGTTTCACCCGTACTCTTCTTCTCATTTTTGGTCATTTTCGTTGTGCGTGTAGCATGAAAACTATAGTTCTGCAGCCTCTAACATTAACTGCAGAACAGCATTCTCAGTGTTGAAAAATGTAGTACCTGTTGCAGCACTTCAGGACTAAGCCACGGCAGCACGTTAACGCTATACTGGGGGAAGTCGTGGACCACTTTGGCCCTTTGGCCATGTCGAATGAGGCTAAAGATGCTCCGCAGACCTGACATGCAGACTTGTCCATCTGCAGAGATCAAAACGTGGCTGGCCTTCACACTCCTGCATAACCAAAACATTTAAGATAATCAATATCCTATGAGGTGTGAATGATTGTATTTTAATTAGATATGGACCAATCCGATATTACGTATCGGTCCGATACTGACGTAAATTACTGGATCGGATATCGGAGGGAAATAAAAAATGTAATCCGATCCATTAAATATCAAAAAAGCACCTCAAAAAAACTTGCGACATGGCGTAACTCTGCTCATAACCGTAGTGTATTTGTAGCCTCGCTAGCAATCCGGCATTTCATCTCCGAGGAAGTTATCCCAGAGAGAAGTAAAGCAAGTGTGTAAGTTCATCTCTGAATGTTTGTAAAGCATTCTCGCGTTAAGCTTAACAACCGATATATGGAGCGAGTGCCTCTCTCTCCCTCCCTCTCTTGTTGCTACTTCAATCATGAAACTGATCAATGATCAGCTGATCGGCTTTTCTGTCGCGAGTCCGTCTCTCTTCTTTGTTTTTGGCCCACTTCGCGCCAGAAAGAGGAAACCAGCGGCTGAACAACAGCAGCACGTTTAAGCTTGATAAGCTGTTGTTAGAATGTATTTAATATTACTTTCTACACCAGGATCCTTTTCTACGTAACTGACAGCTGGTAACTGTGCAGGGGCGGATCTAGCAAAGTTTAGCCAGGGGGGCCGATAGGGCATTAACAGGGAAAAGGGGGGCACAAAGACATACTTTTCTTTCTTATTCTCATTTAAAATATGTAGCTTTTAATAAATAATTATCCGAATCTTACACCCAAAGTTTTAATCTGATGTAAAATGTACAGAAGTCCATCACTGTATATAGTAACTATTAAGTCTAATATACCCTAATAAGCTATAGTACTTTTTCCTTTGGGAAGATACCATCTGTGCAGTCTGCAATTCTGTTGAAGAAAGATGTTGAATCTATTTAATTATTCTGGAAAAATAATTGATTTCTGTGCATTTTTTTTTTTCCACACTGCATCAAATTAAAGTTGATTACGTCGATTAAGCATCATGAGGTGGAGGGTGGGTGGTTCCCTTTTTCTTTTTTTTTTTGCTGGGAGTTTTAGAACCCTATTAGGTTGCTTACTCTTTAAAATACCAGAATAGGGAGGATGGAGTAGGTTTAAGTTTATTAGATTGATCAGTGTTGCTGAACTATGAAATATTTTGGGTGCAGTGTATTTTTTTTTTTTTTTTTTTTTTTTTTTTAAACATACAGGTATAACAGAATAGCTTTAGTGTTGTTGTTTTTTTTTTAAAACTTGAGTATGAACTTATACAAAAAGCAGCAAGATATTAACAAAACAGTTTTATTGATTAAAAAAAAAAAAAAAAACACACTATCGGATTCATATCGGTATCAGCAGATATCCAAATTTATGATATCGGTATCGGTCATAAAAAAGTGGTATCGTGCCATCTCTAATTTTAATGACAGGGTAATATAAATTAAACCACATGCTTGTCTTACCGGTGCACATATCCCATATGATGGATGTATTCAAGAGCTTTGAGCATGCCTAGCAAAATGTATGCTATAGTCAGCTCACTCATACCATCTGTAAAATGTGTGCAGATGAGATCTCTGGCTGACCCTGCAAGATTAAAAAAAAAACAGATGATCGTGATCAGAAAGCTCTCCGACATTAGCAGAGGCTGCTTCATGAATTGTTAACATAAATTTAGTTGCATAACGTATGAGAAACAGCGATAAGGTAAGAAATTGGATTTCTTACCATAAGCCATGAAAGGTGTGATGACCCATAATTCATTTTCAGCTATAAAGACGCTCTTGTATGGTAGAATACTGGGGTGGTGAAACAACTTTGACACATGTAGTTCACCCTGCGAGACAGAAAGGAAACTACATCTTATTATGTCAGAATGAAAGATGGGGAGGAGAAGATTACATAAAATGTAATAGACTACGAGGCTGACAAACAGACAAATTCTCAAATAAGCACTAAAATGAAATATGGGGAGGACGGTGATAGAGTCAAGTCATGCACACTGAAGGCATTGAGCAATTCAAACCTGCAGGTAGGTAACCATGTCATTAGTACATGACTCTAAGTCAATCCGTCGGATGGCCACATGCTCCCCAGTGGGTCTATATCGAGCCAGGTTAACAGTCATTAAATTGTCCAAGCCCCGACCTACAAGACAATATTCAAATCACTGAGACAAAGTCATCCTCCAGTTCTGTTTGTTTGAATATTTATGTTGTTAAATGCTAAACAAACACAACTTAACAATACTTTTTATTTACATCCTAATACTACCTTTAACAGTAAAAAACAAAGCAAAACAAAACAACACATCCTTAAGAGTTAACTACACTTAAAACAATCAAGGCTTTAAAGAAGCTTTTTACATTCATCTTTAGTTTAAAAGGAAGGAAAAACCACCAGGACTCTAAACTACTGATATAGTAGCAGATCCAGCTCACGAGCTATCATAATTTACAGGAAGGTGACCCCAGTCTGTGTACATTTGATTACATTCTGATCAATACTGAGAAAAAAAAAAGCAGTGATAAGAATTCTAAATGAATGGTTGATGGAGTTATTGCTATAGAAAAAGCTTATTGTTCCTTTGACCACTTTTTTTATATGTAACTATTTTTAAGTTGAGCGTTCTTTACTCAAGCATCAATACATTTCGTTTAACAACTGGCCATAAATAACAAGAACGACATTAATGAAGGTCACCCAAAGCTACTACCTTAACTATATGGAGACCAGTTGTGCTTAAAGGGTGCATTAGGAGTCAGGAAAAACCCTAGGTGATCTAGTTTTATGAAGAGAAAAAAAAAAAAAAAAAAAACCATCACGAGGAACTGTTCTTTAGCCAGTGCAGGCAAAACAAATCTGTTACTGCCAACAAAAACTGAATTAAGTGAGGCATGTCTTTGATTTTACTTACCAATAACAGCAAGGAGCTCATAAGAGCTGCTGTCAGGAAGGAAACTGCCCATAGTGTCTCGACGAGGGAAGGAGGTCAGACTCTCCTGACTGTCCTCATTGGCCTGGAGGAGAAAAGGAAACAGTGAACGAAGATCAGTTCTGGCATGAACCTCAGTGGTTATAGCACTGAACCAAAAGGATTTGTGAGTGACAGTTGGAGACTTAGTCTTATGTGTGATAGCTGTTAGAAGATCACTAGAGAGGAGACTCAGGTGTGTTAGCATGACCCATAGCACTAGTGGAATTAGAAAAAATTAGTAACACAAACTGGGCAAACTATAAGTTTAATCATTAAAATAATGACCAGAGCTTCACTTAATCAGAATACCTCAATAACCCCTAAGGACATATTTGCAATTTTAATTACTCCAGAGAATTACAGTGCATCCGTTGTATATGGTTACTCCTCTGAACCACAGACAGTATAAAAACATGGAAGTAGCTTCCAGGCCAATTGTGAAGTGCCTTAACCCTGCCTTCTATCTGAAAGCCATGTGTGAATGCTCATGTGCTAAAAACTTGTCAATTACAAGTCACAAGCCAATAAGCAAGCAGTTTCAAAGTCAAACCTGCCCCTCTCCATTACATCTGATTGTTTTGTTTTTGTTTTTTTTTGCAACCAAGAAGCTAATAGTGTAAATGCTCATTTCAAAGCCTCAGAACAAGACTTCACGGTAGCTGCACCATCTCTTATACCATCTATGCTATGAACTAATTCTCCAATAACAAAAACAGAAGTTAAACTAAAAACTTTTTACATAACATGTAGAGAACAGTTTATATTTTTTTAAAGTGAGGACTCCTGAATTCCATCAGTTTACTTCTGTTAAAATGATGGAAATGGACAGACTGCAGTAGCAAGCTGTGGAGGCAAATGACAGCAAGATGTATGAATATTTGGACTGTCTCCATGGCGACCAGCAGTAAGAGAGACAGTCAAAATTAGAACAGCACCCTTCTTTGATCATAATTTACTCTTACAGGCTGGAGATGGCTTCAAGATCAAGATCAGGAACACACAACTCTGAAAATATCCCCACAGATAAAAACCAAGAGTTGTTTCTTGTGTAAACCAAGCCACAAGGAATTATCTTTATGTAGTTTAAATTAAATACACATTAAAACTGGCATGACGGCAAAGTCAAACATGCTTTGGCAGCCATCGCTTAAGGGAATGTCGGCGAATGCCATCTAATCACATGGGGTATACTAGACGCTGCCACTGTGATGTGTTAGAAGGGGTTACCATGCATTGCAAAAGCTCAACACATGGAACTCCATCCATTAACAAACTGCAGGGACACACAGTCGCAGACATCAAAGTGTAACACTTTCAGCTCACCACCAACTCAACATAGGGGCCGTCACCTCACACAGGAAGTGTAAAAACACACAATATCTTTTTAATGTTAGTCAAGACTTTTAGTACAGCTACAAAAACCCATCAAAATCCAAAACACAGCAGCTGCCTGAAGGCCAAAATGTAAACAGCAGCACACCAAAGGACTCAGAATATTTCAAATAAACTGTAGGAGGGAATTAATTCATCTCTTTCAGGTATGCTTGTCTATAAACCACAAAACAGAAGCCCTTGCGAGTGAGGTGAAAAGGGCTTTCTATGCTACAAGCATGTACAGTGTGTGTCATGAACTGGACAGTCATGCATATAAAAATGTGCAAAGCCTTGAGGGGGTAGTGGATTCTGCTTATTCTGTGTGCGCACATACATATACATGCATGCACGCACATACACAAAAGGCACATGGGGTGATGCAGTGGCAGGAGTACCACACTTACTTTCCTGTGAGAGACTCCCTGAGCTTGCTCTGGGGTAGAAAAACCACATCAATGACATAAAAACATGTACACAAACAAAACAAGAGAAGGATCTGTGTTTAGAGAAGCTTTTGAACTGGTTAACACAGCCTCTGGAAGTAAGGGTTTGCTGCATGAACCAAAATTTGATAAATGAGCTTTGCTGGTTTCACATGTCACTTGTCTAATTCAGCATCTTTGTCCTTTTGTTGGCCACCCACACAGAATTATCTGTTTTAAAGGCTTCATTCATTCTTAAAAAAATAAATAAATAAAAATAAATAAAAAAACAAAACAATCTCGCTAAACCCATCTGGCTCTTCCCAGACGTTATTTTAACCATCAGGAACACAGCCAAAACAGAAATTATACACTTGATCAAAATGCAGCTCTGAGCAATGATCTGCATGCATTAAAATGAAAATGAGACAAATACTGAACAACTTCTCATTAAAAACAAACACTTGACAAAAATAACAAGAATATCACAATTATAATACTAATTATTGAGGAGTCTGACAGCACAAAGATGAGTTTTTGCATTCACAAGATTTTCATAAAAATTGACCTCTGACCTTAAGGTCGAGATACGATCTTTATTCAGTATTGATCAGATATGAACTTCTTCGAGATTTTTTGGTAGCTATACATATGGTGTCAATTTGAAAATTGCATGTTGCTTCGTTCTTCAGTTATTGCATTTACAAAATTTGTCCACATTGCCCACCTGGCAGGGTGACAACAATTCCCCATCAGCCCTTTATGGCTGAGGGGTAAAAACTATATAGAATATCAGAAACAAGAGTTAACAAATCATTACAACTCTCATCACATTAGCAAAGCAACTCTGTTGCCAATATCAAGATTTTATTATTTTTTTAAAGTTGCATAAATGTTCCTTGTATGTACGTTGAACTATTCCAAATCTAACCTTAAATAAGTTGCTCAGAGTTAAATGACCTGTCAGCTGGGAAAAAGTAAGACAAAGTGAGAGACACAGACATCCATTGCTAAGGCTGTGTAATGAGTTTAACACTATACTCCTTGGAGCCCAATTAACTGAGACACCATACTTTGTAGTCTTTACAACAATATGGATGTTTCTTCAGTAACCAATTACATTAAATTATGTTACTGTGACATTGTAGCGCTATGAACCCTGCAAAACCTGGAGCACCCTCATTGCAACAGTCCCTCTACACCTCACTAAAGAGTTTCTTGTAGCTTTAAGGTGCAGTCATTAATGAATTAATGCATGAACTGCAGTCACTGAAGGTGGGGACTAAGAAATAGCTGCAGATTGTCCATCTACCTTAACTGTATGTCTCAGACCTCAGATCAGTTTTTATCAATGTCTGCATACTTTTCTGTCAGCTGAGCACTGCAAAACAATTACGCCCAACTAATGGCTGTGGACCTTTTGCACAGTTCAGTCACATGCATGCCTTTCTTCTTTTTTCCCCTTTTTGCTTTATTTCCACACTGTTTTCAGACTCAGAGTTGCACCAGTGCTGTAAACTTGTGAATATTTTTCATTTTTTCCCAGATCAGGAATCTTAGGGAACCAAAATAATCAAGACAAAAGCATTTTAATTCCCATCTTTATTTTAATACTATTGTACCCTCTTCCTATTTAAATAAATAAATCTCCCTCTCACCCACGAGCCATGGTATGTGTATGTGCTCCTCAAACTCGGGTCCTCTACTAGAGGCCTGGGACTCTGAGGGTTCTGCATCTTAGCCATTCCTAGGACTGCACTATTTTTTTTCTTTTAGGTATGTTTTATCTTTGTTTGTGACCACATGTTTAAATGATCTGGATTCTTTTCATTGTTTCACATATGTACCTACTGTGTATCCCATTTTTAATGGTGTACAGTATATGTGATCAACTGCAACTTAATTCATTAAAAGGATAGTCACATTTAATTACTTGTGAAATAAAATATTTAATAGTCAAAAATAAGCATTTTTAATGCCAAATACAACTTCAGAAGAAGCATGACAAATACGTGGCAAGCCCACATGACATCAGTTGTGGGTGCCATCCTCTCATAATTTTCCTTTGTAAAGTGAAACAATAAGTTAAGAACGCTGCTGACAGATGATTAGGGGATGGAAAGCTTCCATAACTGTGAAATTCACAGCAAAGTAAATACTCAACTAGAGCAAAGCTTCAGTGAAAACTGAAAGTTGTTTTCTGTTGGTGCTGTTGAATGGTCAGTGGTTTGTGAAAGGTGAACCCTGTGGTTAAAAATTAATTTGGCTTTGAGTCTCACCTCCAAACAACTCCAAATCCCGCAGGCTCTCCACACTCAATTTCTCAGATACCCAACGCTGACATACACAGAGAGTTAATGGAAAAAAGGAGAGAAATGCAAGCAAGAATAAGGAAAGGTTACACATAAATATAGGCACATTTAATGTTGCTGAATAAAGTTGGTTAATTTAGTAAGGTGCAGCTGTAGAAGTTTCTTTAATATTGCGCAAGAGAAAGTTGTGCAAAGCTCTGTTTCAAACACATTTAGCAATTGTGTCCAGTCTTGTATATCTATAAGCAGTGCTGGATCGAAAGGCAAAGTGTTTCTTTGCTGTGTGAATTTTAGAAACATGAATACACTAATGATGAATCCCTTAAAGGGATTAATCCTTCTCTTGGAACAGTGACAATCTTCAGTGGGTATAATGAATAAAAGCATACAATTAGACATAAGGCATGGTCTGGCTTAAGAATCAGTTCTCATGATGCCAGCCCTGCTAGACAATACAAGAATTTAGAAGAATTTGGCCAAATACTTACAAGAAAAGACATCGATCCTCTCAAGTGTGTTACATTTGATGCCAAAAACACATAAAGGGAATAACTGTGGAAACAAGAAAGAAAGAAAAAAAATGTATGTAGCGGTCTAGCCTCACTCAGTTGTAGTAGTGGTTAATTAAATTAAATATAATCAAATTTAACACAAGTTGTAGACAATAACATGTCTAATGCTTTGGTACGTCGCCAAACAAGCAAAACCAGTCTTTCCTCGTTTTCATTTTGCATACAAGTTATCGCCGTTCATTAAAGCACTTACTAAACCTTGTATAGAAAAGTAAAAACAACCAGCTAGATGACCTGTAGAAGTAAATATTGGTTTGACGGATGACATCTCTCTTCTTGTCATTTTAAGTCTAGAAGCGGTCGGATTTTACGTTGCAGTAATGATGATGGCTACGCAAACAGATTTGCTGAACGACCGTCAGCACCAACAAAAAAGAAGAAGAAGGAGAAGCGTGAATAAAGCGAAAGAAAATAAAGAAATCATTCACTAGTACCACAATAATAATATCATTATTATTATTATTATTATTAAACTCGCTAATGTTGCTGTGATGGAGGACACAGGCTGGCATAGTTAGCTAAAACGGCGACATTAACCTGTTTTACAGTCAGAAACGCCTTTACTTTAACACCTTGATAACTCACCCGTATAATGCTCGGAGCAGAAATGCCTTGTTGCTGTGATACTATGTCTCAGATTAACTTATTTGGCGCACCATCCTCTCGGGCAGGATGTTTTTGATAGCTCTCTACTGTGCTTTATGGGTTGAGCGCCGTGTCGCCAGCGAATGACGAAACGCGCAAAAAGAAACCTCGCGCACACGGGTGACGCAAGCACCGTGGGGGACTACTGAAAACAGAGGCGCTTTTATTGGAATAAGAAACAGGTAAATAAATACTCCCTACCGTTTAGCATTACACAGGATCGATGCTTTCGGCTAATGAAAAAAAATGAAGCTCTATGCTGCGCTGGACTGTGAAAGCGCCTCGTTCACGGCAAAGTGTCGATCCTAACGTCGCACACCTCCTCGGCCTTACTGCGGCCTTGAGCTAACGCTAACATTTGGTGCAGATAAATCATGTCCAAGTGCTGTTATTGTCCAACTGCTACGACGCAAACAACCTCTCGAAGCTATCAGGGCAATCAAAATGTATTGTGTTTACTTTTATCTTCGTATTTAGCTTATACGGTAAGCTTTAGAAACCGTAACGTCGATCCTTTGCTGTTGTTTTTTTAACAAATATGCGACCCGCCAATAGACAGCAGTTTCTGTAGTACCGTCATAGATATCAATAAAGGCGTTTCATGAATTTTGTGTATTTATCATAATAGTCGTATTGACGTGAATAGTCGTAGATGCTCGTCTGCGCATCTGTTGTTCAGCTAAAGTTGGTTTCCGCAGTAGGGGATGTAATGTACTTACAATCCGTATTATTTGTTAGTAAACTCGTCATTATCCGCCGGAATGCCCGTGTTAGAAGTGGACATTATTGACCATGTGACCGGCTAAAGAGAGAGGTGTCAATAATGCTGAGTCAGATTGTGCTGAGGGCACCTTTAATAAAGAGCCACGAAGTATAGAAAAGGTCAGAAGGAGCTGCACTTTGTCTTTGTGAATCAAGAAAAAGTGTATGATAGGATGCCAAGAGATGAACTGTGTTATTGCATGAGGCAGTGGGGACTGGGAGATAAGCATGTAAGCTGGTGCAGGACATGTGTGAGGACAGAGACAGTGATGAGGTATGAAGTAGGTGTGACAGATGGGTTCACTGTGGGGGTAGGATTACATCAAGGATCGGCTCTGAGCCCCTTGTTGTTTGCAGTGGAGGTTGACATGTTGAAAGATGAAGTCAGGTTGGAGTCTTCGTGGACTATGATGTTTTCACAGATGACATTGTGACCTGTAGTGAGACTACGGAGCTGGAGGAAGAGAACTGGTGAGAGTTATGGTCTGGTGAGAATAGGAAAGAAAGTCCGTATAATCAACACAGAATACATGTACACAAATTAGAGGGAGACAGGTGTAGCAGTGAAAATGCAAGGTAGTCAAGGTGGATGAGTTTAAATACCTGGGGTCAACCATCCACAGCAACGGACAGTGGAGACAAGTGTCAGGAGTGTTTTGTGACAGAAGGTTAGCAGCGAGAGATGATGTTTGGCTTCCTAACAAAGAGACATGAGGCTGAGGGTTTTAAAAACTGAGCTGCCTGTAAGGAGGAAGAGAGGAAGACCACAGAGGTTCGTGGATGTAGTGAAGCACGGTTGGTGTGACAAAGGAGAAAGAAGAACTGAAAGAAGGAACTATTTTTTAACTTTAAATTGGGAAGTGTAACAGGGGTGGTTTAAGATTTTAGAGACTTCTCTAAGAGCTCTTTTTTTAAATTCTTTTCAGAACAGCCATGAACTGGAACAAAGGTGGTCCTGGTGTGAAGCGAGGTTTTGGCTTTGGGGGATTTTCACTCGCAGGAAAAAAAGAAGAGCCTCACCTTACTCAGGAATCACACACATCATTTGGAGGCCCAGGATCTGGAAGTGGTGGATATGGGAAGAGCCAGCAGCTCCCATCATTCTACAAAATAGGGACCAAAAGAGCTAATTTTGATGAGGAAAATGCGTGAGTATTACATATCTCTTATATGTACAGAAATAGAAATATTGATTTCAGCCCTTGATAGCAGCACATACTGGGATTGTGAGTAAATGCATAAGCTGCATATTTCCTATTTTCTTAGATATTTTGAAGATGATGAAGAGGAGTCCAGCAGTAATGTGGATCTGCCTTACATCCCAGCTGAAAACTCACCCACACGGCAACAGATGCAGTCAGGTGGTGGCTCAGACAGCGAAGATGACCCTTTGGATGCTTTCATGGCTGAAGTTGAGGTTAGTAGAATTTTACAGATAAGCAGAGACACAAACTAAACTAAATTCTGCCTTTAACAGATTTATTTTATTTTCATTTTTCAGAACCAAGCAGCTAAAGACATGAAGAAACTAGAGGAAAAGGAGAAGGAGAAAAAGTCAGCCAAGTAAGACTCTATATTTGCTTGTTTTTTATGCTTGATTTAGGTGTTAGGCATTAAATAAAATTATTTCAACAGGAAAAAATAAATTTCCCACAATTGGATCAAAATTACAATTAATTTTAAAAGTGGCTTAATTTGCCAAAAGCTGTTAAACTTTACTCATAACATATCATTCAAATTTCTCCAAGAAAAAATGTAAAAAAAAAAAAAAAAAATCCAGCAGTAGCTTTGCTAAATAAAAATTTAAAAAAAAAAAAGATATTGTGAGGTAAGCAGATTGATCGTACTCATAGTGGGATGTGGGCTGTCTTTGGTGTACGAACGAGCCGCAGGGAAGTTTTTTTTCTCCGCTTGTCATTTCAGGGGTATTCGTGATGACATTGAAGAAGAAGATGAGCAAGTGAGTGAGCCCTCCAAAGTTTTTAATCCTCTACTTTGCTGGTCAGAGAGGTCTACCCTCTCTAATGTTATAAAGCCTCATGTCTTCCCTTTTGTTTGACCAGGTTGCATATAGGATCAGTATTTTTTAAATGCATTTCATTCTTGTTTTTAAATTGTTGAGTATTCTTTGAACTGTATGTTAAGCTTGTGCTATAAAGCTGAAAGTCTCATTTGTCACTTCACCCTGGAGGCTGTAGTAAGTGACAAACCAGCTCACTTTTTCACCTGAAATGATTTAATCTCTGCAGGAAGCTTACTTCCGCTACATGGCAGAGAATCCCACCGCCGGGCTGACACAGGAAGAAGAGGAGGAAAACATTGATTATGACAGTGATGGGAATCCAATTCCCTCTACAACCAAGAAAATCATCATGCCACTTCCTCCTATTGACCACTCAGAGGTAAAGTTCATAATTCTGACCGAAAACACACAGTTTAGTTTTTTGGGGGGGTTGTTGTTGTTGTTTTTGTATTTGTCATGTATAATAACTATTTAATTGTACATTTTTCTTTTTTTTTGCAATTTTTCATAGATTGATTATCCACCCTTTGAGAAAAACTTTTACGAAGAGCACGAGGAACTCAGCAGCTTGACTGGAACTCAGGTGCTGGAGTTGAGGCATAAACTGAACTTACGAGTAAGTCTGTTATTCATTTTTTGTACCTGTGAATAAAGGGATAGTCATGTAGTTTAAGCTTTCTTATCTAGTTTTTTAACTTTATCACCAATATTACTAGCAACATGGATTGTGAAATAAAGATTAAGTTATTTGTTGCTCATTGTTTTGTTCTTTCTCAGGTATCTGGTGCGGCCCCTCCAAAACCTTGTACCAGCTTTGCCCACTTTAACTTCGATGAGCAACTAATGCACCAAATTCGGAAGTCTGAATATACTCAGCCCACACCGATTCAGTGTCAGGTATATTGCAATTTAATGTTTTGATATCCACATGGGTGAAAATTAAATAAGTTGTTATTAATGGGGAATAAATTTGCATTTTAGGGTGTCCCCATTGCGCTGTCAGGACGTGATATGATAGGCATTGCAAAAACGGGCAGCGGCAAAACTGCAGCTTTTATCTGGCCAATGCTGGTTCATATCATGGACCAAAAGGAACTGGAGCCTGGGGAAGGACCCATCGCAGTCATTGTGTGCCCTACCAGAGAGCTTTGTCAGCAGGTAAGAGAAGGGTGGCGTATAAAGGGTATATTTGAAATTATAATGTTAAAAGCGATGGTTCAGTATGGTGTGTAACTGTTAATATTTACTAGATCCATGCAGAATGTAAGCGCTTTGGGAAAGCCTACTCATTGCGTTCAGTGGCTGTATATGGAGGAGGCAGCATGTGGGAGCAAGCCAAGGCTTTGCAGGAGGGTGCAGAGATTGTGGTGTGCACTCCAGTAAGAACATTTTTTTCATTTTTCCTGGTTAAAGGATGAAGCATTTGCTGCACTGTTGCAAAATAAGCATTAAGTTCACTGCACGTGTGTGTTTGCGCAGGGTCGTCTGATAGACCACGTTAAAAAGAAGGCCACGTCTCTGCAGAGAGTAACATACCTGGTGTTTGATGAGGCTGATCGAATGTTTGATATGGGCTTTGGTGGGTTATCATTGTCACTGCTCTAAGAAAGATGTTGTGCTTTTATTCTTTCTGATTTACAGTATGTTGAAATCATTTTTTGTTTGCTTTCTTTTTTCTTTAGAATATCAGGTTAGATCCATTGCCAGCCACGTTCGCCCAGACAGACAGAGTAAGTGATATGATTCATTTTTTTTTTAATGCAAATAATGGAACTACTGAGAATTTATATATTAATATTGATTAATTAATTTCTTCTCAGCTCTTCTGTTTAGTGCTACATTTCGGAAGAAGATAGAACGGCTTGCTAGAGACATTTTGGTTGATCCCATTCGTGTCGTGCAGGGAGACATCGGAGAGGTAAATATAGTGTTAATGCTTTTAATGTTAATGCTTCTAAAATGTTAACAGGGTAGTGAAAAGTACATAACATGTTTTTTTAGGCTTTCATTAAAATGCAGCAAAATGCCCTGACACTGCTTTTATTTTAATCCTCCCTAAAAAGGCCAATGAGGATGTGACTCAGGTAGTGGAGATGCTGGTCAGTGGGTCAGATAAATGGGGCTGGCTGACTCGCCGGCTGGTCGAATTCACCTCCACAGGATCGGTCCTCATTTTTGTCACCAAGAAGGCCAACTGTGAGGAGCTAGCTACTAACCTGAATCAAGAGGGCTACAGCCTGGGCCTCCTGCATGGTGATATGGACCAGAGTGAGAGGAACAAGGTCATCAGTGATTTCAAGAAGAAGAACTTGCCCGTTCTGGTGGCCACTGATGTAGCTGGTGTGTACAAAATTGTAGTTTGGATTGAGACTGAGGTTTCCTTGTTCCCTTTTCTTTAAGTTTTCATCACTTTCTGCAGCAATTTAATTTTCTGCAAGCTGAGAAACACATGCCTGTATGAACACAATTGTAATCTTCTAACATTTCCTTGCTCCCCTTTTTCCTCTCACCAGCTCGTGGTCTGGACATCCCGTCCATTCGCACAGTGGTGAACTACGACGTTGCACGAGACATCGACACACACACCCACAGGATCGGTAGAACGGGTCGTGCTGGAGAGAAAGGTGTGGCCTACACTCTCCTCACCAATAAAGACACATCATTTGCTGGGGACTTGGTGCGGAATCTGGAGGGAGCAAATCAGGCTGTTTCCAAAGAGCTGATGGACTTGGCCATGCAGGTTAGATAAATAACTCAGAGCTTCACAAATAATACTTATCTGGACTAAATGCATCACTTTATTAATTGATTTTTTTGTAAACTTTGCTTCATTTGCATTGTTTTTGTTTTGTTTTGTTTTCCCCAGAATCCCTGGTTCAGGAAGTCACGATTCAAGGGTGGCAAAGGAAAGAAACTGAACATTGGTGGAGGTGGTCTTGGTTACAGAGAGAGACCCGGCCTTGGGGCTGAAAGTTCTGTAAGTTACTGATTAGTAGACTGTGAAACTCCTAATGATTGTAATCATTAATGCACACTGTAAATTAATTAGCAACATGCCCACAATAACAGATAATGACTTATAACTGTTTTCTTTACAGGAACGTAGCAGCACCAGTAGCTTGTTGTCTTCCACTAGTAGCTATGAAGGCTACAGCAAACCAACTACTGGGGCAATGGGGGATCGCATGTCTGCAATGAAACAAGCCTTCCAGGTACTCACTAATTTAATTTTTCTGCCATTCTCCTTTATGCCCTATAATTATTCATACCTAGAGAGATTTCAAATGCACGTTTACGATGTAGTATTAGGGTAACATTAAGAAAAAAAATATTATTGATCATTTTCAGAATAAAATAAAAGTTGAAAATCGATTTAGAGAAAAAATTCGAAATGTGGAGATTACAGTTGTTGTTTCGAGACAAATTTCCACGGCTGCTGTATCCTCAGAGTTACAGACATCGTACTTCAGACTCAGCTTAAGTGACAAGGAAAGAAATGATTTCTCTTTTAGCACATAAACACAGTGTGGTGATAAGTATAAGGACGGTGAAAGGAAGATGCAGAAGCTGCATTTGGTCAAACAGAAAACCCACACAAACTTGGAAGAGTGGATTTGTACAAAATGAAAGGGCTGGTAATGGACAGAGGCAAGATTATCGATGGTTCCACCCTCGTTCAATAAAGAGGATGTATGTTATATCATCACAAATCATCTACACAAGGCATTTTGTAGAGGGTATAGCAGCCGTGGCAGTTTGCCTTAAAATGACAGCAGTAATCTGCACGTTTCGACTTTTAACTCAAGTTAGTATTTCGACTTTAATCTCAAAAATTTTACTTTTTTCTCAAAATGATCAATAAGCAGCACGGTGGCACGGTGGTTAGCACTGTTGCCGTACAGCAAGAAGGTCCTGAGTTCAATTCCACCATCAGGCCGGGGTCTTTCTGTGTGGAGTTTGCATGTTCTCCCCGTGTTTGCGTGGGTTCCCTCCGGGTACTCCGGCTTCCTCCCACCGTCCAAAGACATGCAGCTTGTGGGGATAGGTTAATTGGATAATCCAAATTGTCACTAGGTGTGAATATGTGAGCGTGAATGGTTGTCTGTCCCTGTGTGTTGGCCCTGCGACAGACTGGCGACCTGTCCAGGGTGTACCCCGCCTCTCGCCCTATGACAGCTGGGATAGGCTCCAGCGCCCCCCGCGACCCTGACAAGGATAAGCGGAAGTGAATGGATGGATGGATGGATGGATGGATGGATCAATAATATTTGTTTTTCCTCAGTGTGGCCCTAATACTCCTTTGTATATGTTAGACTTACCTCCATGTATCATGTATAAAGATTTCTGTAACTCCTCAGTGCTTAATTCAGTATTTTTTGTTTAGCAGCTTAAATCAAAGCTGAAAAGCAGTTCAGTTGCATCTTGATGAGTTAATTTTAAACCTACTCTGTACGCTTACTTTGGCCATTCTTTGTTAGAAAGGAATAAATGCCTTAGGTTTAAGGTAGTTAGTCATTCATAATGTCTCTTTTTCCTCTAGGCTCAGTATAAGAGCCACTTTGTAGCTGCATCCAGCGGCCCCCCAAAGCTCAGTGCCAAGTCTAGTGGCTCCTCAGGATGGACCAGTGCCGGCAGCCTGAGCTCTGTGCCAACAGAGTCTGCCAATGGCTCAGAACGGTCTCACAGTGCTACCTTGTCCATGGTGGGTTTCACCAGTGCTGGCTCCCTGAGCTCAGTGGCCCCCACCAGTCAAACCAGTTCACACCACAGCTACACTCCCCCTGCACCTCCGTCACAGAGAGAGAGCTCACGTGATAGACACGGGGACGACCGGGGGCGTCATGGTGACAGTCAACACCGCCATAGCGACAGGAACGATCGATACAGTAGCGAGGATCGCTACGGAGACCGGGATCGTCACGGGGATAGAGATAGAGATCGTGACCGCCACGGCGACCGTGATCGCCACAGCAGCAGCCGCCACAGTGACAGTCGTAACGGAGATGGAAGCAAGAGGGACAGAGATGATCGGAGGAGTGATAGGGATGGGGGAGACAGGGGGAGTGGAGATGGGAGGGACAGAGGAAGCGATAGCTTTGCTGTCCCTGAACCACCTAAACGTAGAAAGAGCAGATGGGACAACTAAAGAGAACATAAACACATTAATCGATCTTTATGTGCACCCAACTGCTCCATAACAAGCTTGTCTGTATAGGCAGATAGCAGAGCATATCAGAGGCTGACACAAGCACAGAACCGTAGGGGATATTTTATAGATTTCGATGTCGAAGTGTGCCGAACCTCCTATCAGGCTGGTTAGGACGTCATGGTTTGGAGTTTAACAGTTTGGTCAGATCAGCATAAGCGGCTCCGAGACAGCTACTGTACATATACCATCTAAGACTGTTGTTACTGTAAGTCAAGTCAAGCAATACAGCTGTAATAAATCCTGTCCATTAAAAACAATCAAAATTAGGATGTGTTATCGTTGTTTGTCTCACTGGACTCATGCTTTTGGCTTGCAAACCTGATGCTTTATTTTTTTCAGTGGATTTTTGCCAAGTGTGTTTGTATTTTTGCATTTTGTTAATCTACAAAGCAAACTGTTTGATTTCTGAAGGCGCACTGTGATGATTCACAGTCACTCGAGTACATGTCAAAACAAATATGTATAGTTCTTTTTGTGTCTTGTAGTCAAGTTTTAGTGAAGTGCCTTTCTTTGGCATTTAGTCTGTATTCCAAAATGTTTTCAAGAAAATGCATTTGTTTGAGAGGAATTTCAAGTGTATATTCACATGGAAAATGAGAGGTTTTTGATTAAAAGGACTCCTTTGGCACGAACTTGTATATATTCATTTTTGGCTTTCATTACATAGTGATAGGGTCAGAAAGTTAGGATTGAGATGGGATGACATGATGCAAAGGGACTGGGTGAAATGAAACCCAGTCTGCCGCATTAAGAACTAAGCTTTTGTTGTATGGGCTGTTGCTTTAGCATCATGTGACATAAAAGAAGTTTTTACTGTTGATGTTAAAATCAAAAAAGGTGACATGGAAAGATGGGAGTTGTATATTTCTCTAAAGTGGTTTAAATTCATTTAATTTAAACTTTAAACAGTTTCTGGCAGCAAACAGCCACAAAAAAGTAGTTTTGTCATTTCTCACTGTGACCACTGGGGGGCATAAATGATTGTGATGCCCACTATTACACATACTCGTGGTGGTATCCATTATCATATTTTTGCAGACAGCTTAGATATTTGTGTATAATCCCTGCGCAAATTTTATTGACATAAACTACAAAACAAAAAGTAAATAACTAGCATGTTACAATTTTACTCCCCCTTTTCAAAAAAGTTTAACCAATTTTCTCTTCCATATTTGGCATTCACTTCACATAACGATTGGTTTAACTGCTTCAGTGTTTTGTACACTGTTCAACACTATGACCTGTATTTTCAAATTAGTTTTACCATGGCTAACTATTTAACTAACATTTACTAGCTTCAAGTTTGCAGCTTTTGATCCAAATGAAGTGTAATTTCCTGTATGTAAGAGCTTCAAAGAAGGCAACTGGACGTCTTTAACATGTCTCACCTTTCATCCAAGAGGCGTCTAAAAGGTGAAGAGTTCCAGGTACTTAAACCCTAGTGGGAGTTGTTTCTTAAGAGGGGATGATTTTTTTTTTAAAGTCGATGATGCAATGTCCTCGAATAACTTAAAGACGTCCAATCACCGTCTAAACTTTCAAGCTCTTAAGACTACCGTGACCTGGATCACCAAGAACCTACACAGATCTAAGACTATCTACTTTTGATGGAGCATTTCTACATTGTTATAAGAAAATATATGGATATAAATACACATTTTAGTCTTCTTACAATATGTAATTTATTTTGGTAACTTGTAATCTCCTGGTTTAAGAATTGATTGAATCAGGAAACAAGGAAACAAATGTAATGAATAAGGTGAAAGCTGATAGTTGATAAAGCAAATAAATATGTGTGCTGATAATATATCACACATTACCACACGATTAGATTTTTGTGTTATGACGAACAGCCTAAGATGTCTAAAGAACTTTCACTATAACATCTCAGTTTATCCACATTGAGTGACTTTACTGTCATTAATTCCATATCACTCACATTTATATGTCTTTTTGTTTTTTTACTCATACTGACCACTTGAAGTGTTTACCATACATTCACAAAACACTTTATTTTATGCACTTCAAGGACTTTACCTACCTCTTACCCATAGCCAATTCAGAATTCACAGATAATCTAATATGCATGTATTTTGACTAGAAGGAAGTCTAAGTACCCAGGGGCGAAGATGCAAACTCCACACAGGAAGGCTATAGCTCGGGTTCAAACAGTGCAGCTTTTAAAGGCACAAAACCTGCACAACACGCATTTTTGTAACAGATGAACACAGTACAATAGTATTTTGCACCTTTATGATTAGAACTACGTGTACTTTAAGTAATAAGTTAAAGATATTTTTAACTTATAACACAGTTTTACTCCTGTGTATAAATACTGCCATCGCATCACCCCACGAGGATTATCAGTGAATTACATTAAAATAAATAAATAAATAAAATAATGCACGATTCCGCGGTACATTTAGTCACATGGTTTTGACAAATTTAATGGACACAAAAAAACCAAAAAGCGTCGAAAGCTTACATGACATGTTCACACACTTATGAATTCCGGAAAGACACGTCCAGCAATAATATGAATAATATCAGAAGAAATGTGCAGTTCAAAGCAATTACCAAAGAATATCTAAACCAATAAGCCAGAAATTATTATCGTTGTTCTTTAAAAACAATTAGATTACGATTAACATATATTTAACCCTTTTAAAAAAACTTTCTGTTCGAGTCTTAGTTGTGACTTGTCCGATAACCTGCGAATGTGTCAGAACAGATGAGAACCAATAGCGTGCGACCTCCTGCCGGAGGAAAAAAAAACGTTCCGTTGAAAACCCGAAACGAGAAGCGAAGAGGAGGCAGAAATTCGCCGGCGTTGGGGTTACTGACTCCGAAAAAATCTTGCCTTAACCCAAAAGTGAATGAGAGGGAAGGTATCTGCCTCCAGCTACTGAGCAAGCAGACTCCGTGTTATCAGCCAGTGTGTCGCAGACAAGAAGCCAGATGGTGAGTGTGTATTTTTTTTTTTTGTCCGTTTGCACCGTGTGTGTGTCTGCAGCCTCTCCTCCCTCCGCCGCGCGCCCCTCTTCTTCTTTTAATTTTTTTGTGAGAAGATGTGAGGTGATGATGTCTTTCCACCCGGGAACGGTTAGCTGTGCAGAAACTGATTTGTTATGTAAACCACTGCGTGAATTGCTGGGGCAGGAGGAGAAAATCAGCTCTGAAAAATTTCCACAGAATTTAAATGCCCGCCGCCGCAGCCGCTGTGTTCCTCAAAAATGCTAACAGTGTGCCGCTTCTTGTCTGCTCGTTAGCTAGCTCGATGGCTAATTATTATAATCTAACCATAGTATCTAAATATACTATTAGTGCGTTATTACAAAGCACTCTTGCTTTTTATTAAGTCTACGACTTATTCATTTTCCTTCCTTTTTATCGGCCTACTTATACATGCGTTTAAATCAGTTGAATATTATGTGGCGTGCATTTATGTTTTTGTTTTGCTGGAGCTGCACCAGCCATAGCAGATTGTCATTACTTGCACCTGATATTTCTGTAGTAATTACACCAAACCATGGACGAGCATTCAAGAAACCTGGGAAAGAAAAGTACGCAAAAAAAAGTATAAAGGTGCATGTTGTATTCCGCTCACTGGGCATACTTTGCAGTCAGCTGGCTTCATACATGATCATAACATGAATGTTGACTAGTAGCATCCATCCAGGCATTCCTGCATCCCTAGGGAATAACTGTGTTCATTGAGGGATAAGCAATTATCCAGGTTTGAATACAATGGATCTACAATGAATATAATGGTCCTCTTTGACTTTACCCTGCAGCATACAAAGTCGCCTTCCAAATGTATAAGTGACTGGGTTTTCGGCTTTATTTGCACTTACTGTAGTGGTTTGTATTGTCAAACCATTATGTGCAGTGTGGTAAAACCACATTTCATCCATCCAAAGCACCACAGCTTTAGAAGTCTGTAATTATGGCCCTGGCATATGGCGAGAAGGCTTAAGTAAGTATACCGTCATTCTCTGATTTCCTACTATCATCAGTGTACTGTCTGGGTGTAATTTCAGTTGGAGTAGACTGTACAGATTGACACCCTGCTCTGCTGCCTGAACTACGTCAGTATCCTGCTGGATTTGGGAGCCTGTTGTTGCAGTTTGACTCACTTGTTTGGCCAGACAGTAAATAAATAAAGCAGCTTTCAGCAAACCCCATTTTCCAAAGCTGCAATGAGGACTACTAAAAATTGTATTTAGTTTGTCCATATGCTGCTCTGTCAAACAATTACCATTAACGGCACAAAAACCTGATTTGTTGGGCATGTCAGAAGTGCCATATGTTGGATGGAAGGGGGGGTTGCCTGCTGTCAGATGTGCAGAGGAGTATTAAATGGGTCGCCAGCAGGTCCATGGCATAGAGCTGCAGGAAAAAGTGGCACATAGTTACACTGGCTGCATACCTGTGCCTTTATATCCCCCTCTATCAATCATTTACTAAATTATAGTCATGGTTTGCTTTGAAAACAAGAAATATAGCCAGGAGGTATGTGTAAGCAGACAGGATCAGGCTTGGAAGGATGTTGAAACAATTTCACAGTTGATTTAATGCTTTTAACAGATTATATGTATATATATATATATATATATATATATATATATATATATATATATATATATATATATATATATATATATATATATATATATATATATATATATATATATATATATATGTATATATATATATATATGTATATATATGTATATATATATATGTATATATATATATATATATATATATATATATATATATATATATATATATATATATATATATATATATATATATATATATATATATATATATATATATATATATATATATATATATATATATATATATATATATATATATATATATATATATATATATATATATATATATATATATATATATATATATATATATATATATATATATATATATATATATATATATATATATATATATATATATATATATATATATATATATATATATATATATATATATATGTGTGTGTGTGTGTGTTTTTTATTGTTGCGTGGAAACGCCACTTCTTTGCAAGCCAAATCAGCTGTGTAGAGACAAATCAGTATTTTTCAATCATTGGGCAAATCACTGATTGCCAGTTGAGCACACAAATACACCTGACCTAGTAAAAGGAAAAAAATGCACGTCTCTTTCGTTTCCTGTGGGTATGTGCAGTCTCGTTTTAGAGTCTGTAAACCTGCATAAAGACTCATTCCAGGAAGTCTTAGTACGTTACTTTCTCTTTGAGTTATTTAATTTTCCTGAGAAGTTTTATGGCATTCTCTTGTAAATCAGATCTCAGACAGATGTGTGGGGCTGGTAATAAAGCTTTGGCTGCTCTACTCGTACAGCAACAATCCGGACCATTGCCAGCAACTGCTCCAGCTGAAGATAAGAAACTTCCAACATGATTATAGTCTTTTCTCCATTCTTTTTATACAGTCCAGTCTCCCCAGCCTCCCCCACTGCCATTTAAAGCTCTGTGTGTCTCTTCTTTATACCAGTATTTTTCAGTCTGGACTGAAACCATTAACTCGCATTACGTTTTGTCTCTGAGGTTGTCAGCACTGGTCCAACGTCTAAAGGCCTCACAGAAAATAGTTTTGAAGTACTCCAGTTCCTCACAGCATTATAAGTCAACAGAGAACGTCTAAGATATCTCATGTCTGTGGGGGTCTGCAGACAATCACCTCACAAATGATTACTTTTGAACTTGAGAAGTAACTACTTAAGGCACTTTATTGAGCAACATTTAATTCCCTGTTCCTTACCCTCCAGTGCCACTGTGATGGAAATTTTGCTGTGATTGCAAAGCAGATATTTGCATGGGGCCATTTTTTTGTAGACGGGATGAGGCATGTTATGGTGAATTCCATTCAAGGAGAAGAAGTTGATTGTGAAATGGTCTCTCTTCTGAAGTCCCTGATAACATCAGATCATGTCTTGAACTTGCATCAGTTTCTGCTTTACCTCCAGCAAGCTTGCTGAAAGCAGTGGCCTAATCTACATCGAGTCAACACAGACTCCGGGTCTCCAACACATTCTTTCATAAGCTGGTTTTACTTCTTTCAGTTTTAAAAAGAAACCATAAACATACCACCTGCTGCTGAATACCAGGACCAACTGTTTGGTTTAGCACTACTGGGACAAGAATGATGCAGTACGTTTTCCCTTAAACCAACCTTTCTAATTTGGTCATTTCAGCAAAGGTATCCCTGCAGTGCATCTTATAAGTTACCATATGTTTCTTGCTTTTAATTGCAAGTGATAAGTCAGTAACACTTTCTCCTTTTGAAATGGCAAACTACTTCTCAGAAATGATACATGCAAATGATATTAAAATGTATGTTGTGGTTTTTGTACTACTGAAAGACTTCGCCTACTTCTTAAATTAACAGAACAGCAAAACCAAAACGAAAATAGAGATCAGAAATGGTTGGGATTGACTTGTTATTCATCAAAAAGTTAATGCACAGCCTATTTCCAAAAAATTTTCTGGTTGCAGCTTTCTTGTATGACAATCTTTTCATTTTCACAGTTAAATGCCAAGATAATGAAACAATGAAAGAAAGACTGAATCAGAAAAGCACTCAAAAGATGTTATCTTCTTCTGTTAGAAATGATCCCTGGCAATGATGTTTTATGAAAATAATTGGCAGATTAATCAAAAATGGATATAGTTTTATTAGTCTCACTGTTCACCCCTTAAGTTCATGTCGTCCTTCATTAACATAGGTTTCACGAATCTCTTTGTCAATCTTATACAGGAAGTGAAAAAACCTATGAGACGTGGACATGTGATAAATGGTCTATACTGTTAAACACAGAAAATGCTTCGTCATTTTCTTCTTTTATACAGGAAGTTCAAAAGAAGAAGTTAAGTAGTGGTCAAGCAAAGACCAAAACTTGGCTCAGATATGATTACTCTGCAGACTGTTGAGGCAAACCTCCATCTGTGCTCTTACGAGCGAGACCATGTCATCCTTCTTTTAGCTGCTCCCCAGCCAGTAGCCATGTTCAAATATTTCTGCATCACAGATTTTGTTTATAATTAACCTTATATAAGATGAGTGTTTTATTTTTTCCTTTCTTGGCATGTTGTCCACATAGCTTGCTGCGTCTCTGCACGTTAAGCGTTATCGATTCTCTTCAGCAGCTGTTGTAGTTGTTGGATCATTGCCGTAGCTTGCACATCCATATTACATACAGTTAGATATTTTCTGTAAAATAAATATTCAGGCTCTAGGTTCATGTTGTAAGTACTGGTCTGGAAAATTAGCTCATTTACACTGTTGTGTGATGTGTTAATGACGACGAGGTACTTTGTTCAGTTTGTTTCACTCTACTTTCCAAATTATTAAACAATGATCTTGTTTCTAAAAATAAGAAAGTGAGCGAGAGAGAGAGAGAGAGGGAGAGAGACTGGGAACCTTATTTGATAAATGACATTTGTTACATAGCTTCCCTGCATTCCCTTGTAGGGGCCTGCTGCAGTGAATTGTGCAGCACTCTGTGTTTTAAGTGATAATCAAGTGTGAAGTGGTGGCGTTTGCCTTCTTGTTTTCTGTCCATCAGCACTACAAGAGAATAAATGTGTGTCCATTTTGAACTTCACTAGTATGTTGAACTTTCACCCCATAATACTCTTTTAGAGTTTTTGTAGCTAGTTAAACGTCTGTGATTTACATCAGCAGACAGGTCTTGTATACACTTTTAAGATTTAGAGATCGGAGGCCCTGGTTTGTAGTTTTGGTGCTTGTTTAACGTCAACATCAGTGAAGAATGTATACACTTTATTGCTATATACTTCCTATAATTCCTAAATGGCATCTCCACATACCCCATTACGACTCCTCTTGATTTTGACAGAATAAGAACAGACCTGAGGGCCATTTGACTCCCTGGTCAAACACATCATTCATGGCCTCAAAGAAAAGGAGAGTAGGATTTTGGGACCTTTGTATTTTAAGTCAAAGGATTAAAATATACTTCAACATGGAGATCAGGATGCGCAGTTGCTTACTGCTGCTAAGAGCTGTGTAGGAAGAATACTGTAGCTAAGAATATAAATAGGGAAAATGGCTAACATGCCTCTGCCATACTGTAACAAAAATTACCCTGTAGCGCCAGTACTAGCAAGCGATGGTGCTACGGGGTTGATGTGTCGCTTCTTATTTACTATACAAATGTAATAGAGGTCTTTAACCTTCAATCTAAGTCAACAAAAGTGAACAAAACCTCCTAGGTGGTTGCAGCATGAATACAAATGCACACAAGCAGACGTGCATGTGAGATTAAAGCGATGTGAGGGCTGAATGTGAGGAATGATGCTGTGAGCTAAGAGTAGAAGCTCTTTTCCAAGAAGATTTGAACACTTGAGTGAAAGTGCTCTTTGTTTGGTAAGATAACCACACTCCAGCTGGCTCTAGCTCCTCATACACTGGTATGCTGAACTGCCCCACAGTTAAAACAGTGTTATTCATTGCAGGCCTAATTAATCACTCCACAAAACTTTATTTATGTTTAGATCCATTTTTATCTTAAAAAAAAATGTTTCTTGCGATTTATTCATACAGCACAAAGTTGCCATTTACAGTCAGTTATTAGTAAGAAAGTTGGTTAGGTACATAGTGATTGTACTCCTTGTTGGGACTGTGTAAGACAGAGGAAGCCAGATGTGTCAAAACAACTTCCTGCCACATTCAAGCTGTTTGATGGCAACTGAGACCCATATAAGGTAAAAGAAGACAAGATGGCACAAGCTGATCTCAAGTCTTCCTGCATGTTTGTGTACATGTTTTTGGAATGAATGCCCAGGCCTAACATAGAAACTAATGCTGCTGGGTTATTTTTACCAAAGAGAAAACAAAACATTAGCTAGTCTTTGCTTTTGCTTTGATCACTTTACCCTTTTTACATTTATTTCATGATTTCATTTGCACAACTTCCTTATCAGCCTTTACAGCCTTCTACTGATGTAAATATTCTCTGCAAAAAACTTAAAATACTACAAAATCAAACTTGAGTTTCTGCAGTGTTCAGTCATTTGAGAAGATCAGAGGCATGCTAGTTTCTCAGTTGTATTGCAGCAACAGGAAGTGGTCTATCATGCGTTCTGCTAGATAACCAGAAAAGTGTGAGCTGTCTGCTAGCGAGCAGCAGCAGCATAATGACTGAGTTCAAGATGAATGGGGGATAACGAGGAGACGTCCAACTGTTGGGATGTGATTACATCTACAGGAAGCTGCATGGCCCCACTGTTAATGAACCAATCGTTTCAAAGTATGTCATCCGGTTGTCATAAATACAGACAACACCCTTGCTGTTCTCCCCTTGAGGGTGCATTAAAGGCAGCCCTGTTCAAAAACAGTATGCTAATTAATACAGCAACAGTTTACACCGTTAATCAAGTAGAACCTCTCTAATCATTAAACTAACATGTGATGTAAAATCCAGGAAGTGTGATTTAATAATCCATACATTGTGAAGCCACATTTGTCAATAAAGCTTTGCAAAACTTTATCATTTATGATTGTAGCCACAAATACTTGCTTAGCTGTGGCCTTGTTGCACTTCAATGAGCAGGAGTTCTGTGACGACGTGAATTGTGTGCTTAATGGAGACCAAACATTAGCCTGACTTTGACAGTAATATAAATGAGAAAATAAATAATAATTTTTTACATACAACACATAGTGCCAATATAAGTTACGTCTAGCTAAATTGGATTTTATGGGGCAATGGGACCAGTTGCTGTGATCTGTAAGACTTCATTTGCTCTACTGTTCAAAACAAACTTCTGACTACCAAGAAACCTCCTGGATCGTTGACTCCTATACATAGTACAGGGAGCTAGTTTTTCAGGCATGTCAAGCACATTGCAATGCTATTTAGCACAGGTTTGTTGCTTAACTTCTACTCTTGACTCGTGTCAGCAGTTCAAGAACGATTCATGCTCTAATGCGTCTTAACTGTTTGTTTGTTATTTTGTTTCCAAAGCTGTAATAAACCTGCAAAAAAACAGCAATCAGCATTTGTCTCTGATGCTAAAGAGCTTTAAAATTTATAGCAGCCTCTGAACCCCCATAACCTCACCCCAACGTCCAGCTCCAGCCAGATTGCCTTATATAACAGGGTTTTAGCAAAGTCTGCAGTGGACTTTCCCCTACCTCAACAGAGACTTCCCTTCTTCTGCACACTAAGTTTTCTTGAAGTTCTTATTGTGCTTGTTTTGAATGTTTTCCTGTTTATTATCTGCTTGATCTACCTGTTAATCCTGCTTAAAGATGTGATCATATTCATTGCTTCAGGAAACCTACTGCAGTACTACTGTCACTTCCTCCAGCGAGTTTTTCCTCTTTCTTAACCTTCTTCGTGTCTGAGAAGTGTCTCTTTTGCTTATAAAACTGAACGAAACTGCAGTTGCGTGACAAAAACATTCAACACCCGTAGTGTGCAGAAAACTGTGCTGACTTGTGTTGTATGGCAGCCAGAGAATTAAAGAGTAAATTTATGAATGTCCATGATTGTAGGGTTGAGTCAAACAAAATGGTTCATTACATGAACTGATTACAGATTGCAAAGTTGAGTCATTTTTAAGATAAAGACTGGCAGCAGCACATCAGTTTTATTACTTCAGTGAGAACTCTTCTACCTTTTGTAATAGAGTCCATGCCATTATCCCTTAAAATTTCTTAACTGAACGACTGAGTCTGAGTTGTTCTGCTATGTTGAGGGCAGATCCATGCAGAGCAACGCACAGCTCAAGTCACATGACTAAACAGAAGGCACCTGATCCTCTCCCAGGGGTGTAAAGAGACAGATGGAGTGAATAGAAAGAGATCAGATTGACACTATTAAAACACGGGCAAAGGTAACAAGAGGACAGTAAAAATACCCTTTATTATGATTTTTGTGACGCCTGTAATTTTATTGGACAGTTTCCTTTTGGCAGCGTTACCTAATATTTCTAATGCGTATATAGCATACACACACATGTTATGCATTATACATATTTGAATCATTTATTTAATCGTTAAATGTATTTTTGTGTGTTTACACAGGACAACGCCACGGAAGAAAAATCAGTCCAACGATCTAAGGTAAATATATATGTGTTTGTCTTATCTCAAGTTCACGGCTCTGTGTTCACCTGCTTGTGATACTTCACTTTCATCAGCTTTTGATCTTAGGAGAGAGCATTTAGTGTCTAGCTTTCATCTTGCTAAAGCTAAACGGCTGTATTAGGAACATTATGTGCATGCCTGGTAGTAAAGCAGTATATTTGTGTGCTCAGTCCTTCAGCTTCAACACCCAGAAGGAAGTGTGTACATCATGTTTGAAGACAGTCTACCCAATGGAGAAACTGGTTGCAAACAACCTTGTCTTCCATTCAGCATGTTTCTGCTGCAGGCACTGCAATGCCAAACTCAGGTGACTATATATAGTATACTGCTATTTTATTTTTTTTCCTGTTTTCTCCTGACCACTGTGATCGGCATGTAACTCTTTGATTCCTCCATTTCTGGCAGCCTTGGCAGTTTTGCATCTCTTCAAGGCGAATTTTACTGCAAACCCCACTTCAAACAACTGTTCAAGAGCAAAGGAAACTATGACGAGGGTTTTGGACGTGAGCAGCACAAACAGCTCTGGGCCGCCAAGGAGACAAATACTATAACAAAGACGCCATAATCATCTGCCTTTGTCCTGTCGCAGACCTGCCTCTTCTTTTCCCTCCTCCTAACACCTCCAATGCATCACGATGAACACATGCCTCATAAGCTGGGGCACTGTTAAATCACCCACACACTCACTCGCTTTTTAAATGCCATCAAAACAAATACATGCACAGACATCTAGAAAATTACTGGGCAGTCATGATATATACCACTTACCGTAATTTTGAGTATAATTTGATGATAACTGTTAATTTCCTAATTGTATTTTCCAATTTCCTGTTTGAAATTGGTAGTTGATTGTGACCAAAAGCCTTCTCTAGTGTGGAGAGTGGAATAGTGAACAGTTTTTTTTCTCTATTTTGTTTTAATTAATTGCACCCTTTTATTTTTAGAAATAAGTAAACTGTATGCTCAGGCAAACATATCTAAGGGGTTAAAGAGCATCACATGTTTTGCGTTAGGGCATACACTCAGGTCAGTTTTAACCCATGGGTTTAAAAGAAGACTTATCAGATTTTATTACTCATTGTAAAAACACACACATCAAATTAAAAAAAGATCCTCTGTATTATGACAATGCTGTCAGACAGGTTTGTCAGGTTTCATATATTTGAGGAACAAACAGGGTACAATGTACTGTAAAATAACCGTGCACGTTAGCAACAACTCACCTCTTGTGTTTATATTTTTGCTTTCGTTAGTTTTATTATTGCTCACTTCATCACACAGTTCTTCATTATTTTAATGAGTCTTGCATGTTGGTATGACTGGGTCCTGATAGCCTTATCTTATGACTGTATTGGTCTTTTGTGGTGTAAGTGTTATTTTCATTTGTTTCTCTTACATAGCGATTCTCTTTAACATTTTTAGACCCACTTGAGTTTAGATTTGATTGATGTCATGGCATAAGTTGATCTCTGAGCTTTTTATGGTTAACATTGTAATGAATTTTTCAGATTGTGCTTTGTATACTGTCTGTATACTAGCTGTAGTTTGTGATTAGTAAACATTCCCCACTGTGCTGTACCCTTGTCATGCACATATATCTACACACAATCACCAGACAAAAGGTTAATTATGGCAGGGAAGCTGAGCTTTAGTATGTAAACATCCCTCCATCTGTCCTATGACACATTTTAAGAGGAATTGTAAACACCTGGATAAATTGATTATTGCATGTATGCTATAAATGAGGATGTTGATGGACAGAGCTTAGGTCTCACAGTGTGTTGCTTCATAATTTCATGCTTGTCAGCTTGTTGTTGTCTTGTGATGAAGTTTTAAAAGCTGTATTATAGTGACATAAACATCCAGTCACTCTGTCTTGAACCCCTGAGTCCTTTTTCAGTTAATGCCTTCTGGTTCTCCTGTCTTATTTGCTAAATGCAACTGGACCTATTTCTTAATATAAATGTTACAATGTTACAATAGATGGATGGATAGTTTGTCACATATTTGGGCACCTTGATGTGTGGCTGCATGCAAAAGCCAGTGCAGAGCACCCCCTGCTGGGAAAAGTGTGACAATAGCATCTCACATGAGAGGATAAAACTATAACTTGCCCATGATTTGAGTATAGCCTTTTATTTTCAAGTTTTTGAGTAGGATCAGCAGCTAGCCGAGCCAACAGCTTTTGATCTTATTTAGTTTTAACATGTAAGAACAATTAATTCAATGTAGATTTCCATGGTTTTATTTCATTCTGTACAAAGGATAACTCCAAAGCCATTAAATCATCACATTTTAGAAAATACCACTGACACTTGAATGGCACAAAGTACTTTCTGTGACTGAAGGTTTACTGTTAATTTGAGCTTGTTGTGCAGAATAGGAAGCAAAACAGATGGACTTTTTTTTAAAGAGAAGCCTTAGAAGACAAAGAGCTGACCTTATTGCTTTTTCAAAACACCTTTGAATGCACAGATCTTTACAACAAAATCTTGTGATCATGCCTTTTTAAAAACAGATCTGGTTATTGTAGAGTCCAACTCTTTAACAAAGGATTACTTCACTCAACCAGCAGCCATTTTTCCCCACCTAACCATCTTTATTCACATGTACAAAAGTTCTAATTCTACTATGTGTGAACATGTATGTTTTCTTTATGTCATTTTAAAACGGCCCTCTGGATCCCAGAGAATGCTTTAAAAATCAAGAGAATTGTATCTAAAAATGCTGTGTTTGTCATTCTCTGTTAGCAGTTCGCCAAGGTACAACTGCAAAATCTGTGAATTGCAATGTCCAAGTCTAATAGAGCAGACAAGGTACACTTTACACTGGTGCCACAAGGCTCAGGTGAATGATTGCAGTGTGACGTTTTGTTGTTAAATCTGTGAATCATTTCATTTCTGTGCTACACTTGATGTGGAATTCCTTTTTTATTGCCGTTGTCATCAAGACATTTTAAATGTATGCATCTTTGAAAGTGTATTCTATATTACAGACATGACCTGTGGATTGAGGTGGCCTTACAGCAAAAGGATGCTTGGACTGTATGCAGTCTTTCTCCTCTCTTCCTCCTCCTCTCTCTTGCTTAGTTGTAGTATGGTACATTTTAAAATGTGAGCGCCCTCTTTCTACGCCAATATACACAATCATTTGTGCATATTTTTGTTTTTATTTTTTTTTACATGCTTTTGGAAAAAAATAAATAAATAAAATGCTGGTGTTGATTTAACACACTGAGTTTTACATTGTCTTTATTTGCATTTTATTTGTGGTGAAATACTTCGATCTAATAAAGTTTAGCTGTAATGGAAGTAATCCAAAAGGTAATTGGTTACATTTAAGTACAACTTCGAAGTACTTGATACACTACACTTATATTCCAATACAGTGCAGTGAAAAATACTGCCCATCTTACTCTGCAACATTTAGATTTATATTACAGCTTTTTTGTAATATTTTGTAATATATTTTGTTTTTGAATGTGGTTTAGTTAGTTACTGTTCTTACTGGAGCAACTTTGACCACAAAATATTATCTGGAATTAACAAAGTATTCTGATTATGAATATAGAACTGTCACGGCTGCAAAGCCGGTGTGTTAAAGGAACGGACCCAAAATCAGAGACGGGAGAAAACGAACTAAGTTTAAGACAAAGTGAGCCGTTTATTTGGCTGAAAAACATGAATACAAAATCCAAAGCAAAACAAACAGTAGCAAAAACAAAACTAAAACCTAAACTGAAAAGACTGGACTATAACAGCTATAACCAAAGAGAACATGAACATGATTATGAGCAGGAGCATGAGAGAAGGTATAGGACCCCTCAAAAAAAAAAAAACGTGAACTTGAAACATGAACATGCCCTGAACAGAATCCTGGAAAACACTTAAAACCTGATGTGGAGGAAGGAAAACAGACAACCTGACAAAGACTGAATGAAAACACACAGACTAAATACACACAAGAGGTGATCAGGGGAAGTGGAAACACATGGGAAAACAGCTGACTGGAATGAACATAATGACAAAACACAATGAACATGGAAACACCCGACTCTTCAAAATAAAACAGGAAACATTGAGAGACGTAGACATGACAGCACAAGCTTGGCAATATGGAACACACAACAGACATAAGACATATGACAGGCTAGGGAGACACGGAACACCAGAAGAGACACATAAGAATGGATAAAGGAGATGAGAGCACGGGCATAACTAAAGGTAAAACACTAAGGACAAGACAACTACACAGAGGACAGAAAAAGACTCATAACTCAGGAAACATAGGTGAAACAAAAACAAGATTAAAACTCAACTAAATCCTAACTAATAATAACAACAACACAAGAACTTAATTTTCAATATAATATAAGAAATCAAAAATACAAAATTGACTCAAAATGCTGAGTCACAGATTTTGAATATATAAATGTTCAAATATATGAAGCAAGATATATGGAATTATGTAGCAAAGAAAAAAATCATAAATAACTCTAAATATGTTTTATATTATAGATTCCTGAAAGTAGCCACTCCTTTGCTTTGTTGACAGCACAGCAAACCCTTGGCCTCTCAATGAGCTTCATGATGTAGTCACCTGAAATGGTTTTCACTTCACAGGTGGACCTTGTCAGGGTATATTTGTGGAATTTCTTGCCTTCTTAATGGGGTTGGGATCGTCAGTTGTGTTGTGCAGAAGTCAGGTTAATACACAGCTGACAGCCCTATCTGACAACTGTTAGAATTCATATTATGGCGAGAACCAATCAGCTATGTAAAGAGAAGAGATAGTCCATCATTACTTTAAGAACTGAAGGTCAATCACTCTGGAAAATTGGTAAAACTTTGAATGTGTCCCCAAGTGCAGCGGCAAAAACCATCAAGCATTACAATGAAACTGATTTACATGAGGACCAGCCCAGGAAAGGAAGACTAAGAGTCATCTCTGCTGCTGAGAATAAATTCATCCAAGTCACCAGCCTCAGAAATCCCAAGTTAACAGCTCCTCAGGTTACAGACCAGATAAATGCCACACAGAGTTCCAGCAGCAGACAGATCTCTCCATCAACTGTGTAAAGGAGACTGTGCGAATCAGGGCTTTATGGTCAAATAGCTGCTAAGAAACCACTATTAAGGAAAAGTAACAAACAAAGAGATTTGTTCGGGCCAAGAAAGACAAGAATGGACATTAGACCAGTGGAAATCTGTGCTTTGGTTTGATGAGTCTAAATCTGAGATCTTTGGTTCCACCCGCAGTGTCTTTGTGCAACACAGAAAAGGTGAACGGATGGTTTCTACATGCATGGTCCCCACTGTGAAGCACAGAGGAGGCGATATAGTGGTGTGGGGGGACTTTGCTGGCAACACTGTTTGGGATCTATTCAAAATTGAAGACACACTGAACCAGCATGGCTACCACAGCATCCTGCAGCGACATGCCATCCCATCCAGTTTGCATTTAGTTGGACCATCATTTATTTTTCAACAGGAAAATGACCCCAAACACAGCTCCAGGTCGGTAAGGGCTATTTGACCAAGAAAGAGAGTGATGGATTGCTGCCTGGCCCCTACAGTCACTTGACCTAAACCCAAATTATATGATTTAAGACGAGATGGACCGCAGAGTGAAGTCAAAAGGGCAAAAAACTGCTCATCATCTCTGGAAACTCCTTCAAGACTGTTGGAAAACCGTTTCAGGTGACTATCTCATGAAGCTCACCGAGAGAATGTTAAAAGTGTCCAAAGCAGTAATCAAAGCAAAGGGTGGCTATTTTCAAGAATCTATAGTATAAAACACGTTTTGAGTTATTTCACACTTTTTTGTTTACTGCATAATTCCATATGTGCTCATTTGTAGTTTTGATGCCTTCAGGGAGAATCTACAGTGTAAATAGTCATGAAAATAAAGAAAAACAATTAAATGAAAAGGTGTGTCCAAACCTTTGACTGGTGTGTGTGTGTGTGTGTGTGTGTGTGTGTGTTTGTGTGTGTGTGTGTGTGTGTGCGCGCGCACACGTGTTTCTGATTCTTTTAGATAAATTGCATATATTGTATAATTGTTGCATTACACTGCGCAATAAATGTTTCAAATACATGCCGCGCAACAATAATCCTATGATATAATGAAGTACAACCCGTTGACCTTTTTACATAAGTATTCCACTCCCTCCAGCTCCAGTACTGCTGAAACCAAAATAAAATGAAAATACTTGACTTCAAATACTTCACGTTAGATTATTCTAACGTAAATTTAAATTCAATTAGGGAATGCACGTTATTGTTCACTCTTAAAGGAAAACATTGGACGACTTAGACGGATGAGGACTGTTAAGTTAAAAGCTGTGAATTTCGGATTTTCCAACTCTTTTTCACGGCAGCAAACGCTTCACGACGTCACAGCTGGTCCGCCCCTCCAATAATATTGTGCGCGCTCCAGAAAGAAGACTTCCACCGAGTAACAGCGCGTCCCCGCGGCTGCACGGCTCTAATTTAGATAGTTTAGGAGTCAGAAATCCCCCCGGGAATAAATCATCGTTATTACCAGCGTTTGGATGGCGGACAGTGAAGCATCTGGGAAACATGGATACAACCTTTGCGAGCCGTTTTCATGACTTGTTGGAAGCATAAAAGCTGGTTCCGGTGGCGATATTTTTTCTGTCAGGAAGTTTGACGTATTCAGCTGAAGATTATTTCTTGCTTTGTTTTGGTTCGGAAAAGTTGTGGACGACCGCTGGCTCCTCTCAACAAACGACATCTTTGTTACTGTCGCTGAAAACAGACCGAGCTCGTCTAATTTATGTTTTTTTTTTGTTTATTTGTTTGTTTTTAAATATCAGTTTGCTGTTTATATGAATACTCCAGGATCTACAATTTTAGAGTCTGCAGCCCTGCGAAGTCTAAACATCGATGGACTTTATCCTACTTGGCTTCGCATGACATAACGCATCTGGTTAAAGTATATAATAAACTCAAAGGTAGTACTTTTTTCTGCCAATGTCCCTTTAGTCTGTGTTATTTTTAAGTCTGAACTCAGCTCGGTGCTCTCTCAATTAAATTCATCTGCACATTTTTATAGGCCAGATCGGCCTTCGTGTGTTCTTGCCTGATTATGTTTATATCATCATTCACGTTGCAATGCGATGCAGTTATGTGCAATGCAGCAATGAGAATAAAAACATCTTCTGCCTAGGATATTTTGGATTCAAACCTGGAACCACGGTCGAGGAAAATCTGCAAACTTAGCAGGAAGAGAGGCCATCAGAATCACGGAAATCGTACGGTCTTTCCTCTGGCGAGCTGCTACCCACAAATGGATTTCATACAGGCCATACGGTTACTGTTACACTTTGGTTTGGCAGTTTTTGTTCGTATTTAACACTGTAATGGGACACGGCTCTGAATACATTTCTAAATTCATCGATTTTTAGTGTGACTTCTAAAGATGTTTTGGAAATTTAAGTTTTCCAAGGATCCGAGGCTACAACGGCGCAAAAGTTTGCCTCTGGGCCACAGCTGGAGCTGTTTGATGTAGGTTTTCCCATCGGAACATTTTCTCTGTGAGGCTTACAGCTGCCTCATGTGACCGTGCTTGTTTTTACAACCTGGAAAGAATCGGTTTGTGTGTGTGATCTAACTTTCCGTTAAAGAAGACAAGCCCTGGTACCTGGGGGGGTCAGCCCCGCCGATGGCACCTTTACATTCACTCACACTCTTTGGTGTGTTGGTCTGACCGAGGACACTAATGGACGTTAACAACAGCTGGACCTACTGCGTCATTCCTGCCGCTAGACTACGGTGACCAGTCGGCTGTACGCGGGAGAACCTCGGTCCTGACCTGACCTGCTGAGACTACAGGTGAGGGTTGTGAGCTACACCTGAGAGTAGTGACAGGTGTAAATAATGCGCTGTGTTCAGTCGACAGGGAAAAAATGTGTCGGGATTATATATTTGAAATATTTTTTAGATGTGTCTGCCAAAAACAGAAATGCAAGCTTTTCTAATTATTTACGTGGGTCGGTTTTATTATTATTATCATTATTATCATTATTATTATTATTATTGAATAGGCTATGTCCTGGAAATTATTTGTTTTGCTGAATTAGTTGAATAAAGTCTAAGAAATTGACGGTATAAAAAGCTGGGGGGAATTGAAAATGAATATAGATTGTAGTTGCTAATATTTTCTAAAAGTTTCCATTAAAAAAGGACTTGTCTGTGACCTCTTGTCTTAATCAGTCAGGGTTGAAAATGCCATCCAGCTTTCCACCTTTTTAATTGAGAAAAAATTTAAATTCATATTCCATAGTGAATATATAACAGCTGTGCTTACTAAATTTAATAGCTTATCTTCCTCGAGCATGTGTGTCATTCCATTCTGTTCCATTTTCTGTCGTGTGTCTGGGTTCGGGTTGCGTGGGCAGCCATCTAAGCCTCCCTCTCCCTGGTCACCTACTCCAGTTCATCTGGAGGACTGCTGAGGCATTTCCAAGTCAGCCAAGACATTATCTCTCCAGTGTGTGCTTTTTCTACCCTGGAGCCTTCTCCCAGTTTGGACATGCTCAAAAAAACCTTCCTAGGATGGGACCTGGAGGAATTCTAGTTAGATGCCCAAACTGCCTCAACTGGCTTTTATCAATATGGAGGAGTAGTGGCTCTAATGTGAGTCCTTCCCAAATCACTGAGCTCCTCATCTTTTCAATAAGGGAGAGCGTCAGGAAGTTTATTTCCACTGCAATCTCATTATTTGTTTTGGTCACTACCCAGAGGTCATGACCATAGGTGAGGGTAGGAATGTAGATCTGTGCTTTCAAACACAGCCCTCTATTCACCAAAACACCCTGATCACTACAGACACTGAGCCAATCTGTGTGTCTATCACTTGCGAACAAGACCTCGAGTTACTTAAATGCCTCCACTTGGGGCAGCAACTCGTCCCTGGCCTGGAGTTGGCACTCCACCCTTTTCTGGCTGAGGTTCATGGATTCAGACCTGGAGGTGCTGGTTCTCATTCCAGCTACTTCACACTTGCTTGCAAACCAACCCATGTTACGCTGGAGATCACTGCCTGATTAGGACGGAAAAACCACATCATCTGCAAAGAGCGGAGACGTGATCCTGAGACTGCCAAAGCTGAAGCCCTCTGCCATGTGGCTATGCCTTAAAAATTCTATCCATAAAAGTCATGAACAGAATCTCCAACAAAGGGCCAGAAGGACTGCCCTAAACTTCCAAGTGATGCTGCAGAAGCATGTCAAACAAGACAGCCACAAGTTCAGAGTCTTAAGGAAGTCGGGGCAAATTTCATCCACTCCAGGGGCTCGACCTCTAAAGAGTTTTTGACTACTTCAGTAAATCAGTCACAGTAATGGGCCAGTCACCCCTCCTTGTCCCCAGAGTTTGCTTCCACTACAGAAGGTGTGTCAGTGGGCTTGAGAAGCGACTATATCCTCTATTGAGGTCAGCAGAACTCCATCCCCATTGTAAACAGCGTGAGCAGGAAGCTGCTTCCCCTTCCTGAGTCACCTGACAGTTTGCCATAATTGCCAAGTGAGACCGAAAGTCTTGCTTCATTGCCTCGCCAGACTCCTCTCAGACCTGGGTTTTTCACTATATGTTTGGGTACGCCAAGTCTGTCCAGCATCTTCTACCACCACCTGTTTTAACTTATAGCCAGGTGGTGATCAGTTTACAGGTCTGCTCATCTCTTTACCTGAGTGTCCAAAACATACGGCAACAGGCAGATGGTCTGATAACAAAAACAATTACAAAGTCAATCTACCTGACCAAATCACTGCCGGTGGATTGCCCCCTTCCTCCCAAACCCAACCCCCAACCAGCAATTGACTCCAGGGTGGGGCCCCAGTAACCCTATCCCAGGGTATCCATGCCCCTTTTTGTTTGTTTGTTTGTTTGTTTTTCCTTCATCTTAGGGATTTTGTGAATCACTCTTAGTTTGGCCCCTCAAACAGGACCAATTTGCTTTGGGAGACCATACCAGGGGCAAATTGCACTCAACAACATAGCTCCTGGGATCATGTGTGCACACAAACCGCTCCATCATGATAAGGTGGCAATTCATGGAGGGGGAGGTGGCTGTACTATTTTGCAGCATACCCCCTTCTGCAGTTAAACGTTAAATAAAACAACTGAACAAAAATCAACTCAACAGCTAAATTAATAACTTGTACCCAAAGCTCCACAGTGCAGTTATTTTTATTGATCTGAATTCCAGAGCAGCACAGGAAAGAGTGTGTCACTGAAGTCTGAGATGGCAACAAACACCTACACTCACGTATAGTCATTTTACAATATTCAAAAGTCTAAATTTAGGTGTGACAGAGTTTATCAGAATAACTTAGGTCAATAGGGGAAGTCTTTGGACCAGATTATTATGGGCATATAAAAGCATACATCTGTTTTATGGACGATAAGTCAGAACTTCTGTGTCAGAACTTCCAGATACAAAGTAACTTATGTGTATCTGGAGATGTAAGTTGGTTTTCTTAACAATTTCTGTTGAAAACTAACCTTGAATAACTTCATGTTACTATTTAAAGAAAAAGAGAGAATTGATAATGAGTGATGCAATTGCTCAGTAACTGTAATATTTTGCATGATGAAGTATTGAGAGGAGACATATTAGAGGATGCTTTGAAAGGCTAGATTTAAATGCGACTATGAACCTAGAACAGATCTCACTAGAGGCTATTCCCCACGCCATCCTGGTTAGAGTTTAATTTTTGTCATATTTGTATTGAGGAGTAAGCAATGGGCCCATTTGCTGGATACATCTGACTTTGATTGCCAACTCCTGCTACTAAGATAACTGCTACTAAGACAACTTTGTTTTAAAGCTAATATACAGTAGTATATTAGCTTTAAAACAAAGTTGTCTTTATTCACAACACTTTTGCAAGCTTATCCATGAATGCAACAGAAGGTGCCAGCTTTCTGTCTTTAAATCTTTTTCGGTGGTTTTCATGTTAACATGCACAATGAACAGGATTTCCAAAACTCAGATTTTGATGTACATTGTACATAAGCTTTGATTTTCAGTGTATTTCCATGTGTGAAAACACTACAGAGGACATTCTAAGACTCCACGTAGCCAACACAAGCACAAGCTCTTTGTTGAGATTGCAATATTTAAATGTGGTGGGTTGCCCTAAATGAAAAGCACATGTGCACCTGAAACAGGACAGACATCAGGCCATGGGATTTTGCTACGAAGCCCTCAGTCCAAATGCATCACTGGCTTGAGACAGGGGACTGTGGCTGAGAAAAACAGCCTCAGACTAAACACCTCTTAAAGCAGACAGAGAAGAGAGGGTGGAGGAAAATCCATGTAAATCCTGCTAGTCCTGGAAATGCGATACAAGGAAAATAAAGCAGGCACAGCTGACTGGACTGGTACAGTGCAGCTTTGCTCTCCATTGAATTCCCCGAATTCCGCTTAGGAGGTAATTAAAATCAGGAGAAGCAAGAGAGAGATGAGGGTAGCTTGGGGACTTGACAGAGAAGCCTGTTGTGCTGTTGACCATAAGGACCACTTGAGTTGAGGTTTTGTTTCTAAATACTGTGTTGACTGTTCTCTTTCTCACACATTTTTTTTTAGGTAATGCATGAGGTAATTGCTCTATGTTACCTCAGGTGTCTGTACACGAATGCAGCAGTGAGAAATACACACTGCATAAATTCAGTGTTATTTACTTTGGAATTAGATGCTATAAACAAGTTCAAGGACTGCAGGACAAAACTATTTGGCACCTTCACCGTTGGCAGGGCAACTTGAGAGTAGCATAAGCTTGAAAGCAATGTGGCAACGCTCCGGCGACCACAGACGGACATGCCCTGCATTCCTGTGGGTGATTATTACCCAGAAATCCACAAAGTCAATGAGTTGCCTCAGGTGCCGATGCTGCTTATTTCATGTACAGTAGAGTTTCTCGTGTTCTTGTTTTCCTTTAAGACAGCCTTTGACTACAAAATACAGACAGACAGCCTCTGCTGTTGGCTCCAGACTCAGACACTGTTCAACTTCTTGTCTGACCTTCTTTGACTGGGGTTTTTTTAGTCACAGCTATATTCTAAATCAAGCCAGTCCTTAGTTTTCAAGAGTTACTCAGCAGCTAATGATAGAATTTGTGTAGAGGGATTGATTTGCTACAGTATATTTCAAGAAAAATAAAGCATGTGTCAGGATAAAACATGCTATTTCAATCTTTGGGTTCAAGTTGCTAGTCATAAACGTCTTCCTAAGGATGCTGTGTGGTACACAGTTTCTACATAATATCACCAGATATTACGTTGAGGTATCAGAACTGGGTGAGAAACAAGTCGGTGAATTTCTGGGGGAACAGCTGTTTTAAACTGTAGTTGCTGGCAGTGAGTCACTTGTATCTGATGGACCAAACAATACTAACTCATTATTTGGCGCATTTGTGAAAATGAAGTTTGTGTTAAGACCTCAAAGTCTCCAGAAACTCTAAAGTGCTTTGTATTTGCCTTTGCTGAATTAGTTTAAATTCCATGGTTTATTGGTACAAATATGAGGGAAACCCTCTCCATTGAAGGAAATGCCTCAGTTTATAATGCTGTTGACGCCTTGAGCAGGGCTGATAATATTGCCTTGTTAACATCAACAATGGAGTTATGACACAACCGACTTTGAGTTTTGCAGCTCGTGCGAAGGACGCTGTTTAAAGCTGGTAGATACTTGAAACGGCAGAAAACTCCTCACAAAGAACATTTTTCCCATATGAACAAGGCCAGAATAATCACTGCCAGGGCAGCTTGGATTTCAGCCGTTTCCAACTGTCATTCTTTCTCATGGGCAAACTCGCAATACACATTCTCACATGCACTGCACACTTTCACATTCGCCTAGCCTTCCAGTCAGAAAAACTCTTTAGGTCTGTGGTCTGCAGGGTTAGGTTACGTGCCTGCAAGGAATGAGAAGAGATTTGTGTTGTAAATGAAAAAGAGATTCTCTGAAACACATTAAACACTAATGTGTAATTTCATTACAGTAATTTCATACGAGACGGGTACAATATAACAGGTTCTTTGTCATGCCGACGTTCTGGTCTTATTCTGCGATTCCTTTTTTCTTATTGTCTCCTCATATACATAACATTTACCAGTAAGGTAGTGCAAGTTTTTAATGATGCCCTTTGTCATATCTGTTCTTTCTTCAAAACATGTGCTAACCTCAATTATTGCATGCTTTATTCTCATAACTAATTGATTTCTGTGTTTACCACTAAAGGCTCTGGGAGGTGGCTGGCACAGCAAGTTTCCGAAGACTGGTTTGTAGACCTCGATCACAAACAACGCCACAATGAGTAAGTCTTAGAGTATATTTTACTAAACATTAAAAACAGACACACACACCAAACACCATCCCTGAGGTCAAAGCTGGTGCGACTTGCTTCTCCAGACAGTCAGGTGAAGAGGACTGGTTTTCAGCATTCTGGAGATAGGGGTCTGGTTCAGCAGCCCCAGGGCTGTATGATGTCTGTCCAAGCTATACAAGGGGAATATTTTTCTTTCGTGAGCTTGTCCAGACAAGACAGAACTTGCCCTGAGATCAAATGTGGGAATAAGGATATCAAAAACAAAGTACTTCTTTCAAGCCTCCAATACTGAGTCACAGGATAGTTTCAATAAAGCTGCAGTTAAAGATGACTGATTGTCTTTTCACACCTTTTAGTGCAGAGCTCATATCTATTTCACTTTCTGCCAGACTCACACCACTCATTTGTTAATCTACTCTCTAATTGTCTGCTTTTTGCCAACCTATTTTCCCCTCTAGATGAGAGGCAGGCTCTCCACTCTATAATGAAGGACCTCGTTGCCCTCCAGATGACGCGGCGGCAGCCTGTGTCGTCTCATGACAGCGGTAAACCCAAAACACCAGCACAGGCCAACAGACAGGTACAGCATCAGTCCATTGCAATTTGGCTATAAAGTAAGAATTAATTATTTAAACTTTCAGAAAATTAATGAAACTGAAGAACTTAAAATTAAAAAAATGTAAATGGTCTTGAATTTTATCTCTTACAAATCAAAAACAAAACACGTTGATCCAATATGAATACACAACGTCAAGATTTTGTGAGTCTAAAAACACTTAAGGTGAGTTTTGCAATGTAGTTCTGAAGATGTAAAGTAGTCAATTATTAGGCAAGACCCTTTAGAAACGGGTCTAAACGAAGGTTAAACCCTATAAATTTGACTGTCTTCATAAACTGCTTCCTCAGTTGTTGTGTCTTAAATGAATGCGTTATGTTGTGTTTTGAAGGAATATATTTTCTCTAAGTCATGTAGTGAGAAATGAGTGTAATAAACATAATCAGCCCTTAATCCACAGCATCACTCTTGAGCCAGAGTGAGATTTGCTCTATAATTCAATTTAAAACCCCGAGTCTAGAGATCAGGGGGGACAAATGTGTCAAGCAAAGAATTTTTATTAGAGAAAACTTCTTTAATAGAGCTCAGTGTAAGTGTCCAGAACTATTTGGCCAACATTTTTGATGCTTTTAGTATTTCTCCTGACGCACATGGTACATAGTTTTAGCAAAATTACATGAATTTCCAAAGCCACCACCAATTTGTCAAATAATTTTTTAGCTTCTCTAAAAACAAATTCTTCTGCTTATGTTTAAAAAAAAAGAAAAAAGAAAAAAAGAAAAGTCAAAAAAAGGGGAAAAAAGAAAAAGTGGCACTTGGCCCACCTAAAATTTAATTTTAGTGTTTGCCCAAAGCATCGTTCTGGGAAATAAAACTTGTTCCCATTCCTGCAAAAGTTGCATCTAAAGATTGATATACATACTTGACTTATGTCTGTACAGTGTGTGTGTATATAAAGCTTATGTGAGCACCTGACAAGTTTACAAAAGAAATTGGACACTAGGGAGCAAGGACCCTAGTTTTGTCCAAAGGTAGAATGGAAAAGTTCACAAGTAGTAAAAACAAATTCTTCCTCATTTTACAGTTTACTTGGGCTGTTTGAAGAATCTTTGCCCAGGATATAACAATGCATATTGTGGGGGATAGTAATAGTAGTGAAATGACAATATTTAAAAGAGAAAAATGCATCCAAGCTAAATTTGACCCAGGTTGTTGCTGTTCATGGGTTAATGGTCAGCATCCTGAATCCTAAGCTGTAGTTATGTCCTCAATTTCCAATATTACACTTTGGTTTTTTGTCCAAATGAAAGCAATGGGAAATAACTTAGTTGGTAAGATTTAGAGCTGGTGGTAGGTGTAGTTTGTTACCTTTGGACAGGACCATGTTAGCTGATCTCTCCGTTTCCAGTTTAAGCCAAGCCAGCCGGATCCTGGCTGTAGCTTCATGTTTTCTGATGGCCAGTCAGGAAGCAATCTTCTCATGTAACTCTACAAGAAGGTGAATAAGTTTGTTTCCTGTAGAATTATTGCTTCATAACAAGAAATTCTCTCTCTGCTTGGCTATCCATGTAATCTCAGTAACTTTATTTGCAGTTGTTATGAGTGTAAGTTCTCAAAGAAATGAAAGAGGTACACATTGGCTTGTCTTTGTGTGAGACCCACAGTTGAAGTCTAATTGGTATGATCACCGTTACTCCTCAATGCAGCCTGAACTCTCTTAGGCAAACTTTCTTGTAATTTCCTTAATTAATCTTCAGCAATAATTTTACAGACTTCTTGAAGGACAATCTTAGGACGTTGGCTGCCTTTTGTTGCCTTCTGTCTGATTCCACGCCAATCCAATAATAATAAGATCTATCATTTGAGGAAGCCAATCCATGACTGTTGAAGTTTCATTATGTTTTTTCTATAGCGATATGCTTTTACCGCTCTGGAAGTGTGTTTGGGGATATTATCACACACTTTCTAGATGGTATTGCATGGTGGATCAAAATCTGACAGTATGTTGTTGTTTTTTTCATGCATAATTCCATCAGTTTTGACAAGATTTCCAACACCACTGGCTGCAGCCCCAAACCAGACAGAGCCTCCACTGTGGTTTACAGATGGCTGTAGACACTCATTCTTGGCCCTTTTTCCTGACGTCATTTGACGCACGTACTGACAATTTGAACCAAAAATTTGGAATTTGTATTGATCACTCTGTAAGACCTGTTGCCACTGATTTTCACTCCAGTTCTTGTGGAGTCTGGCACACCTCAGGCTTTTCTCCCTGTTTCCCTTCCTTAAGAATGGCTTCTTGACAGCTATTCACTGAGAACATTTCTGATGAGGGTTCAGTGAACAGTAGATGGATCAATTGGAGGACAAAATGCAAAGGCCTGTGTCAGGTCTAAATTTGATTTTTTTTTTCTTATTTCTTAAGGACATGACTCATCTGAATCTTGCCACCTTATTTTTATTCTGCTTGTCTAATTTCCTTAAAATTTTAAGGACACACTGCATAAGATATGCCAAGTGTGCAGCTAATAGCTCTTTGCGAATCACCTTACTGGTGTAAGAATACTGTTTAGGGCTTAAACTTTGTTCTCATTAGCATTTTACATAGATTCAGTAAAGAAACAAGAAATAATTATGTGCTTTTGCACCGGGCCGCTAGTAACAAAGAATCAGAAGACGCAATTTAAAATTGGTTCTTTGCTAAGTTGTTAGATATGTGTAGATACAACTTTGAATAAAACAACATTTCTCTGAAAATGTTCAGGTACAAGGACAACTGGTCTAAAAAATGAGTAAACAAACAGTCTCCAAAAGAAAATCTTTTAAAGACTTTCATAAAGATTAGAAAACCACTGCTCACTTTTAAAAAAACATTACAAGAAAATCTGGCTCCTGGAAAGCAAAATGTAAAGAAATGATAAGTTACTTGAGACTTTTGTGCATTACTGTACTAGCACTCTTTGACCTTGCTATTTCTGCTTTCTTTCAGGACGATGTCAGGATAAAGTTTGAGTTCTCAGGAGAGAGGAGGTGAGTTTGGCGTGGTTTGCATTAACATGCATGTAGTGAGTGTGTAGGTATCGTGCTTTCCAGTAGTATACATTCATATGCAAGTGAGAGGGACTAATAACTTATGGAGGAGACATAAACACATTCACTTAGGCATGCAGCTGTTGTCACATGTTCCAGTTCATGAAAGAGCACTTCTCACAGTCTGACACACACTTAATTCAGACTGGTATGTGAGCTGGAGAAGAGAAGGGAAAAGGACTGTGGTTAGCCAGTGACTGCCAACATAAACCACAAATATGCAAGGTGTACATAGAAAAATCTGCACACATTTAAAACATCAGCTTGTGTATTTTGTTTGCATGTGTGCACGTAATTTAACGCAGTTTCTTTACCAACTGGTGTAAATCTTTCATAATTTCTTTGTCTGGATGATTCATTGCTTCTTTTCCTTTTGCAGGATCCTGGTCTTTGGACGACCTGTGCAGTTTGAGGAAATTCAGCAGAAAGTCAAGACGGTCTTTGGCCAGCAGCTAGACCTGCATTATATGAACAATGAGGTAAAGTGTTATACTTTGCCCCCCCCACCCACCCAACTACCCACAGCTCCTTCTTCCTCAAGAATTTGACGGATCGTTGAGTCGAGACATGTTCAGAGTCAAGGAAAAGATGCAAGAAGACACCGTGCTATCATCCAAATTGTACTTTAAATCTTAAGATGTGTTGTGTTCTTAAATAGTGGTTGTAAATCCTCTTTTGAGGAAGTGCAAGTAATTTGGTAAATGGAAACATGAGTAATGGATCATCCGTTATCAACTTTCCAATTCTCTTTCGCTCAATTGTGCCTTCCTGTATGTCTGTTTTCTGTGTTGACTTAATGTTTGTGCATTTTACGTTGGAACAGCAGCCTGTGTATGCTTGTAAATGTTGGCAAGAATTAGTTTCCATGTCATTTTGAATGTGTGTTCTTTTTGTTGTCTGGTTTCTTGGCAGTTGTCCATTCCTCTGCGAGGACAGGATGACCTTGACAAGGCAATCGACTTATTAGACCGAAGCTCCAACATGAAGAGCATCAGGATATTGCTTCTCACTCAGGAGCACAGCAATGTAAGACTCAAGACACACACACACACACACACAGGGGTGTGCATTTACAGCATACAGTTGCATCACTACCATTTCTTCACCACAGCGCCATGTTGTGAAAAACCCAAGTTCCTGATTTACCGACACTAACTGGTTCGATGACATGATGAAATTGTTAAATGTGTTGTTCACATCTTCTGTTCTCCTGTCTTTTCCCAAACTACAGGCATCCTCTCCTTCCCACCACGTGCCATGTAAGCAGGTGAGGATCAAATCCTCCCAGTCCACCGGAGATGTAAGCACAGTGTACCAAAGCTCCGAGACCAGGGGGCGTCACCTATCAACTGGTAAATACTGGGATTTCAGCTCTATTTAAAGTTCTTCCTAATTTTACTCATTTGGGAAAAAAAGAGATCTGATTGACTTGAATTGGATTATATCTTTTAACAGTTACTGAATTATCAGTTATGGATATTTTTGTTGTGCCTTACTGCCTTGATTTCCCTGCTTGTCTTATTTTACTCTCTTGTACTGGTGTTTCTTTTGCTTCCCCTTGTTGCAATGGGTCCTCTTCCTTTTCCTGTTCACCATCACTAGACGATGCCTGCTGGACAGCAGCCAATCAGATTACAGAATGCTATTAGTGTGGCGGACCAGTGGTCTGTTTTAGGATTTTATTTTTTTTCCCCTCTAGAGGAGGAGGGGTCAAAGTGGCTCCTGGAAGGCTTGAGAGCTTTGCATCATAACAAGTTTAAATGCTGAAACTAGTTCTCAGTGTTGCCTTATCTTTGTTGGTCAGCAGGACGAAAACCCCCAAAATTACAACATGGATGTGTCCTCGAGTTCTTTGAGTGTAGTCTCAACTGCAACATGTCTGACTTTCATGCGTACTCCAGGAAAATAAAAATTAGTTTCAGTAGAGAGGAACAGAGCCTAACAGTTTTTAAAATCAGGCAAACATGTAACTAACTAATACACATAATTTCTGACTGATTCCAGGTTCTCAGAACACAGGGCGTAGTTCCCCACCTCCTGGCTACGTCCCTGAACGCCAGCAGAGGATCGCCCGCCAAGGTTCATACACCAGCATAAACAGTGAGGGAGAGTTCATCCCAGAAACCAGCGATCAATGCGTGAGCCATCTCTTTATTCATAATGGGGGGAAAAAAACTTATAATAGAAATCATATGAATCTTGTGTCTTTGTGATTATGACTTTTAAGATTTGTTTACATATGAGATTCAATTAAGATCTATTCTGACTTTGGTTTTTAATGGACTGTAAGGCTGACATGATGAGATTTTGTAAACATGTTCCTAAGAAGTTCAAATTAAGTTTGGGAGTAAAAAGCCAAACTAAGTATTTGACGAATTCCCCAGATTTGCTCATCTCCATTTTCCAGTGCAGCTGTTCTACAGAAAATGAAAGTTTTCAAAAACATAGTCTTCTGTGTACACAAACCACACGCGCATAAAAACAGACACTCTGAATTTTCCATTGTGCCCTGTGCAGGTGCTGGATCCCTGGAGCAGTGCAGAGAACTCAATTTCTGGAAGCTGCCAGTCTCTGGACAGCAACTCAGACAGGTGACAAACAAGCTCTGCCTGCTAAATACAAACCTAACATTGATGCCGCCTGCCAGGAGCTTACTACTCATGCCTTATTTTATCATTTCTCCATTACATTTCCACTACTGGTATTTGCAAAATAAAATAAATGCAAAGTTTTGCTGATGAAATGCTTAGTTTATTATGGGAAGGCCTCTGAACATACCTCAGTCTTCATCCTTCCCTCTCCTCTTTCACAGCCCCTCACTGAGGAAGTCTCGCATGCACAGAGCCAAGAGTTACCCTGATAATCGTCAAGAGTGCTCAGGTAACAGCCAAGCCAAGTATTTCCATTACCTATATAGAAAGATGATTACAGCACTCATGTAATAAGACATACAATGTGTGCATGAAGTTTATATCTTAATATGTCTTTAAAGCCCTGAAGACAAGTTTTTAGCAAACTGCCCTGCGCTTTGATAAGCTGAGCGCATAACATTAATTACTGATCTGTTATCTATCTATTATACACAATATAATCATTTAATAATAATTTATCTGTTATCTGCTTTTGTTAATCAGTGTTTTCTTGTTAGTGATAATGTAAACTGGCTGCAAACTTACATGAACAGCATTTTTTGTAAGTACAAGCTACAAAATAGAGTATCAAAGAAGCTGAATTTAATGGTATGTGACACTGTGCAGCTAACTAAACTGTTGTTCAACTGCAGCTTCCTGCTGAGCTGTGACACTCTGGGTGTTTGTTTTCAGATCGGGAGAATCATGTGTATGACAGGGTAGCAGGGAAGGGAGGCACCTTTCCTCGAAGGTACCTTGTGTCCCTCCCTTATAAGGACAACAGTGAAGGTGAGATTAATGATATCTACTATATATGTAGCATTTTTCAAGAAGGTTAATTTTTTTTCCTACTGCCTCCATCTGTAGTATAGCCTTCCTTAGTGTCACCATTCACAATTAGAATCAGCCACACTCTTTCCTGTTCTCCTCAAGGTCGCCGAACATTTCCACGGATTCGTCGCCCTCAGGGGAACCTTTTCACTCTAGTGCCCTCAAGACGGTCACTTAACGGCAGTGAGGAGAGTCTGGGCAGCTGGCAGCAGGTCGACGCACAAGGCAGGCTACGCCCCCAGGATCGTTCTGTTCCCCATAAGTGTGAGTAAAACACCTTTAATAAAAAGGTTCATACGCAGCGCTTATGACAGAGATGAATAAATGAGTCACTGCAAGTCCAACAGCGGTAATTACATTTTTCAGCTGAAGCTTATCTCAATCATGTTAGTTCCTGCTATATTACATCATAAAGAACAAAACATTTGTTTCCATACTCTTCATAAAATTACTCACGGGAGTGAAATTATAGTGGCGGTAAATGAAACGTAACTAAATTTGACAGGAAGTTGTTTTTTTTGTTTGTTTGTTTTTTTTCAAATTGTCAAATGACAATTTTAACAGCTTGGAGCCAGTCTACCGTAAAGACTGGATTTAAAATTGTAATTGGAAATGACCATTTGAGGAAGTTGTGTAATGGATGAGTAACATGTTGTTTAATATTCAGTTATATTTCTGAAAATGTAAGCTGGTAGTTAGCACTGTTACCTCACAGCAGGAAGGTCCTGAGATCAATTCCACCATTAGGCCGGGGTCTTTCTGTCTGTTTAGTTTGCATGTTCTTCCCGTGTTTGTGTGGGTTCTCTCAGAGTACTCCGGCTTCCTCCCACAGTCCAAAGACATGCAGTTAGTGGGGATAGGTTAATTGGAAAATCTAAATTGCCCATAGGTGTCAATGTGAGTATGAGTTGTGCATGTGTGTGTATATGTGTTAGCCCTGCGACAGATTGGCGACCTGTCCAGGGTGTACGCTGCCTCTCACCCTAAGACAGCTGGGAAAGGCTCCAGCCCTCGTGCGACCCTGAAAAGGATAAGCGGAAGAGAATGAATGCATACATAAATCAACAACCAACAAATATTTTGTTTTGTTTTTTTGTCTGTTTTCAGCGCCCAGTGCTCCGGTGACGTGGCGCCGGGGGAAGCTTCTGGGCCAGGGCGCGTTTGGCCAGGTTTACCTGTGTTATGATGTAGATACTGGGAGAGAGCTGGCTGCCAAGCAAGTCCAGTTTGATCCTGACAGTCCTGAGACCAGTAAGGTGAGGAGCTAGGAGATATTCATTGACACAAATGGTTTAACTTTATGCATACCTTCACAAACACAGAATTTCTTTTTTCACGTGTGTGGGTGTTCTCACCATTTCTCTCCCTGGTACTCTTATTTCCACGGTGACTTTCTTCTTATGCTCACATGTTGTATATTTGCAAACTTTAGCTTTTGGTTGTACATTAAAATTGTGCTGTGTTTGTCAGAAGGTTACATCACATCCTCTTTTTACTGTACATCTCATGAATGATGAAATCGCCTTTTTTTTTTTTTCTTCTTGTTTTTTTTAATGTCAAACTTAAGGTTGCACATTACTGACAAGTCATGAGTTGGGACCAATGTCCAGCTGAAAACGTGCCAAGTATGACTTCATACGATAATCTGTTCAGGTCATTATGCTGGAATGTAGATTGTTAGCAGGAATAGCTGAGCATGGGATTAATAAATCAACCAACATCCACAGTTTAGCTTCGGCTCTGGATTCAAGCTTCCAATTTTATTTTATCCCCCGAGACAAAAATAAAAGCCTGCTGGAAGGAAAATCAACAAACTAAAAGTGGAATGCATCGTAGAAGTTGTCCTTCCACCATCAACCCCCCTCTTCCCCATTTTAATTTCTTTTCCTGTCTGCCACAGAGAAAACACGCACTGTCACTTCCTGTATCTGAGAGCAGCCAGATATTGCAGTGGTGACGGAGGGGCGATGGGTCAGCATTGCATTGACCTCTTGTTACCCCTTCACACCCCCACTCCCACCCCCTGCTTGTAGCAAATGTGATTCAGTATTTGTTTCTGTAAAAGCAGCTTCAGTGCTGGGACCTGGGGATTAGTCTGTGTCCCTCTGAGTTCCTACTCTTCCTTTCTCTGTCTCTCTCTCTGCTGTGGCCTAATTCTCTGAAGTAAACACAGGAACTACTTTTAGGGAACTGTGCTGTTGGCTTTTATTGACTCTCTGCATTAGTTTCCACATTTGGCTTGACTTCACATGCAGTAAAAAAAAAAAGTATCTTTTTGTTTATGGCTGCATTTGTTTATGATGACTGTGTAATGGTAACTGATATAACAGGGCCTGGGGTGGGAATTAGCTGTAGCTAAAATCCACATTTTTACAATTTGCAAAAGATGTTGAAAAATTATAGATTTTCTGTTATTTGTTGCCCTTTCTTCAGTTTTTAATTTTCCCTGTGTTCACTGTTTTGTGCAGGAGGTCAGCGCTTTAGAGTGCGAAATCCAGCTGCTGAAAAACCTACATCACGAGCGCATTGTTCAGTACTACGGCTGTTTGAGGGATCACAACGAGAAAACTCTCACTATTTTCATGGAGTACATGCCGGGGGTGAGTCTCAGCAGCTCTCATTTTACAGATTCAGGCAGAGCAGTGATTGTTTTCATAATAATCATTTGCTCAACCGCATGCTTTGTGTTCATTTCCATTGCATGTAGGACTGATGAAACATGAGGGCATCAAAGACACAAATGTCCACGAGTTAATTTTTTGCACTGCTGTGTTGACAATATAAACATATTTATTTATTCAGAAAAGTGATTTGACCACTGTACTTTTATTATAATGGTCAAACCACTACAGTTACTCCATTTAACTGGGCAGTTTTTTAACTATTCCAGAAACTAGTGAGAGAAAGTGACAATGTGTGATTTTACTTAAGCAGGGAAAGTAAAATAATGTTGTTCTCTACTCATATACAGTGGTTTGTTATTGAATAACTGGCTGAGAAACACATTTTTGTTTCCTTTTCATTCTTCTGTCATCTTCAGCTTTTTAACTTGACTTCTTAGCTCATTGTTTTTACTCTTTATTGCATTCACTATCTGTGGCTTGTTAACCTGCGATTTCTTCCTGTCAGGGTTCGGTCAAAGATCAGCTGAAGGCCTATGGGGCCCTGACAGAAAATGTCACCCGCAAGTACACAAGGCAGATCCTGGAAGGCATGTCCTATCTGCACAGCAACATGATTGTACACAGGGACATCAAAGGTAGTCCTGTTTAACTGCAGATACTGAAACATCATGCTCTGCAGAAAGAAAACGTTTAGTGTTTTATAATGAGACTCTTGGTTCTTACTGTGTGTGGATGATGAGTATTGACATGTAATATTTGCATGTTTCATATCAACTGTGGCTTTCAGGTGCCAACATCCTGCGGGATTCAGCAGGAAACGTGAAGCTTGGAGATTTTGGTGCCAGCAAAAGGCTCCAGACCATCTGCATGTCTGGCACCGGCATACGCTCTGTAACCGGCACCCCCTACTGGATGAGTCCGGAGGTGATCAGTGGAGAGGGCTACGGAAGGAAAGCTGATGTCTGGTAAGACCAAAAGATCCACTTCAGTTTAGTTTTGTCCAAGTTGATCAAGGCGGTGTGTTAAACTGAAGTTGACCTCTGCACCATTTCAAAAGGCTTGCTGACATACAGTTTATTTGCTAGAAAGAGAGAGAAGCTTAGTAGAAACTATGGAACTGATCCAAATGCATGATGGTGGTACAGTTTTTGGTGTTGATATGGATGCGTTAGTTGGGGCACAAAATAATGACTAAAACTACAAGAACTATATTCTTAATCTAATTTGTGTATTTACTCAAGGACTGCACCTTGAGGTACATCTTTTTATGCCTCCTTGCTTGCAACACGTGTGGCCATTATTCTTTTGGTACACTGCTTCTTTACAGCAACATCCATACATGAAGCATTCTCTACTTCAGTTTTTTGTCTCTCTTAGTTAACAAATCAACTCACACTCTGTAAACATGGAGTAAAAAAACAAGGTTTAATGTTGTCAGGTCACATAAATCTTATTTTACATACATTTATACATACCCAAATCCTTCAGTAGACTGGCAACCTGTACAGGATGTACTCCCTCTGTCCCAGTGACAGCTAAAATATGCTCCTGCAGTAGTGAATATAGAAACCAGCAGTCTATATTCACTAACAATGGGGTGTTTGTTGCTGCAGATAATGATACCTGTGATTGGTGCTGGAAACCTGTGTGAGAGTGAAACAAACACATGAAGAACCTTGATGGAAGTAACAAACTACTAAGTTTAATGGGCAGAAGTTAGGATCACACAATGAAGGGTTGGGGAGGCTGAGACATCTTAATGTAAGTGTGAAAATACCAGGCCATTACTTGGTAAGCAGGAGAAACAATGTTCTCTCAAAAGAAAAAAACAAAATTGTGAGTGGAGCCTGCTGTATGAAACCCACTTTCTACTGCACTCCCACACACAGAGCAGACCACATTCCCTCATGCAGTCTAATTGGGTGGTGACCCACCAGGCGAGTGATGTGATTGGCTGAAGGCCAGTCAAACAGGTCATTACAGAAGTTGGTATGTTCCAGGTTTTCAGTTTGTGCTGGAAGGGGAGTAATGCTTTTAGGGCGTTCTGAACCGCCCAGATAGGTGGCAGAGGCCATCTGCAGACAGTGTGTGTCGAAGTTTCCACTAAACACATTCCTGTAAGGCTTTAGGAGTGAGTCGTGTGGTATTTGTTTCAACTTGTTTTGAAACTCCACTGTAAGTCATATTAAAGTTAAATTTATTGTCTATGTCTTTTGCAGGAGTCTTGGTTGCACAGTGGTCGAAATGCTGACAGAAAAGCCACCGTGGGCTGAATATGAGGCCATGGCAGCGATATTCAAGATCGCCACCCAGCCCACCAACCCGCTTCTGCCCTCGCACACTTCCGACCAGGCACGGGACTTCATCCGCAGCATTTTTGTGGAAGCTAAACACAGGCCCAGTGCTGAGGAGCTGCTCAGACATCCTTTCTCCCAGATTCTGTGTTGAGACCTGCGTGGTTTCTGAACTGAACCACAGAGTAGCCTCAGCAGCATGTGCAGCTTCCTTAAGATCCCAGAAATCCAGACATGGAGATGACTGAGATGTCAGTGTTAAGGGCACTGAGCTTCTTCCAGGACTCAGATACTTTAAAGAAGATTTCTCACAAGCACATCCAAAGAACACAAACAACACTGACCATGGCAGTCAACACGAAGCCTTAAAAATGCCAGCATGTGCTCTTACAAGAGTCTCCACAAGGGGGGAACAAAACACAGATTAAGTAGCTTGATAGATTCAAGCTCACAGAGTCACACACACCAAATGACGCACTCCAAAGGCAGAATTATATAGTTAAGGCTCAAGCACCAGTTGCATCAGCTCCCATGTTTACATTCACTTGTGCAGTTATGAGAAATGCCAGATATCCTTAAGTATTTAAATCTAAACATGCAGCTTCAGCTCATTTTAAAGCTACAGTGAGCCGAAAGTGTAAGCTGAACCACAATGTCGCTAAATGGACAGGATTGCTGTTCTGTTTTCCCCATCTTGTCCATCTCCATCTTTCTGAGACAAAGAAATCTCTCTTTTTTAAGCTATTTGTGATGCACTTTTTCAGGTTTTAGCCCATTAAAATTGAGACGTTTTTTAGGATTGTTTAGTTATCTTGGTAAAAGGGAAGATAGGAAATTTGGATAACACCATGAGCAAAGCCTGATAATATTATCTTCAATAGACGATCATCCTCCACAACTCATTTGTTTTTCTGTTCATTGCATTTGAACAGATCTAAACATCCGTTTCTCTGGAAAAAAAAAAAAATATATATATATATATATATATATACATAAGTAGAAATCAAGACTTTGTAACTGCCAAAGAGTTGTCACGTGCAGCTAAAGTAAGAAATGCACGTTGCTCCCAACTTGACCGATTAGTTTAAATTAGGTTTGGTTCAGTTTCATTTTCAAAAAATACATTTTTGAAGCAAACTTTTCAAAGATTGCCAGGTGTTTTATTTTTTTTGACATGCTTCGCTCTTTCACTTGGAACTAGTTTTTATGTGTGAGAGGTGCAAACAGGAGCAATGCAGGTGCTTAGCCTGATCTAAGAGAGATTTTTCTAACAGTTAGTTTTCAGGTAGAAGAACAATATCTCCTCTTTCAGGCCGTCTTAATGGATTCAGGTAAATTCAGAAACTCAGTGCATTTCAATACAGTCTGGGGACTGAGCTGAATAATGTAATAAACAGTTTAAGGGATGTTAAGGGTGGAACTTCACCTCGTAGTAACTAATTTTTCTGTCAGACGTCCTCCTGCTGTAGCTCAGAGCAGGAGCAGATAAACTAACCTTGTATGTATAAAAGTAAATCAGATGACGCTTTTTATTGTTTGAAAAGTCAAACTAAAGGCCTTAATGTGATGGGCCTTCTTCGTGTTCACGTGTGTCTGGCCCAGACCTCCCTGACTGAGAAGCTTTAGCGTAAAGATCAATTTAAATCAGATGCACTTTTCTATAAAATGAATGTTTGTGATGTTTTGGTTTGTTTAACTTCAAATGTGAAAATTCTTTCACTTGTATTTATATCCCCATGTCCACTCCAGTTAGATTTTTATAGGTATATATGTTTAAATATATTTTTTATATTCAGACTCTGTCAAAGCTAATGATACTTTGAGGACTTAGTTTTGTTAAAAGTGACTCATTGAAAGCAACTGGTTTTGCAGACATTTCAGAAATGGGGTTTATAAATGAAAAATGGATGGAAAACGAACTCAGGCTGCCTGGTTTTTGTTCCAGTGCAGAAAAATGTTTCCACACATCCTTAGCTATACATTCTGAAGGCAGTATTACCTGACAGGTTATGGAAATTTTGCATGATTGGCCATACTGTTTTGACTCATCTAGGAGACCCATGAATGAAACCTTTAGGGGTTTAACTTACAAAAGAAATTTCTAGGAATATTTCTCTGTGAACTAAGTGTTATTAAAGCATAATTAAGTGGTGTGTGAGCCAAAGACAAACAGGATCAGAGCCAGCGCTGAATGTCAGAGTTCGCTGTTCAACCCAGACGACGACTTTGTTTATCCCAGGGTTCAGACGAGTCCAGTATTAAATGATTTTTCTGGGCAATAAGCTTGCTACTGCCTTAACTGTAATAGAAAACAATTTCTGTGGGGCTGCTACATGCTAAAGGCAGCTAAAATGTGTTTTAGGTAATGCAGTTTTAAAGAAATTAAGGACCCTAGGATGATCAAATGAATGCAGACTAGCTGGTAGAAATCAATATATGTAAATGTATTATATGTATCATGACAAGACTTGCAGTGCAAAGTCTAATGTATCAAATTTATTTTACAGCAAGAAAAGAATAGTATGTTATATATAAATATATACTGTATATATGTCCTTCCCTGTCTCAAAAACAAATAAATAGTTTTTAAATATGTCGTCTAATTGTTATCAGTGTATTTATATGCGTGGGAGGACGAGCCTGTCCAAACCCAGTGAGTCCTGTAAATGAAGGGACACAGGAGACTGAGCTCATTGTTGGCAATAAGAAGCTACTTGATTGATGCACTCGTTTTTCTTTTCTCTCCCTCCCTCGCTCTGTTTCTTCCTCTCTTTTGGCTCTTTCACTCCTCTCATGAGGGAAAACAGGAGGCAGACACAGGAAGAGGAGATTTCTACAGGCCGTGTCCGCCTGTGAGATGGATAAACAGACTGTATCGAACAAAGGGTCTTTTTTTTTCATGAACTGGTGTCATATAGACATTCCCTTACTTTTGACAGGCTTGGTTTTTATTGTCTTTTCACTCTTTTTTTTTTTTTTTTTTTTTTTTTTTGGAGAATGGCATTATAGTGTAGAGTGAGATTTTAGGGTAAATGACAGCTTTCTTGTCTTTTGTTTCAACAGTAATCACTTTACCACAAATGTGCTGCATAGATTATCCATAAAGAAACCATTATCATTGGTTTTAATTGGTTCAAAACTTGTCAAAACCTTTTGTCAAAACACATCCTGTAGTATTCTCATCCTATCAAAATACTTTGCTAAACTAATGACATCTCTGTCTGCTATATAACTTAGAAACTAGTATTTGCAACATGTTAAACATGGAGAACGAGGCCTCTAAATATCTGAAGGTTAGGATTATTACTGTGAGCTGATGATGTTAACACTTATCCGACAAAATCTCTAGCGTGCCTTCTCTTTCTTGGTTTTAATGAGGCTATAAATTCTGACATGTTAATGATTTTCTGACCTGAGTATAATCAAGTGAAGCTTGGGTTGTTATCTGAGTGCCATCCTCATTATGTGATGTGTAGGGTAAGCAGAGCTATCTGTGTGTATTTGGGCCCCCAGCATTCCTGCTGACAGGCAGACTGGAGCTTGGGCTCTAAACCCCGTCTCTCTGACGTCTTCTTTGTGGCTACGCTCTGTTTGGACCTAGTGGTGCTGAGTCATATTGCTGTTCAGTCTGTCCCAGTTAAGCCCCCCTGATTTTCATTAAAACCCTTTTCCCACAAGGCCTTGCAGCTTCAGTAGAACCCAAGCTTTCAGCTGTGTTGTTTTTAACTGTCAAGTCTCCATCGGCACCAGCCGACAGTCAGTACCAGCAGTGGAAGAGTGCTCAGATCCTTTGTTTATTGCACAAGAACAGGTGTTTTCATTTATTTTCCCCAATTAGTCCTCAATTTTTTTTTGTTGGGCGAGACTGTTATGGAAATAATCGAAGTATGAAAACCTTCCTGCCGTTGAAGGTGAATGAAGCAAATAGGAGATTCAGACAGACAGGCACGCGCCACACACTCCTTAGATGGGATCTAATTAAGCAGATAAATTAAAGGAGCTCAGTGCCCCTGTATTATATGTGACCAGTAGCGAAAATTGGAAGTAGGTTTAAGAATTTTATATGCTTTTAATATTGAACTTATAACAGGATGTTTTTATATATAGGAAAAAACAATTTTTGTATAATGGCAGAAAATGAAATCTACTTATTTTCCCTCCACAAGTCTCAGTTAATCAGCCAAGAGCACTGCACACCAGGTAAATGTAAAGATATGGTAGGCTCATACTAATCTCATGTACAATGATTTCTCTCAAGAAAGAAAAGGAGTAAAATGAAAACGATACTACACCATGAGGATCAGTTTACAGACAGGAAATACACCTAGTTTTAGGCATAAATAAAACCTGCATTCAATTATGTTGTTGTTTTTTAATATTCCTAACAATATCAGTGTCCTAGATATGTTGGCTCAGCTATGCAGGAATTATGCAAAGTCACTAAAAAGTATAATTTGTCCAGACCAAACAAGTACAGCAGGGGTGTGAGGGACACAATCAAGCACTCTCCCCACCTGTGTAGTCGTTGGGGGATGCAAGTCTCATGTTCACAAGAATTGATGCAGATAGGTTAAATTCATCTTGTTTAATTTGTTGCACGACATCATTTTGTGGGTGTAACACTTTTTTTTTTTTTTAACCCAAAGCAGCTAGTTTTGATTAAGGCCTACCCCTTAATTTACACCCTGTCTGTCCTTGATGTAGTGATGAAGGTGGGGCTGAGACAGTCGTATTTCCAGCTTGTTGGTCAGGATTCAGTTTGGTATGTGGCCATGTACATTCAGACATCAGCCAGGTTGAAGAATGGTAGCTGAGAGGTTCACACTGGGGTTTCTGGACGCAAAATGCCAGAGCAGTCAAACTTAGCTGGCTGCGATTTTATCTTGGCCTGAGATCATTTCAGTTTTAAGATTCTGCCCCACACCCCTTCTTCTTGTAATTCCTGCAGATGAGATGGTCTTCTTGTGCTGGATCTATGAATCAGCTGTTTGACTTGGCCCTTCATGAAACTCTTGCAGCAGGGAGCAAAGAGAAGGAGAGGTCTGCAGCACCACTTTTACTATCTTTCTGCGTGGATGTTTAATCATCAGGACATATTACCTCAGTGACCAGAACTCAGGCAACGGTGGTGATTGCCGGAAAAATTCAGAGGGGCGAAACAATTACTGTCACCTTAATGATGCAAGCATGCTATTAATCCTTAGAGATGGAGCCTTTTTAATCAACAAATCTCTGCCAGACTTATAGTGTGCCATCTTGTTTAACCTGCATTAAGAGAGACCAATTAGAATTCAAGACAGTGTGCTGTTGTTTTTCTTCTTTACTAGCAACAACACTCAGAGGCCAAATAGTAAAGTCCTAGGGCCTTTATTCACTGTCTCCCACTGAATAAAGGCACTATGATTGGTCTACAGTCCCTGTGATTTTATGGCCTAGTAACAAAGAAATCCTTTATGAACCACTGCTGTTGGGGTTTTTACTACCTTCAGCAGTTAAATGTGCTACTGCCAGTTTGATCTTCCTAACACCAAACAAAAACAGAATTGATATTTTTGCTGGAATTTAACCAAATACTGGTACTTTTTTTTTTTTTTTTTTTTTTACCATGTTGCAACTGTTTTTTGGGGGGAATTTGCAGAGCCAGAATGTAGAACTAAACAAAAGGCAAGCCTTTATAGAGGTTGATCAAGGTTCCAAATGTGATACAAAAAGTCCAAAGAACTAGGAAATGCCAGGAAACATGAGGACACAAGAGCAGGACACACACTGAGGATTACACAAATGACACCAGAACAAAGAACAGAAGGAAGAGTGAGGTTTCTATAAACCCAGAAGGCTGATTAGGGATAAAGCACAGGTGGCAGAATCAAACAAAGGTGAAGAACAAAAACTTGCATGACCAAACATGGATACAAAAGACTTATGTGAAATATATAAAATATAAATTAAAGATAGTGAGAAGGGAACACCTGAGGACAAAGACATGAACACAGAAAGAGGAGATAGAGAAAAGAAAGAAACTTGCTACACAGTTACCGTTGCTTTTCTCATTAAAATTACTTAGGGTTATTTACTGTATCTTGTCAGCAACACAAAACCAATATTACTCATAGTTTTTTTTCCAGCAGTATTTTCCCAAACTTTTAGTACTTTTGTGTCTTTTTGAGCTCTGTTTTCAATAACATTATTGTCATGCCAAAATACTCTGTTCTTGACATGAGGGATATATTCTTGCAGAAGGAAATGGGCACTTGGTCAAAATCTCACTTCCATAAATCACATCTTCTTCAAAAAGATCAGCTGAGGTGGTCTGAGGTAGCCAGCTCTGTGGTTGTCAAGGTAATGGATGATAATGGTTTTGCAATGCAGACTCTGTTAGTCCTCATAGAGTTCAGATTAAAAGGCTTTACTCACCAACTCCCTTCCTCCCCACATCTCACCACCTGACCCCACTCATCTCTGCCATCCATCTGTCTTTGGAACCAGCAAGACATCTAATAACCAGACACAGTGAACATCTCCAAGTCTTAACAGTTTCACTGGGAAGTGTTTTTCTTCTTTCTATTGAAAGTGTGCATGTACTGCAGTATATCTATCTATCTATCTATCTATCTATCTATCTATCTATCTATCTATCTATCTATCTATCTATCTATCTATCTATCTATCTATCTATCTATCTATCTATCTATCTATCTATCTATCTATCTATCTTCTTTGAGATGAAGTGTTATAGATTAATATTTAATGGCATATATAATGAAAACCCTGGGTCATAAATAATCAGGTGCCATCTTATCTTAATAGTACCATAAGGTACTATTAAGGTACTATAAGGTGAGATACCTTATCTTACCTTATAGTACCGTATCACACTATTACAGCACTTCGCTCTCGCACTGCAGACTTACTTGTTGTTCCTAGAGTATTTAAAAGTAGAATGGGAGACAGAGCCTTCAGTTTTCAGGCCCCTCTTCTGTGGAACCAGCTTCCAGTTTGGATTCAGGAGACAGTCACTATCTCTACTTTTAAGATTAGGCTTAAAACTTTCCTTTTTGCTAAAGCATGTAGTTAGGGCTGGACCAGGTGACCCTGAATCCTCCCTTAGTTATGCTGCAATAGGTGTAGGCTGCTGGGGGATTCCCATGATGCATTGAGTATTTCTTCTTCAGTCACCTTTCTCACTCACTATGTATTGATAGTAGTGCTGTCAGCGTTAATCTCGTCAAAATGACCGCATTAACACGACAAATCTCCGTTAGCGAGTTAGCGCGGATCGCCCCGTGTGTGGGGCTGCATGGCGCTAATGCATTAACAAGCTAACCGCCGTAACGCGTTGACGCCGTGCTGGCCCACGCACGGGGCGATCCGCGCTAACTCGCTAATGGAGATTTGCCACAGCATGTCTTTTATCCCGTCTTCCTTCTTTCTTCCCAACCGGTCGCAGCAGATGGCCCCGCCCCTCCCTGAGCCTGGTTCTGCCAGAGGTTTCTTCCTGTTAAAAGGGAGTTTTTCCTTCCCGCTGTCACCAAAATACTTGTTCATATGATTGTTGGGATTGTTATTGTAGGGTCTATCTTACAATAGAAAGCACCTTGAGGCAGCTGTTGTTGTGATTTGGTGCTATATAAATAAAATTGAATTGAAACTGAATTGAATATACTTTGTTGAAAATGTATTTTCTCCAGTCTGGGTAATATGAACTTTTTCATCATACTTTAATTTTCATTACTGATTAAGCACATTTTATAATAAATATTCCCATTAAGGATGAGTTAATGAATAATGTTATGCCCTTTGTTATATAACTGCTGCCCTAAACTGTGATCCAAAGAGGAGTGACAACAGCTCTTAGATTCTCTCCACACAACTGACCCTGTGAAATCATTTGACCCTAGTCTCAAATGATTTCACAGGCTTTTGTTGTGCACACTTCCAATACACTCAGCAATGTTTTTAATATACTAATCTTTCTTTGTATCTGTACCTGCTCCACCTGCCGATCTGAAGTTATTTTCTGATTAGAGAGCGAAGATCTCTCCCCAGCACCCTTTTGTTTGATCAAACTGTGTTTCTGTTTTTGTGAGAGCGCATGTGTGGTCAGCTTGAATTGGTGGCCAGACCCTGTCACACAAATTCCTTTTCATTCAGCTCAAACAGAAAGAAAGAGAGGAAGACAAAAAAGGGTGAAAGTAAGAGTGAGAGAGAGAGTGAGTTAGAGGCTGGGGAGAAGGGAGGAGAAAGGGGGAGAGGGAGAAAGCCAAGAGACATTTGTAGTTGAGTGGACGAGCACAGACAATCCCTGGCGCACAGCTTTTTGAGTGTCATGTAAACCACCCCTTCGCTCTCCCTTTTTGTCCCATTCACTGCCTGCCACCCTCCCTTCTCTCTGCCCCACCCTGTGGTCTCTCTGCTTTGGTCTTGGGGGGGTTGGTTGCCTGGCTGTATAAAAGCCCTGTTTGTGCCCAGAGCGAGCTCCATTCCCCAACATGGAGAGTCAGAGAGTCCAGTCCTCATACAGGAAGCGTTTTGGGCCCCAGAGCTCGAGCAGCTCTGGAGTCAGAATTGGTGGCCTTTCTTCTAGCCGCCTCTCCTGGCATGGCACCCCTCGCAATGTCACCCACTCCAGTCCCGTGTCGCGGATCTCCCTGGGCTCAAGCAGCACAGCTCTGCTGCTGGGGAGCCCTGTTGATCGGCTGGACTTCTCAGCTGACTCTCTGTTGAAGGCCCAGTACAAGGAAACACGAACTAACGAGAAGATGGAGATGATGGGCCTGAATGATCGCTTTGCCAGTTACATAGAGAAGGTGCGCCTGCTGGAGCAGCAGAATAAGGTGCTGGTGGCAGAGCTGAACCAGCTGAAGGGGAAGGAGCCAAGCCGACTGGGAGACATCTACCAGGAGGAGCTCAGGGAGCTACGACGACAAGTCGATGGTCTCACCAACAACAAGGCTCGACTGGAGATCGAGAGGGATAACCTGGCTGCAGATGTGGCTGCACTTAAGCAGAAGTAAGAGGTAGCAGGGCAGGACTTCTGTGGGTGGAGGATCATGTAGGTGTGATGCATGATCCCACAGTAGTACCACCCATTTGTATCTCTTTTAGAGATTGCATATGTATGTATAAGAATAATGAAAGAAATGCAAACTCCTTTTGCATTTTCTTACTTGAATGCACTCTCTAATAATCAAAGACTTGATTTTTGTGATATCATTGGCATTTTGTGTTATGTTTAGGGTTATTTTTTAGAGTTATGTACTGAATTTCAATTTCATATTTCATATTTCAGTTAGTGTGCAGATGTTTTGGACCCTTGTTTATGTTAAACCTTACCATGTTCTTGATTAAAGCATAGTAGAACCTGAAACACACTCTGAAAAACATATTTGGACTGTGAAAGAAATGCCCACAAAGTGTGTTTTCTAGACAAATGCTTTTGGTTAGCTGGTCTTTGATAGGAAAACACACTCAGCTGGAGTAGATTTTATGTATTTTGGCACAAAATAAGACAAACTCTTTCCAGTGGAAAGTTTTTTTTCCTTAGTTTTCTTTTATAATTGCCAGTTCATTTATATGCAGATTTCAGACCCGCTGGAATGCAGCCCACTGTGCTCTGCCCCAGCTTTACTCCTGGATCCCTCTTTACAAACTTGATCCTCGCTGAACCCCTTGTCCCCATTGAGTGAGTGCGAAGGAATGAGGGAAACACAATGGTAGCCCAACACAAAGGGAACGGCCAGCCGGGCAGATGTTCACTAGTCCCCTGTTACTCCAAAATACTGATTCACTGCCATTGCATATGCACCTTTTTTAAAACTTTAGATGCATATGTGGCATCAATCTATAATTTAATCTTGTGAATGAGTGACTTGAAGCCTCTAAAGGTTCGAAAGGTCTCTCTCACACTATATCCTCCGATTACCACGCAGCTGCTGGTCCTCTAAAAGAATGCAGCATGAATAGTGATGATTCTGGTCAGAGGTCACTTTTGTGATTCATGCTGCTCTTCTTGAAGCCCTCTTTTCAGCAATCGCTCCATGAAGCCATACAGATGCTTAGAGTTCCATGTCACTGTGTGCATGGCAGATGGATTGTAGGGTGGTGCCTATCTGTGCACGAGGCTGTGCGTACGTGCGTCCTTTTTATGTCTGTGTGTGTGTGCTCCATCCCGTGGGAAAGGCCTCTGGCTGCTAGATTGGAGTGAATGTGTAATGATGCGTAAGCTACCCTTTCAGCTGAGCCCCGCACATCCCCAGCAGCATGGGGAGCAGCAGTAAAGCTGATATCACGAATCTAATCGATGTGCGTGTGCGTGTTTTTAGTCCTTGCAGATGATACTCTGTTAGACATAAATGAGAAACTGTAAAAAAAAATGTAAAAATCCTTTCATGCTTGTTTACTTTTTGCTGAGATGTGAAGGAGTTGACAAAAAAGGTTCATGCACAACAAGTTAACTCAAAATAAATGGTGTGTTTATGATTTTTGTCTATAAAAGTATTTTGCACAACAAAAACTGGAAAGACTGGATGTTCTATTAACCTGAAAAAACCAAATTTGAGTAATTTTTTAAATTTGGTTATTTTTCTCCTTTGTGTGACTTAGACTGCAAGATGAAGTTGGGCTCCGACAGGATGCAGAAAATAATCTAAATGGCTTCAGACAGGTAATTCTGTTCCCTGAAATCATCAACTAAATAATTTAGACATTCGGTATGACTGACTATCCAACTTCATCCCTCTGTGTGCTTCATTTTTTTTCATAGGATGTGGATGAGGCGTCTTTAAATCGTGTCCAGCTGGAGAGGAAGATTGATGCCCTGCAGGATGAGATAAACTTCTTGAAGAAAATTCATGAGGAGGTAAGAATACAACTGAAGGAATAGAAGTCACGGAAATATTAAGGCACCAATAATTGCCACTAACCACAATCAAATTTGGACTTCCTCCTTGCAGGAACTGCGTGAGTTACAGGAGCAGATCATGGCCCAGCAGGTCCATGTTGATCTGGATGTGTCTAAACCAGACCTGACTGCTGCTCTCAGAGACATCAGGGTCCAATATGAAAACATGGCAAGTTCAAATATGCAGGAGACTGAGGAATGGTATCGATCCAAGGTGAGAAGAATTAGCTGTCGGACATAAAACACTTATTGTATAAAGTGAAAATGTGTGAAAATTTAAAAGAAATGCACAACGATAAAGATAATGTTTCACAGCTAATAAGCTAATACACACACCACATACAAACGAGCTGTTTCATCTTTGTACACAGTTTGCTGACCTGACAGATGCAGCCAATAGAAACGCAGAAGCCCTCCGCCAGGCCAAGCAGGAAGCCAACGAATATCGTCGTCAGATCCAAGTGGTCACCTGTGACCTGGAGGCTCTTCGTGGCACAGTAAGTACACCAGATCACGCAGATTACACAGACATTTTGAATTCACAAATTACACTGTTGTCAGGTGGACTTTTGGCAAACACACACTTTTTTAAAATAGTTTGTTAGAACTGTAATTTAACAACAAGTGTGGAGCTGAAGCACTGACTTCCCAATTTTAATTTGAGATAACATTTTCTTTCCCTTTCCCACCTACTTCTGGATGATGGGGAAGCAACTCAGAAACTCGTGCATAGTCTGGTCTTGAATTGAGATTGTGTGATAGGCCTAACCAATCAAGAACAATCAGTTTCTCCTCTTTGTCTTCTACCTGAACTCAAAGTAGCCTATTAAATCTTTTGTTTTGTTAATCCTGCATCTGTATTCTTGACTTTAAACTCTGTAAATTGGAACTTTTTAAGTACTACCAGTATTAGTGGTATGAAAAAAGCAGCTCATATAGACCAGAAACAGCAGTGGTAGATGCTGTAGACGGAGTAAATGCAAAAGTTGTATTAGCAGGATTAGCAACAGAGACAGATAGTAATACTAGTGTAAAATTTTGCATTAGCAACTTATCTAGGCACAACATTAAACAAAATCTTACTTATCTACATTAAATCCCGGTGAACAGAATTTGCTCTTTCACTCCATTTATTATGTGGTCTTCTCTCTTTTATTTAAGAATGAGTCACTGGAACGCCAGCTCCGGGAAATGGAGGAGCGCTGTGCCATGGAAACAGCCGGATACCAGGATACTGTGAGCCGACTGGAGGAGGAAATCCAGGCACTGAAAGAGGAGATGGCAAGGCACCTGCAGGAGTACCAGGATCTCCTCAATGTCAAACTGGCTCTGGATATTGAGATTGCCACATACAGGAAGCTCCTGGAGGGAGAGGAGAGCAGGTGAGTTAGAGCTTGTCTGGTCAGATTTAACACAAGCAATAAATCATAGTATGTGATACTGATTTTTGTGGTCACTTTTCTTCCAGGATCACGATTCCAGTTCAAAGCTTTTCCAACATGCAGTTTAGAGGTCAGTTTAAATTTTGAACCATGGTATTTTGTTCCCTTGACTGATTAAATTGTTTTTGCTGTAGAACACCAGCAGTTAAACTGGACAGTATTTATTGGTTGAAAAGAGATTAATCCCGTACCTGTACTCTAAACCAAATGTGAACAGAGGATAGTGTTTCAGCAGGTTTGGTCAGAGCTAATATCCTCTCTCTCTCCCCGTGTTTTTCCCTTAGAAACTAACTTGGACACTAAAACTCCTGAGGCCCATGTCAAGAGAAGCATCCTGGTTCGAACTGTGGAGACCAGGGATGGGGAGGTATGTGGATGAACACAAAGAGCAACACTGGATCATACAGACATAGCATGTCTCACTCTCCTCACCACGAATTTATTTATTTAACTTTAATTTATCCTTTTCAGTCTGCACAAATTTCTCATTTTCCATGGCATGTCAGTGGTCTGCAGCATATTTTCTAGGAGTCATGAGGACAGAACTTGGCAAACTAACTATATTCTGCTACTGTAATCAACCAGCCACTTAGTAAACCGAGTGAATTAGTGCTTGTATAAGTCTTTCACACTGCTTCAGGATTATCTGCACATTGCACCTCTTACCCATTCCCTCTGGAGGGCAATGTTGAACTCTTCTGCAGATTTTCACAGATTCACTGTGGCTCAGTACACCTGATGCCTTGTGCAACTGATACTAAAAACCCATGAGAGATTTGTTCTTTTTGTTATTTTTAACTGAATTTTTTTCCCTTTTTCAGATCATTAAGGAATCAACCACTGAACACAAAGATCTTCCTTAAAGTTTCAAGACCAGCTCATCCATATTTTCCTTAGTCACTACCTGGGGATTCTGAATGCGCATTATTGGATATTACTACCATTTTTTGTTTGTTTGTCTCCAGACACAAAAGCTACCCCATCAAATTCACTGCATCCCTCTCTTTTCTCTCCTCCATCACCTGCTTCTTTTTATTGCAACCACAATATAACCACCTATTGTACTTAGTCTCCCTTGTCAGAATTTCTCCTGAAAAATATCTCGGCTAGGCTTTGTGTACAGCTCCACCATAAACCTGAAGTGTTTGCAGCCCAGTCACCTTACACCATCTTTAGATTTTTCCAATAAAAACTAAGTAAGCTGTGTTAATTTTAACTCAAGCTGCCAGGACAGATTTTTAGCGTTGATTCTGATTAAATGCCACAGAAGAGGCACAGAATCATAGTGATTATGTTTAGAATGTAGCATGGTGGAGACTGACGTACGGTTATGTGCATGTGAAATGTGGCAAGTGAAATAAAGGAGGGAGTTGCAGATGCAGACACTATAAATGGATTTAGGCAAGTAATGGCAGATATGTGTGTGTACTGCAGCTTCTGTCAGAGCATGTGAGTCTGAATTGTTTTTTTTTTTCTTTTAACCCTTCATTTGGTTTTATTTAGATTTTTCACTCCCTTTGTTCTAGTCCCTACTTGTGTATTACTTATTGAATGTAAAGTATAGCACACATGCATAGGTAGATACATTATATGCATTGCATTGCATTGACTGCCCAAACAATATCTGCTGTTCTGCGGACTTAAATCTGCACAACCAGTTGGGAAGACAAATAAATGTGCAGATACAGCCCATGAGGGAGCAACTATGGCGACTTCTAGAGCGTTCATTCGCTCTATAAAAAGTATAAGAGTTTGTCAGCATCAACATTTGTGTATGGCCTCTAAAATGTCCTCCATCACTGTCCCTTCACTCCTCTGTCTGTTCTTTAGCATCCTCTGCCTCTTGAACACAACCTGATAAGGGCAGAAGTTTTTGACACCAGGATGCGTCATGACATGCCCACTTATCCAGTAGCGATAACAGGAAAAGACAGGCAAGTTTACAGGTGTGGGTACTGACACGGCTTTTGCCCTGCAGCCTCCACCAAGTGTCAGCCAGCTCCTGTATTTTAGGCTGATAGCACAGGAAGACACAGAGACAGGACCATGCAGTTGTTATAATAACCTCACAAAAGAAAATGCTGCAGTTCTGACTTTTGCTTTTTTTCTTTTTGAATGGGAGGAATTTAGATTTTTTTTAAACGGCTGGAAGCATAGATGGACATCACAGTTCAAACGCTGTAATCCAAGCCCCAACTTTTGTTGAAAACCCCACAGACTGAAGCAGTGTTGACAGGACCTGCCACTAATGAGAGTGGTGCTACGCCAAAGCCGGCTGTGTCTGTACTTGTCGCCAAGGACACCATGTGTTCATGCCTACCACCCTTTACACTCTGGAACTTTCACCCCCATGCCTCAGCCCTTTTCCTCTAATAACACTTAGCAATCTGTTGTGTTTGCTTTGATTTGTTTTGTTTCACTGAATGTCATATAGAAGTTTTTGCTCCTTTGCTCTTTAGAAACCTCTGCAGGTGTGAATATAACACTAGTTTTGACCAGTGCTACGAGCTGTGATGTCATGTTAACAAAAATAAAACATTTTGTTTGCTGATGCCTCTTGTTTTTTTTATAAAAAGTCTCTCCTAACAGTGTTTTCATGTGTTCATAGTCATGTTCTTTTGCCTCTCATACAAGCCTGACACATTCATACAGTATATCAGCTCTCATCACTTTCAGCTGTGTTATATATCCTGACAAGAGGGCTGACAGCAGCAGACAGATATTATTCATTGTAACTGATTGTTTCTGCCCTTCAAGCAGGCTGTACCGCTGAGCAGATGGGTTCACTTCAAGTTATGTCATGGCCCTGTGTGAGTTTCACTGTATGTATGGGCCTAGATACCATTCATGGCAAAAAATAGTATGGCATGAGATGCAGATAAAAATCTCTACTGGACTGATAAACACATGATCTCAAAAAGTGAGTTTCCTACAATCATTCGTCATTCAGGCTACAATTTGAGTTTGAGTTTTTAAAGGATAGATATTTGGATTTTTTTTTTTTATTATTTTTTGGCTTTTGACTTTTATTTGCAGACAGGATAGAGAGCAGGGGAAAACACATAGCAAAGGGCCACAGACTCGACACCAGGCCACTCCATTTCAGGCACCTGCTCAACCGTGTCTGTCTCAAACTACTCGTCAGGTGTTAAAATATAAACTTTTTTGCTCCTGAAATTATTCCTCTTATTGATACTGGCAACTAGTCACTAATTTAATTGAAAGTTTTAATGAAAGCTTAAAGACTTTTTTTTAGGGATTGTTTTTTGCGCATATTCACTGTCTTTGATTTTTGAAGACTTTGGTCAATTTTAAAGATACAAAACTATATAAACTTTTTTTTATTTGTATCTATTTATTTATTCATTGCACCGGATTGGGACGTTTAATTTTTGATCACTTTTTTTTTAAATCTCCAAACTGTTATGGAAGGATTTATTTTAGTAAGCAAAGCATTTTTTGATGTACCAACAATGGGAATATGAGTACTGTTGTATGAAAATTAAAAAAAACCCCAAACAACTAATACTAGTACTAATCTTCGATTTACTCTTTTTAAGCAGTTGTAACAGGCTCTGAATCTGGTCTGTTAACCAACAGTTACTGAAACGGGTCAAGCTTGAGCTGCCTAACAACACTCCAGTGGGTGTTTTTAGTCATAGAGTTCAAACTATACTCCAAACTTAAAGGATTTTCTTCGCCTCAAATAAGGATAAACAAAAGCAGCTAAAAGGCTGAAATAAGCAGCTGATAAAAAGACTTTAAATGTGATTCATTTGTTCTCCCTACTCTTGTTTGTCTTATGGTTTTTGTCTGCCACATTTATCAAGAAGTAAACTGTCTCAAAATGGTCAAAAATACTTAAAAAAACATGTCTAAGTATGATCCGTTAAAGCAAACATTTGAGTAAATGAAGTAAATGCAATGTTTTTCAAGACCTAACATGGTAAATCCAAAAAGCTGACTGGTTTCACAGACAAGAACACAGTTTTCATCCTAAACTTAGAAAATCGTCACACCCTGCCTCACTGGCATTAGTGGTGAGTTCTTTTTTATTTTCTTACCAGGTGAGTGGAACATGTGTATTAACTCTATAATGCCCTTTGTATCATATTTGATACATGTGTTTCTGAGACCTCTATCTCATCAACATGATCAATACTTGCCATAATTTTAAAATGTTATGGACAAAACTCTTTTTTTTTTGTCTAAAATTAACATTGTTTTTAACAAAAAGATGCCAAAAATGCCCAATGTGTCAAATTCAATACAAAAAATATATAATAAATATATAATAAAAATATATCATACGCAATATGATATAGCAAAAAAAAAAACCAACTGTGGATTTTGCTATAAAGGTTAATAAACATCAATCAGAATTTTCTGGCTGTTTTTGATGGGTCGGGTCTTACAGGGTTAAAGTATGATCCAGTAACCGTCCATAAGGCACAGCATGTGTCTGTTTTGTCCAGCTTTTATCAGAAGAATGGAGGTTCTCGGGTCTTAGTTGAAGGCAACCCTGAGCTGAAGAAATCCCAAGCAGATAAAACTCTCAGGCAGTTGGCCCCGTTTCCCATCTAGTTCTTTTCCACAAGGTTGGGAAGGTACAAAGGGTTACAGAGACGTGCATTTTTCAGGCTTATCTTTTTACGGTGGATGTGAGGTGACAACAGCTGTCATGCATGCATATGTTATGTACAGAAGTCACAAATGCACACAGTACCAACACCTTTTTTGAACTATGTAAATCCGAATATTGAGAGAAAAAAATAAAAAATAAACCTCTGATATTGTTTATTTTCACCAGGGAATTCTATGTTTCTCCAATAAATTCTGCAGAGATACTCGACTGAAAGAAGCCAACTAAATCTTGGAGGTGAATTACAGAGAGGATTTATCTACACCATTTAGACAAACAATTTGGATTAGCTTGTTCTAGCGTCTCAGTTGTTAGGATTTGCTGCAAAATATGGTTCGAGTCACACGGACGACAGCAAAGACTCTCACAGCGGCCGTTTAGAGTATTTTGGCAGGTTTTGGGGTTTTTTTGCTTAACAACAGGTGAGTCAAAATGATAGAATTACAGCCACTGGAGATACTGTCATGAAAATTTTAAAGTGTGTATCTGAGATCAAAATGAAGGTTGAGTTCAAAGGCTTGTCTGATCCCACCCACAAACACTAGGTAAAGGGCATCTTTACTAGAGGAGGCAGATGGTGCCTTATTTTACACTCCTGTCCCACATTTCTGTTAATTTGTAACTTAACCCACTTTTGTATCATTGGCATACCAGCTGGTATTATCTAGACATTTAAAGCTCAAACAACAAATCAAATTACTATGAAAATACATTTAAAAATTATACTTGGATGATCCAGAAGATATTCAGGAAAGTTAGATATTACACAAGCACCTAGATGCAAAACTAAACCAAAACTTTTCACCTAATTTTACATACTCCTAACTGGGGTTTTTTGTTTTTTTTAAGACAAAAATAAGACAATCAAATCACACTGGAGTGGTGATGATACATGTTCGTTAACTTCTCATATGAGGAAATAGTCAAGGGGATGCCGAATCAGGACAAATTCACATGTATAGCCTAGAGTTCCAGTCAATGCTCTTTGTCTTTCGCTGCCCTCTTTAGTGCACATTCCTGTGTGAGAGCCACCAAAGGGCTCTCACACCACAGGGTCATGGGGAGGCATGTGTGCTCCTTGGTTAATTTTAGCCCTCATTTCATCAAGACCGTTGAGACAAAACACAGAGCCACTACCTCAACCCGTCTAGTGAAAGGTGAACCGTCTGATCTCCTAACACCTTTTTCTGTCTAGGTTTCAGTGAACACATGTCTTTGGACTAAGTGGAAGGATGACTTCTTAAACACATTTGTCTACTGGCAGCTCAAAGGGTCATGAGTGGCTTCCTGGTGGGATTCTGTCACATTGTTTGAGTTCTTTCATGGTGAAGATTAGAATAACATATTTACATAGACTCTGAAGGTTCAAAAATCATTTAGAGATATTGTAAGTGACTATATTTTTACTAGTGGTGGACAAAACATAGAAAAATTGGCCATAAAAAGAGGAAGGCCCAAGAAATATAACTCAGCTCTGTTCAACCTGCTTTGTCTGTGAAACTCTTTTGTGGTTTTTTCCAAACAAAATGTGCACAGTGTGTGAGTTTGAAAAAGGCAGCTGCAGCCTGCAGGTGACCTTTAACTAGGTACACAATAGAAAGTCTGGCCAGGATGTCTGTTCCGTCTCGGAAGACACCGCCAGTGCCAGGTAAGTGTCTCCTTGCTGCTCCAATTTGAGGTTAAGGACAGGATTGAGGCCTTTGAGTTATAAGACTAAAGCCCAGGCAAGAACTCACAATATGAAAGCTAAACCCCATCTAGCTTTTGGTTTAGTCAAACTTGAATTTTTCATTTTTGCAACTCAGATCGAGTCACACTGTTTGAGTCTACACCCTCACGTCTGGCTATAGCACAATAAAATCCAGACTGAAAGTTTCCAGTCTCACAGTCTCAGGCTTGTTAAACACAAAGTAATTTATCTTCTCAGTTTACAACCATGTTTTGAATCCCTTTTTCTTTTTTTAGTTTTGACAGTTCAATTTTTTTTGTAGATGCACTTGTGCGCCTAACCAGTGCAGTGTATAATTCATTTCTCCCACAGAAGTCCTGAATTACTTTCACTTACAAACTTAAAATGTGTTTTCTGAACAATTTAAAAAGGGATAAAAACCTCTCACAGAGGCACATGCAAACACAAACACATGAGTGCACTTTCAAGATTACCATCGCTAGTTTAATATAATACTTCAGAGGTGCAATGGCAGCCACAGAGTAAGAGGATGCTGCTATTTTCAGCACAGAGACTTCAGATGTAGGGTGAAGCAGAATAGACTGCTGTGGGTCTGCACTCTATCATTGTCAAATCACTGTCGAGCTATCCACGATGCCATAAATAGATAATGTCAGTATATACATTTCAAAATAAAACATTACTTCAATGAGAAACAAAGTCCAAACAGTTATTAGATAAAAGATATGTAGCGCCTAAGGAATAAGGTCCCAGAAATGTAGAAGAAATAATTAATATGATTACAAAACGTGGTCTGGATAGCCAACCTTGGATATCCAGGATTATGAATAACCAAATTCTTCATAATTTTTCATCACAAATCTCTTCTAACCTAACTGACAGTACAAGCCATCAGTGATGCTAATGAGTAATATTATGGTATCTTTTCCCTGATTTAAAATTCCATACGGTATGTCTTCTAAGATATAACTAATATATATGTAGAGAAATTTATATACTTATACAGTATATACACAACTGATGCTTCCGCTGTCTTCTGCCTTCACGCTGCTGATGGGCGACAGGGGGTGGTGCAAGGGGAGTGGATTGGGATCGGGCTAATGGGAGCTTCTTCACTGCCATCCTTATCGCGCATTGTCCAAAACTTGAGGGAGAAAGCAGCGATTATAAAGCAACTAACGGATTCTGCGCTCTGCAGCTTTTGTTCACAACTTGTCCCACAACAGGTCCCCTCACTGAGGAGAAGACTCTCGACTCGGTGTCATACAGCTTTTGTTGTATCCTAGTCTACTTTTTACCCCCACCTTATCAGCGTGCAACATCCTGCATCTGCTATTGCCCTGGCAACCAGCCCTCCTCTCCATCATTCTCCGGCGCTTCACCCCTCACCATCAGCGGCAGGCTCCGAGGGAAGCCAAAATCTGCTGCTTACGCTCGTCCTCCAAGTGGAAGTGGACCCTTTTGTTCACTGGCGTCAGTTCAAATCTCTTTGCTTTTCTACTTATCTAAGGTTCATGTGTCGGAAGTGTTTTGTCTCAGCATCAAAATGCCCGTGAGACGCGGTCATGTTGCGCTCCAGAACACTTACTTGGATACTATCATCAGAAAATTCGACGAGCAAAGTAAGTGCAAATGAAATTAGTTTCAGTTATGCGTCTGTGCTGCTGTTGAGGTCCGAACACAGGGTGTGATATTTAGATTCCAAATATTTTACCAAATACATATTTAGTTTTCCCATTTTAAACATTTGGACTGTTTTCGCTGCGATGGTTTAGCTCGCAAGTGCTTTAAATAAATCCGAAATAGATGGCAGAGACGGGGGAACTCTAATTTACGCTGAATTAATTACATCCTCTATTTTAAAAGGGATGACTGCGCTCTTTGTCTATGGGAAAAGTGTTTTTGACAGCTAGTTCATCAGTAGGAGTGGTAGCCTGTATTTATTTCAGAGCTGTTAGTGTATCCAGTTAAATCTTGCTGGTATAGTTTTGTTTGCTTTATTTCTCACACGTCTGTGTTTGTTTGTCGGTCAGTCTTATTGCTTGAACAGATGGCAGAAGGACAGGCTTTTTATATTATAATAAATTAAAACATCTTATCTTATCTGTATCAGTAATGCTGACAGAACCCAGCTGCTGCTTTTATGTTTGCGGGGTTATTGCACCTGCATGTGAGTTTGCTTGTGAGAGCTCACCTTATGACTTACATTGTGTTCCATTAGCTCACATGTTCCATTGGCTGGAAGAAGAGACCACCTCTCACTTACTGGAGAGGAAAAAATCCCTTTCCCTGAAATCACTAAGGCCTCTGATAGAACACATATGTTGCTGTCTTCTTTTGACCTGACCATTATTTGTATCCAGTTTTACCTTTTTTCATTTTCTGTACTTAACATTTATTACATGAACCTTTAAATCTTTGTTAATGCTACTTTAGTTTAAAAACAAAAACACTGAAAGACACCATGCCACATTATATCTCATGTGCAATAATCAGTAGATTTCCTCACCACTAGCAGCGTGTTGACACAGGACTGAAAATAACCCTGCCATCCTGATTAGATACTGACCATACATGGAGAAATAGTTGATTGCTGACAACTCTCAGTCTCTTTTAGTATGATCAGCTCTAGGACCAGTAATGCTTGAATCTCCCAATATCCCCTAAGAAACCCGTATTATGTAATGCCTCTACTGTATCCCAAAAAGGTGTCTGTGCACGCGCAGTCACATACACGTGCACGATAAGGTGAGTGCACGTGCCACAGTGGTGCTGCTTAGCAACGGTGTGACGATCAGTGTTTTTGCTTTGAGCCCCAGATAATGACTTTGGACAGAATGTGCTTTTCCACTCTAGGAGCTCACCCGTTTACATTAGAAAGAGGGGCCAAGAGAAGAGTCCCCCGCTCTCATCTGTGTGGGCAGCAAACAGCAAACAGCTGTTTAACCCAGTTTCACCAGCGTGTAATAAAAAGGCCAATGAGAGGCGACAGAGGTTATGTACGTACTTTTCATTCAGATCGTTCAACTCCTCCATTAGCAGCCTTCGAACAAAACTGCCCCAATTCGCTGTCATGCAGCATTTTTGGGACAGTGGCTGTTTCTGTTGCCACGAACAGTATCATTCATTTCATCAGTACCAGGCACTGAAGGACATATGAGCTTGGAGTTACTGTTTGGGATGTTTCTGAAAGCAGGGTAACTCTGAGAGACTCAGAATCAAAGCTCTGACTGACCAGGAAGAGCCATTATTGTTGTAACTGACACTGTACAGCCACAGTGTTTCCCCCATGATGAAAGATCACTGATGGTGGTGGTCAACCCCCCAGTGAGTGTCATTAGCCGATGAGAAGTCCAGCAGCTACCATGCAGTTAGATATTTTATCTCAACTTTAATGGCATTATTTTATTTTATTATTTTGTCACACTGTCACATGTTTATTATGTGTGCCTATGACAAGAGGCACACATATTACTATTCGTCGGATTTATTATTATTATTATTATTCTTCAGTTTCCGCCTGAAATTTTGCAGCGAAACTCGCCCGCAGTTTTTTTGAGACAAGCTTCATATATGTTACCTCATTTTGTGCGGCTGGATCAGGAATGGTGTGCTATGACTTTTGGTGTTTATAACTATTATAGTTTTTAAATATTAATATTTTAGTGAAAATTTTCCGCGCTTCTCTGCCAAACAGTTTTGAAAATAGGGTTACATATGTTAGATCATTTTGTGCGGCTGGAGCTGGACTAGTATGGTATACACTTTTGGTGTTTATGACTTTTATAGTTTTTGAAATATTTAGATTTTAGTGCAAATTTAGGCCAATTTCCATAAAAACAGACTTTATTTGTGGTGGGTTGGCGCTCTCTAGTGGTATACCGGGAGTAGTACGGCTGAAAATCTGTATGCTTGTTACAAAACTCCATATCCCATAATTCATAGCACCCTCTGCCGAAGTTAAACAATGGCGGACACCACTTCGCGTTTTATGTCTTTTATTCGTGTTTCTAGGTCACAAAATACACTTTTAAGATATTTTCAGGCGAGAATGTAGGTGTGTAAACTTCAAATATCTGCTCGTTTTATCAAGACATCCCATATTAGCGACAATTCTCTTAAGTGTTGCTGATAGTCGGGTTAGCTAGCTAGCGCCGCTAGCTTAGCTAGCTAGCGCCTTCGTGAAAAAACCACCCAGGCTTGGCTGATAGTGAGGTGGCTAAAATTTGTTTAATCGCCTGATCGCTCGGCAAGGATCTGTGTCTTAGCTGGACTTATTTTTCGTTTATATGGGCCGATGATGCTGGTCGATGTGGAAAAAATAACTGAGTTGTTTGGTGGTGGAGCTACAACAGAGGGCAGCTATCCACGGTGTGTGACAGAAAGGACAGGCCGCGAACGAGACATACAAGGCGGTGAGGCTACCGCCGATCGTCCGGTGTTTGCTAGCGCGGAGGTCAATCGTGGATCAGGGAAAGCGAAGGCAGGGCGTGAGGTGAACTGAATTTCAGGTAAGAAGTTATGACCTGCACTCTATTTGGGTCAGATATAAACCGAGTTTAGGTGTAGTTTATTTAGCAACAGTTCTCTTACGTGTTGCTGATAGCCGGCTGGCTTAGCTAGCTAGCTAGCGCGCGACTAGCGACCCTTCGTGAAAAACCACCCAGGCTTGGCTGATAGTGAGGTGGCTAAAATTTGTTTAATCGCCCAATCGCTCGGCAAGGGTCTGTGTCTTAGCTGGACTTATTTTTCGTTTATATGGGCCGATGATGCTGGTCGATGTGGAAAAAATAACTGAGTTGTTTGGTGGTGGAGCTACAACAGAGGGCAGCTATCCACCGTGTGTGACAGAAAGGACATGCCGCGAACGAGACATACAAGGCGGTGAGGCTACCGCCGATCGTCCGGTGTTTAATAACGCGGAGGTCAATCGTGGATCAGGGAAAGCGAAGGCAGGAGCGTGAGGTGAACTGAATTTCAGGTAAGAAGTTATGACCTGCACTCTATTTGGGTCAGATATAAACCGAGTTTAGGTGTAGTTTATTTAGCAACAGTTCTCTTACGTGTTGCTGATAGCCGGCTGGCTAGCTAGCTAGCGCCGCTAGCTTAGCTAGCTACGTAGCGCCTAGCGACCCTTCTTCGTGAAAAACCACCCAGGCTTGGCTGATAGTGAGGTGGCTAAAATTTGTTTAGTCGCCCGATCGCCGGGCAAGGGTCTGTGTCTTAGCTGGACTTATTTTTCGCTTATATGGGCCGATGATGCTGGTCGATGTGGAAAAAATAACTGAGTTGTTTGGTGGTGGAGCTAGCGGAGCTACAACAGAGGGCAGCTATCCACCGTGTGTGTGACAGAAAGGACATGCCGCGAACCACACATAGGAGGTGGGGCAGGCGACCGCCGATCGACCGGTGGTTGCTAACCTGGAGGTCAATCGTGGATCAGGGAAAGCGAAGGTGGTTGCTAACCTGGAGGTCAATCGTGGATCAGGGAAAGCGAAGGCAGGAGCTGAGGGGTGAACTGAATTTCAGGTAAGAAGTTATGAACTGCACTCTATTTGGGTCAGATATAAACAGAGTTTAGGTGTAGTTTATTTTCGTTGTGCTGACCTTTTACAATCGTACTGCATGCTAGCTAGCACGACAGCTGTGTCTTGTGATAAGTTACTGAGGTTTAACTTTATTATATTCATAAGGGTTGGTTCGTCAGAGTTGCCGTACAAACGGAATCGTCCCACATTCAGAGAAAACATTACGATTTATTCTGTCGTTACGAAGCCTCCCCTGTCATTCTCTCGCCAGTTGCAACTTCACTCATGAAACTGATCAACGATCGGCTTTTCGCTCTTGTTTATCGCGCTAAAGAACAGCAGCACGTTTAAGCTTGATCAGCTGTTGTTAGAATTAATTTGATTTTAATTTCTAGTATCAGCTGATGTTTTCTGGAGCCACAGCTGAAAAAAGGGAAGTTATGAACTGTTTTTAAGAGACAAATACAGGGAGTGCAGAATTATTAGGCAAGTTGTATTTTTGAGGAATAATTTTATTACTGAACAACAACCATGTTCTCAATGAACCCAAAAAACTCATTAATATCAAAGCTGAATGTTTTTGGAAGTAGTTTTTAGTTTGTTTTTAGTTTTAGCTATTTTAGGGGGATATCTGTGTGTGCAAGTGACTATTACTGTGCATAATTATTAGGCAGCTTAACAAAAAACAAATATATACCCATTTCAATTATTTATTTATTATTTATTCAATTATTTACAGTGAAACCAATATAACATCTCCACATTCACAAATATACATTTCTGACATTCAAAAACAAAGCAAAAACAAATCAGCGACCAATATAGCCACCTTTCTTTGCAAGGACACTCAAAAGCCTGCCATCCATGGATTCTGTCAGTGTTTTGATCTGTTCACCATCAACATTGCGTGCAGCAGCAACCACAGCCTCCCAGACACTGTTCAGAGAGGTGTACTGTTTTCCCTCCTTGTAAATCTCACATTTGATGATGGACCACAGGTTCTCAATGGGGTTCAGATCAGGTGAACAAGGAGGCCATGTCATTAGTTTTTCTTCTTTTATACCCTTTCTTGCCAGCCACGCTGTGGAGTACTTGGACGCGCGTGATGGAGCATTGTCCTGCATGAAAATCATGTTTTTCTTGAAGGATGCAGACTTCTTCCTGTACCAGTGCTTGAAGAAGGTGTCTTCCAGAAACTGGCAGTAGGACTGGGAGTTGAGCTTGACTCCATCCTCAACCCGAAAAGGCCCCACAAGCTCATCTTTGATGATACCAGCCCAAACCAGTACTCCACCTCCACCTTGCTGGCGTCTGAGTCGGACTGGAGCTCTCTGCCCTTTACCAATCCAGCCACGGGCCCATCCATCTGGCCCATCAAGACTCACTCTCATTTCATCAGTCCATAAAACCTTAGAAAAATCAGTCTTGAGATATTTCTTGGCCCAGTCTTGACGTTTCAGCTTGTGTGTCTTGTTCAGTGGTGGTCGTCTTTCAGCCTTTCTTACCTTGGCCATGTCTCTGAGTATTGCACACCTTGTGCTTTTGGGCACTAGTGATGCTGCAGCTCTGAAATATGGCCAAACTGGTGGCAAGTGGCATCTTGGCAGCTGCACGCTTGACTTTTCTCAGTTCATGGGCAGTTATTTTGCGCCTTGGTTTTTCCACACGCTTCTTGCGACCCTGTTGACTATTTTGAATGAAACGCTTGATTGTTCGATGATCACGCTTCAGAAGCTTTGCAATTTTAAGACTGCTGCATCCCTCTGCAAGATATCTCACTATTTTTGACTTTTCTGAGCCTGTCAAGTCCTTCTTTTGACCCATTTTGCCAAAGGAAAGGAAGTTGCCTAATAGTTATGCACACCTGATATAGGGTGTTGATGTCATTAGACCACACCCCTTCTCATTACAGAGATGCACATCACCTAATATGATTAATTGGTAGTAGGCTTTCGAGCCTATACAGCTTGGAGTAAGACAACATGCATGAAGAGGATGATGTGGACAAAATACTCATTTGCCTAATAATTCTGCACTCCTGTAAACACCAAGCTCCTTTTTGTGTAGCTGACAGCTGGTAACTGTGCAGGGGCGGATCTAGCAAAGCTTTTGCCAGGGGGCAGGTAGGCCATTAACAGAGAAAGGTGGACACAAAGATATACTTTTCTTTCTTACTCTCATATAAAATATTTAGCTTTTATTAAATAGTTATCTGAATCTTACAACCAAAGTTTGTATAATAATACACAAGATTGGCTGTAGACCATTGCTCATCATTCAGAACACTGTGTAAAAATAACAAAAGACAAAAAGTGAATGCAAAAGTGCATAAATATTTATTTTACGTGTTTGATGTGTGTGGCGGGCGTGGTCTGCAGTGCCGCTGCAGGGAGGTGGACCCACCTGAGCGGCATCTGCAATCACGCCTCACGGGCGTTGTTTGTGCTCTCTCGGCTGTTTTTGGGTGTGTGTAAGTTGAAAAGCTACAGCCGGTTGTGTGGGTACACCAACCATGTGTGAAAAGTGGTCCATAACGTAATGCTTCAAAGCGTGTTCATGCAAACATTGTCGGGTCTGCCGTGGTACAATGGGACTTCTGCTCATGAACCTCTGTGCACAGCGTCTGCAAATCGGGGCTGTACAAAGCAACTTCATCTTTACCCAAAACTGTAAGGTGTCATCTGTGAGGCGCGAGCGGTGTTTGTTTTTACCATAGTTCATGGTGGAGAATGGCTGCTCTGCTGAGTTTTGCTCTCTGTAGCCGTATGAATGGCAGACTACACTGATTACCAGCGGCATAGGCACACATAAAATTTCTTCTGAAATTTTCCCTTTCTAGTCTTATTATGAAATTTCAATGTAAAATGATCTTAATATTGTGTTTTCATCCACAAAACTATGTCAAATGTAGGCTAGGTGTTACATTCACAAGTACTGACCTTCTTAAAAGACAAACTGGCAATATTTTTAATGCAAATCAAAGCTGGTGACAAAAATATCAACTGTACAGTGATTGTACTTTTAATATTATTTACCACTGTTAAGATATGAAAACTATTTGATAAACAGTGTAAATCTGGAAATGTAATATTTGTACTGTTTAGGTAGCCTGGCTAAACAAACAAAACATATTCATAGGCAAGTGGCTGATACCAATGTAATGATGTAATTAAAAAATGTCAGGTAAACAGGCTCCAAAACCTGTAGATTCCCATAAGTTACCTGGCACCATGTGCAATACTCCAAATACCCTTATGCTGAAGTGCCCACCTGCTCCTTTTCAATCCCTTGGGAGGAATTGTGACGCTAATAACATTAGCACCATGGAAAAGTAGACTTCATTAGTTCCACTTCAGCTGATTGTCATGCGGAGAGGAGGAAGAACAGACTTTGTGGGCCGTGAAGTCGGCTGCGTATCCACAACAGTCTGCACTTCAGCATCTTTAAATCAAATTAAATCTTAAACAGTGTAAACAGTTTAATTGTCAGCATTAACAAACTATCTCTTTCAATCTTTCAGTGACAGGCGTAAGTGCAATCACTGGAATCAGGCGTCATTACCCTCTGCGAAGTAAAAGGCTAATTTAGTTGGTGAGATAGTCATGGCTAAGCCTAATTTATAAACCTCTATGCAATATATTATTTCTCCTTTAATGAGCAGAAAGTTTATTAATATTTATAAGCAAGAAAGTGGTTTTATCAGTGTTGCTTCTAACCCAGCTTTAATGCGTGGTCCTTGTACTGCCACATGGATATCTTGCTTTTATAAATTGTCAACTGACACTGTGTTCCTCCCTTCAGATCGCAAGTTTATTATTGCCAATGCCCAGATGAAGAACTGTGGCATCATCTACTGCAATGAGGGCTTCTGCCAGATGTTTGGTTTTACAAGAGCAGAGATCATGCAGCAGCCTTGTACCTGCCAGTTCCTGGTGGGTCCTGGCACAATGAAGAGTTCCCTGGCCCAGCTGGGACAGGCCCTGCTTGGGTCTGAGGAGCGCAAAGTGGAGATCCTGTACTACTCTAAGAAAGGTAAGACACACGAAAAACAAAATCAAGACAACGGAGCTGGAGGAAAAATACTGGAGTAAGCCCTTTTATAGCTCGAGACCTCATGAAAAGAGTCTTCTGGCTGTCACAAGATTTGGCCTGCTGACAGCTTGATTGTTATCAGAACAGTCCAAATAATCCTCCATATGTTCAACTAGTTTATCCTCTATCTTCTGACAAGAAACCTTGTTACAGAGATCTTAATCCAGACTGTTACCACAGTCCACCAGCCATTCAATTGGATCTGTTTTAAAACATCTTTCCTGCTTTCTAAGACTAATCCTTTCATTTTGATAATTCATCATGATAAATGTCTGGATCTGATGCATAAAGATGATTTTCATGTGAATATTTTTTGCTATCAAAACAAATAGATAGTAAAAGATCGTCTCCCTTTAAGTTTGTGTAGTTCAGGAGATTCTTTATTCATCTCAGACCAGTTTGTTTGGCAAGTATCTGCGTTTAGCTGCTATCTTTTGCTGGACTCCCATTGATCTTGCGAATCCGTCACCATGGCCAGATTATGCTTTTATATTTAGGCTTCAAATCACCTGCTATGTTTTCGAGTCACCAACCCAACGAGACCAGGCAGGCAGACTCAGCGTCTTAATCGCTTCTTCAAACCTGCTTTTTTTTGTGTATCCTTAATCCATACTTGCCTGTATTCTCATCAGTCCTTAGCATGATTCTCTTCACATCATTAACCTCTTCTCTTTTTTTTTCATTAGTGGAAAAACCTCTTTCCATCCATTCATTTGAGCTTCAATTTAATCCACATGGTGGCGTTTTACTTTTATTTTTAAAGTTTAATTTCCCGTTTATCCCGAGTTATTTGGGATGCCAGTGACACACTGTCCTTTGCTGAGGTCTGTGTTTAACCTCCATCATCTATTTTTCTTTATCATCTTTTTCTGGCACAAAGGAATTGAGGTAGACACACATGAGTGAGCATGACTAAGACAATGACAGTTACCGACTATAAACCATACATTTACTGTCTACATTTATACAAGGACATTCATAATATGTGTCTGTTAGAACTTTTGCCATTTGGGCATGAGGAGCGGAGTTTAGAGTGCTGTTGTCATGGGAATGGGATTGTGTGCCAGATCAAATCCACTAAGCATCCATTTGTTTTGTTCCCCTGCTTCCCACTGTGCTCCCAGGCTGAACAGACCGAAAAAAAAAATCTGAACATGTGATTGCAATGTGATTCAGAACAAGACTGCAGCGCTCACAGGGCGATTTTTTTCTTAACCTCCAAACAAAATCTCTGTTCCAGGTCTTTCAGGGTGAATGTATGAATGGGACTGAATGCATGCACTGTGAGTGTGTTTGTCCTATCTGCCCTCTCTCCTGTGTCTATTTTTGGAGCTCACTGATTGTGGAGTGAAGTTAGACCTGACAGAAGTGTTGCTCAATTAGCCTTTTTTTTTTTTTAGCTTCCACAGTTTTTGAAATGATTCCTTTCTGTTTGCCCTTCTTTCTTTCTCCTTTGCTCATATTGCTTTCTCCTGTGTGACCTCCCTTAGAAGCATAACCTCGTTAAACTAGGCCAGCCTTCAGCTGATCACATTTTAGAAATAACTTCTGGGTTATCAACAGGGGGTATAGCTCAGTGGTAGAGCATTTGACTGCAGATCAAGAGGTCCCTGGTTCAAGTCCGGGTGCCCCCTGTGTAACTGCTGTTTCTTGCCTTTTGTGTCAATAGGGACCTGCAGACCCTGCCTTGTGGGAATCGTTCCAGTAAAGAACGAAGAAGGCCTTGTGATCATGTTCATCCTTGACTTCCAGGAGCTCATCGATCCCTCCCACAAGAAGACTGCTCTCAGGCAGAGAATCACCCAAGGATGGGCCTATTGTAAAGCCTTTCACACTGCATACTGCATGTTTTGTTTGTGTTTCACATTTATAGAAGCTAAACATTTTTCTGTCTTTCTCTTTTCCTGTGAATTCTGCAACTGTAAATATAAATTAGAAATTAATGTGTGTAATTAGTCTTGATTTTCTCATCATATTGGTCAGAATGTGCACTACTGTCTTATCTTAGCAGAAAAGTTGAATTGAATACATTTTGAACTTCGATAACAAGTGAGCTGAAGATAAAGTTTTCTCTTTAGGCCAGAATCGCAGGCTGAAGATGAGGCTGCCGGTGCTGCGATCCATGCGACGACCTTCACTCTCAAAAGATCAGTTTGAAGGAGTGGTAGTAGACTACCTGCAGGTGAATGACACATGCATGCAGTGCAGTCCATTTGCATGAATGCATGCTTTGCATTTTGCTAGAGTACATAAACACATCTGGCAGTGGAAAAAATCAGTACAAAGATAATACATCATACTGTGACTCCTAGGCATGACATTTGCAATGATACAATTTTAAAACTTACTGACATATTATGCCTGCAATGCTTCTACTGTTCTTCAATCATGCATGAAGAGCACTAATCAAAAATATTCTACATACTATAGTAACAACAAAGTCTTTGATTTGCCTTTCAAGTGCTGTATATGCAATTTTGGTTTTATATGGAGTTCTAATAGTTAAATATGAACCACCTTAAATAGCAGAGAGATGTTTTTGAAGCAGAAGTTCTTGTTTCTCAGCCCAAAAAGACACCAAACGGAAGAATGAGGGGAAAAAGCAACTGGTCTGTTTATCTTTCTCTTCTTAGAATTTTCCTTTACTTGTGTTTAGAGTTCTTTCTTTTGATGAATGGCACCTTGTATGAAAGTATTTCCTGCCAGTATCCTTACCTGACACTGGAACTGTACTGAATCAGATAAATTGACATGTTGGGACTGTTTTACATTTACGTGCTGGCAGGGAGGTGACATTCCTCTCTGTTTCAGAACAGCGTTTGTGAAGTGCGAAATACGACAACGTTTTTAAGAAAACATTTAGAAGAAAAAAAAACGCATTTAAAGCAAAAAACCAGCAGTTATGGTGTGTAATTATTTGTTTGAACTATAAAGAGACACATGACCTTCATTTACATAATATTCAAAGTAGCTTGTGCCTTATTGCCCTTCCTTGACAGCCAAACAGCGAGGAAGTCCCTCTGAAAGAGTTTCGGATCCCATCTAAGGAAAGCTGTATGCAGTCTGAGACGGAGGCTCTGATAGAACAGGACATGGATCCCCCATCGCCGGCAGCTCAGCCCTCTACCAAACGACGCTCCCTTCTGACAGATCGACTGGACCCCATGCATGCCTTCCCCCGAGGGTCATTACCTCGAAGTTGCTCGAGGGACAGTGTTCGGAGCCTCCGACGTGCCTCATCACTGGATGACATCGATGGCATGAGGGCAGAATGGAATAGCCGACCTGGAGACCCCAGGACTAACAGCAGTGAGTGTCTGATGGGGCATCTCAGAGGGAAACTAAAGCTGTGAATAAAATATAGAATTAGTAAGAGTATTATCAGGTCATCGTTGCTGTATTTGTGTCTCAAAGAAACTATGAAGTCTTTACAATGCATATTTTTTATGATGTTAGTGGAATTTAATATGTTTAACTTTTTTTCAGGTTAACCTTCTGACAGGAATATAAAGCAGCATCCTAATAAATTAAATCACACAAAGCACTTTTCACAGCTGGCTTCTCTGACTCAGAAAATGACACAGAATACAGATCAAATTTTTTTCTTCATTAGCCTTTTATTGTGTTAAAAAAAGAAACATTCTGCTTTGAGACATACATTTGCCTTTATTATTATTGCCACTTTGGTTTGCATACAAACAAACATTTTCACTATGAGATCTGTTGGAAGGTTTGCTAGTGTTAAAGGGATCTCTAACAAGTCATGTCTATTATTTGCTATTTTAGGATACAGTAGGATCTCAGAGTCGAAACAAGCTTGCAGTGGTAGCAAACAGGTTGACAGATGAGGTCAGGATGTTCACAGATGACATTGTGATCTGTAGAAAAAGTAATGGCAGGAGAAGCAAGACAGAATACATGTGTGTGAATAAGAGGGAGACAGATGTACCAGTAAAGATGCAAGGAGCAAATAAGTTTAGATACCTGGGGTCAAACATCCAAAGCAGCAGACAGTGGACAAGAGAGTAGAAGAAGAGAGAGCAGGCAGGGTGGAGCAGGTGGAGAAAAATGTCAAAGGTGATTTGTGACAGAGGATGGTGGAAAGGTTTAATGCTATGATGTGTCGTTTGGAGATGGTGACACTAACAAAAGACAGAAGGTCAAGCTGGAGGTGGCAGAGCTGAAGGTGCTAAGAATTTCATTGGGAGTGAGCAGAAAGGACAGGATTAGAAATGGGTACAGCAGAAGAACATCTCAGGTTGAGTGTTTCTGGAAAAACTAATTAGAGAGGCAAGACTGAGATGATCTGAATATGTGCAGAGAATGTTTAGGGGAGGAGGAGGGCTATGTATTGGACAAAGGATGTTGTATATGGAGTTACCAGGCAGGAGGAAAGGGGTGAGACAACAGAAATGGTTCATTGACGTCATTAAAGAGGACATGGAGGCAGATGATCTGCTGTAGCAACCCCTAAAGGGAGCAGCTTAAAGAAGAAAAAGAAGTTTATATCAGATTAGAAAGTGAGGTGACACATCAAATCATTAGTATTATTATTATTAAGTTAAATGCAGTTGAATTAAATGTTTAGTAGGTTAAAATGTCCTTGGCATATCCTACGACACATAACTGCAAACTAATCAGAATCAAAATTGATTTTTTTCAGCTGAGCTGTAACAGCTTTCAACAGATTTCTCACCGGTTCGGCACTTGTCAGATTGTTGATGTCAGATTGTTGCTCTGATATTTATAACACAGAGAGGGTCCCTCTGTGCAGCTGCCTAATAAAAATTCCAGTAGAGACACAATAATGAATTCTTCTGTCAGTGATTGGGTTTGTGTTAAAATTGCTCATCACTGCACATCTATTAACCTCCGCTCTCAGGGGAAATACTTTATGAGGAAACGTTTTCTTTTGTACAGGTTCCAATCATACTCTTCCCATTTTGTATTCAATCTACTCTTCCACAGATTGTTTTTTTTTACTTGACTGCTGATGCTGTCCTTTTGTGTTGTAGATCTGAAGCCCAATACTCTGAACTCCACTTCAGACTCAGACCTCATGAGACATCGAACCATAGGCCGCATCCCTCAGGTTACCCTCACGTTCGGCTCTGACCGAATGAGACCGCCTTCCCCAACTGAGATTGAAATCATTGCGCCCAGCAAGATTAAAGACCGAACACAGAACGTCACAGAGAAGGTCACTCAGGTCACACAGGTGAGATGCTCTTTACCATCTCAAGAGAAAAAAGGGAGAATAAATACCTGTTTTCTTTGCACTTTATTCATCCTTACTCATTTTCTGTCATCACCAGGGTCTTAAATTTTCCATTTCACATTGTTGGCTGCATGTATATTTTCTTATTCAGTAATTGGCTACATCAACCGAATTGCTGTCTGATCTTTAAGAGGCGAAATTGCTAGAAATTGCTTTCTTCTCACCTGTGAGATTGGCCAAATTGTTAAATGACTGTAATAACAAGGGCCCAGCGTTCCTTTCTTCCCTTTGTTTGGTTAATACACAACAGCAGATATGTCTGCAGCCGCTGAACAGCAATCAGTGGTAGAACACACTGAAAGGAAGAAAATGTTCAAAATTACAATACTCATGTCCTGGAAAAGGAATCAGTGACACAGACTTCGGCTGGTATAATTGGTTTTTGTATCATCTTCTGCTTGGAAAATGTTGTGTTAAACTACTGCATTTTTTTTTATGTTTCAACCTAATATAAGGAACAGCAATAAATAACTGGGTAATTGATATTTTCATTTGTATTTTTAGCTGTTTTTGACTCTTCCTGAAAGTGAAATTTATAATGTTTCTAACTGGAAAAAAAAGAAATATGATCATTAACATCATATTTCTGTCAGATAGTTCAGTCAAAGGTGTCTATAAATGGTACATGCTTCAGGGTGACTGAAGACGCGAGACATCCGAACTCACAGGGTGAAAGTGTGAACGAATAATCTCACCTGAGGTGTGACATCTATGGCACCAGCAGCAAAACACATTCATCAGCCACCTGTCATCACACCACGGTGTCTCTGTGTACATTTTGGCAAACTGCCTCACAAGAGTGAAAGAAAGACCACAATGGAAAATACCTTAAAATACCCAAGAAAATTTCCTCCTGCAAAGGGAAACCGTTATTTCCAGTAAAATACAGTTAGGTCGATAATTTCTTTTTTTGCAGGATACATTATTTATTATTAGCAGTCAAATTTATACACAGTCCCACATTTTTAGAGACTTAAAATTAAATGAAGTGCCGGCTCACAGGCAGTTTCATGGTGAGGTGAGGCCTGATCCCTTGTAAACAAATGCAGCAGACATAATATTTGAAGCTGATTCAAAAACCTCACTTGATGCTTTATAGCTTTGCACTTGAATTACATTTGATAGTCTGCATTTAACTTGTTAATTGTTTTAAAATTCACTGTGGTGACGTCATATGTTAGTAAGTAACATGAATAATCATTAAGAAAAGTGGAAATTATAGAAGAAGAGCAGATGCATTATAGATGCCAAAATTATTTTTAAGAAATGCATTATTATTTGTCCAGCAGTATGTCATGTTTTCTAGTATCTTTTATATTATTAAAATTATTATAATTATTAAATACTTTTAATAGCTTTGATGAAGTTCTCATGTCGCACTAGACACGCTGCACAGCAGGTTGCTGCCATCAGTAAGTATAAATGGATCTACAAACACTGAACATAAGATAAAATGATAAAGCTTTTATTTCTGACTGTAACAATGCAAAGGCCTGTTTGCTCAGGTATAAAGCAGGAAATCAGGTAATGCTGGGCTCCCTAAGTGCATCACATTAACCCGGTTTATCTGAGAGGCTTTCAGGAAGGTCAGTTGAGCCTCTTTTCAGCCAAACTGACCAAAGAAGGGTTTTTGTTTGTGTCCCATTTATCTTTTTTTTTTTTTTTTTTTGGACTGGCTGGTTTGTTATTTCAGCAGGATATCAGATATAGGAGCTATGGGTTCACTATGAGGTGTTTTGTAAGCTATTTACATGGTTCATGACTTGTAACATTTTACAAGATTTTAATTATCTGATTCATTAAAGTCTTTAAATTTAGAGCATCAGCTGAATTAATATACAGTATGATTTTTTAAAATCTGGGTTAATGATTCATCTATTAGTTCCTCCCCAAATATATATAATCCAGGCTATAAAACTACACACAGTAACTCACAGTAAGTGATTTGATTACATTTGATTGCAGTTCACCCCAGTTGAGTCTGCCTCTGGGCATTTAAGCAACCATGACTCGGTTAATCTTTATGAAGTTTACTAAATTACTTAGAAAGCTTAATAAATATTTCAATACGGATACCACCTTTTAGGAGATGTTAGTTGTTTTCAAATTTCAAAAGTGCATTTGTCTTTGCACAGTGCTGTGACCTCATGTGACTGAATGCTGCTGCTGTGGTGGTGGTGAGATATTGCTTCTTTGCACTGGGAGTGATTGTGGTATTGACAGCCGGCTCTGACTCTATATGCAAGCAACGTAGCTTCTGTGGTCCTGGAAAAAGTGACTGCACAAACAGAAGACCTCTCGAAAAGCCTGGCTGAACACTTCATCTGTTATCTTGGCTTAGCTGACGTCATGAACAAGATTGGTTAGAAAGTAAGCGTTCCTCTGTTTAACTACACAGACAGGGTTTGTCTGCTTGTCAGGGAGGTTTGTTTTAGTCTTGTTATGTTTTTGTTGGAAGGTAGAAGGTAATTATTACAACTATCTCTTTGGTATGCCACTTGCTGGCAGACCACACATCGTCTTAGATGTTTAGTTGTTTTTAGATTGATAAAGTGCTGAGATGAAGAAGATTATACAACATTAAATAAACTCAAAGCATTTCCATCCATCCATCCATCCATCCATTGCTGCTGCTTTATTTAAAATTAATAATCTATTCCTGTTTTGTTTTTTGACAAAATTGAGATTCTGTGAATGTGAAAACATATTTCTTTTTCAAATATATAACGATGCACAAAAATTTTGACCTACTTTGTTGAAAATTGTCAGAGTTTGTGCACCTGAGGTTTCAGGTGTTTCCCTTCCTGGTTTTTATACCATAAAGTCACCACACTCATGTACACAACTTAAATACATGTGAAACTGAACAGTAAAAACCCTTCTAACTACATGACTGTTCAATCCCTTTAGGGTTAAATTCTATAAACACAAAGGTCAAGCATCCAAGAAAATATGTTTGGGTATTATAGAAATATAAACTTTTCCTCCAACATTCAAAAAAAAAAAAAAAGGTCTCATCAATTGCAAACGGCTAAAAGTATTTTGATATTTAATTATTTCCAAACTTCTGTGTAGTTATACTGCTGTGTTTTCTTTATGTAATGTCAGTACATGAAGAATGCCTGGATGTATGTAGGGCTCACAGCTGCCTGTGAGCGTGGAGAGGGGTCCTGCTGGTGAGCTGGATTTATGAAAGGGAGTGAGACTATTGAGCGGCACTCGTGGCTTGACGCTGCCAGTGACCTTGGCTCCTGGAACTAATGGAAGTGGAGGACAGTGGGCTTGGTCTCTGTGCCTCTGTCAGACACTAAATCACAACTGTGTGTTGTTACTGCTGTGAGTTTTTGTCCTGTTAAACCAACTTGCTTGAGTATCATAATGTTGAGTTCAGGGACAAGAAGTTCAGGTCACAGTAATCACGGCTGCTGCCATGTGAAGTGTAGCAGTGGTCTTTTACTGACTGTGAGTTTTCTACAGGTACCGTGATAAATATTAAAGCACATGTTGCCTTTCTCTGTGGGCCCAGTTTCATTATGCATAGAATGTTTTCTTTATGCTGCCCTTATAATTGAATTTCGATTGGCAAGTTAAAAAAAGAGGAATGATGGTTGTCATTGACCTTTGTTCATATTGATTTGTCTGCATAACACAAAGCACACTGCGATTGATTATAGACTGTGGCTTGTTAAAGACAGATAACTATACAAGAGCCTCAGCACACTGTAACTAGTACTGTGTGTCGGTGTATATGTGGCGCCCCCTGGCGTTGACTGATCTTGCAACAGGGCAACTTGGAGATATTTGCAGCTTTAATTGAGTGGGGCTCTGTTTTTGCAGGTTGGCACAGTTATTTTTAGTATTTGTCTCCATGAATGTGTGTGTACAGGTTGGTAAGATGCTCGTTTGAGATCTGGTTGAACTCTGAAGCAGTCACAGCCATTCAAATAATGCATACTTCTGAAAAACAACATCCTCACAAGGCGCGTTAGAAACTAGGCAGGTAAAAATGTGTAAATATATTTTCCAAGTATCAGGGTTGAATAAGACTTAAAAAATATATTTTTTTAAAGAATTACATTAAGTCTGAGGGGAGAAAAGACATGGTAATGTTACCGTAAACCATTATTTTTGAAAATATAATAAAAGTGATTGGAGGGTTGTTCACAAAATGACAAGACCTCGCATACACCGCATTAATTCAGATAATAATTTGCATATGCAAAAATACCAAACAAAACCAAAACATCAAACACACACAATATATTTGCATAGTTGCAAACAATTCACGCAAATGCTTTAATAATTATTTCCCCAGCAACTGACAATGAATCTCACCTCCTATAAAGAGTGTATAGGGCTAAAGGGAAATTTTACTTCAGTCAAGAGCTTAAAATTTATTTAGCTGTCTAGCTTTTTATTGTCAGGCCAAACACAACCTTCTTTGATTTTTTTTCTCCAATAATTACTACTTGTTGAGCATGTGCCATCATCCATCACTTTTTATGTGCTTGAAAGAGGATCCCATGATGAGGGCAGGGCTACAATCAGGGAGGAAGAGCGAGAGGAGCAGAAGGGAGGGAGACACAGACTGACGGACAGAGTTCCCGTCTCCCTCTCTCTTTCTCTTAGTTGTAGTCTTGTCCTGCTTTTTACCCTGTGGTGTGTGTTTCAGCATGAGCATCAAGCAGAAACTTCAGCCTGTGAGTACAGCCTTACTGGGTCTTTCATGCTCCCTGCAGTTACCCTCAAAACTCTATTTCTTTTTCAGCTCCACATTCCTGTTTGTTAGCTGCCAGTGTTCCTTTTCCTGTTCTTCCTCACCCCATCTTTAGTCGTCTTCCGCCTCAAACTTCCAGCTTACTGAATATTTCTCCACGAGTTAGAAATGATCACTTGAGTCAGTTCAGCTGATGACATGTCAAAGTGACGTAACTTCACAAACAGATTACACGAGAACTGTGCAGTTAGAGCACTTTCAAATTTACTGAGGGGTTTTTAAGCTGAAAATAAATGCTACTTTTATTTTTGCATTATATTAATGGGATATTCACATCTTAAAGGCTTAATTTTATCTTTACTTATTTTTTATAGATACTATTTAAACTTTGAACTAAAATATTTCAAATGTTTTGTGCTTTGCATTGTTGCTTTATCCATATTATTATGAATATTTTATATTTCTACTATGAATACCTTAGAAGAAGCAGTTTCATATATATGTCTGTATCTATATGCATGTCTCTCACTTTTTCTCCCTCTTCATATTTATATGTGTATATATATATATATATATATATATATAAATATACACACACACACATATATATATATATATATATATATATATATATATATATATATATATATATATATATATATATATATATATATATATATATATATATATATATATATATATATATGCATATATTATACATATATATATATATATATATATATATATATATATATATATATATATATATATATGTATGCTGGATTATTACTATTATACAATATATATTTTAAATCGTGTTCTCTGATTACAGCTCTGCTGTCTTTTAAATCTAGTACAACTTGAAATGTATCAGCTTGATCTCTTCTCATGATGACTTTAAAGTTGGAGTACCAACAGAGAGCTGTAGCGTGCAAATCAGAGGTGCCTGTCGTTGTCTGGTCGTCATTATGAAACAGAGCTGTGGTGGACATCAATAACGTAACATTTCTTGGATGAGTGAACCTTTGCTCATGTGTTTACATTCTCATTACTGTGTTGTCTCTTCACATCTGTTCAGCTCCTGTGGTTAGTTGCTTACACACAAAAGTTTGTCACAGTTTGTTGTCCTAGATGGAGAATTCAATAAATTCTGTGCACTTTCTTCCATTTATGTCTGTTTTCCAAACTGAACGCTGTCTTGTTGGTCGTAAACCCAATTTATGAAGCAAGTGAAGCAGCCAACATCCCTTTACTGGAAATATTATTGAAACCTTGGTTATTCCTAGTGACCATCTTTTTTAATTTATATATAGTTCTCTGTCTTGAGAAAAAGTTTACTTTGACTATTTATGGAAACTGCTTTCATTCAAGCTGGGAAAGTGGAAGGGAAATGCATTTTTGAGGAGACTTTTTACCCCCTTAACGAACAAAAAAGTCTAAATATATATTATATTTTGCAAGAGAAGATGGGTTTACTGGGGATAGAGTGACTAGAAAGTGGTTTCTGGTTGCAGTAGCTGTAAGCTGCGGCTATGGATATGTGACAAATTAGAGGAAAAACTCTCGACTTGTGGAGATCCAAAGGCCCTGTTTTGTTGTTGGAGCATTTTGCTGGGTGCACTTCTCCCCTTGGATGGATAGCTCATGTATCAATCAATGCAATGTTCTTCTTAGTCATCAGATTTATCCTGTGGTGAAACATTTCTAGCTTGAATTAAGAGAAAAGAGAGAGATCTTTTCAAGCTTTACAGTGTCATCTCCATCAACAGGAGGGGAGGGATCACTTAATAGTTTAAGTATAAATAAGATGCACATCATATGTCATGGGCTTCACAGTCATCAGACTCTATCAGCTGGATACATATGGGAGATCTTTGGCCACAGGGTTTCACCCCACTCTCTTCACCAAAACACCAGATAAGAAGCTGTTTTGGTGAATATGGTTCATTCCCTGCAGTGGGCTTCAGGACTTGAGCCATAGCATGCCAAAAGCTTTTCCCTTTCAATTTCTCACTGATCTGTGTGCTTGCCGTACAAGTTCAGCTTCTTTTGCCATGATGACTATCAACATAATTATGCAAACTGAAATGTAAATGATGGTCTAACCACCAAAGGGTTTATAAGGACAAGAAGGACATGGAAACCCAACAGCATGTACAGCAGTTTAGCTCTCTGAGGTTCATGTAGATGTGAATGTCAGTTATAGTGCATTAGAAGAATAAAGCACTTTGATTTCTGCAAAGCCAGTTTGGCCAAATAGCTGACCTTTCCATTAACAGAAATTACCTAAAATCACTCCTCTGCATGAAGCCCAGTCGATGCCAGCACTTATTCCAGTCCGAAATTGATCAGATCGCTGGCAGAAAGGGTCACGTGGCTTAGACAAAGTGGCGATCACGTGGTGCAGCAGAGGCAGGTGAGGCTGCTGTGGACTCTCTAAAAAGGACAGTGATTTGGCTCGGTGAAGTGCATTTGAAGGGAGGATAGAAGAAGGCAGGAGCTGGGATGTGTGTTCATGGCAGTCAGCAGCAAACATATTTGTCTGGAAGAAAGTGATGAAGGAAGGGAGATGGGGAAGAAGGCAGGTGGGGCTGCAGAGAGTTTGGAGAAGCCTCCTCTGCTGCTGTGGACGCCAGGATGAGAACCTGGACATGGAAGCTCTCATTGTTGTACCGGTCAGTGGATCTTACTCATCACTGATTCAATCATTGGTAATTTTCTGATTTGTGTTGGTCTGTATTTAAATGGTACTCGACATATGAGTGGATTTGTGTTTTGCTCTTTTCTGCCACTCTGAAAGAAGAGTCAAGAGTTGTTTTTGAATCTCTTGCTGTTTTAAAAATATTTCCCATAGTTGTTAGAGCTTTCTGCCATTTTGTGTGCAAACTTGCTTAGAATACTTTGAGCAATGCACCATTTATTATAAATCAAAGCCTGATAGAGTTTTTTTGTTTGTAATTTTTTGCACTTTACCCGTGTTCATGATGAAGTTCATCATCTGAGACGCCATGGCACTTTAAGGGTGCAGTGGGGTGTGGTTAATGTAAAAGTAACCCAGTATCTATCTATTTATCACAGTACTGCTACACTTAATGGATTTCTTGCAGCTTTTATTGTAAATACTTGAGTTGGCACTAACAGTAATAATGAAAATTACAGTTATTCTTGGGCTATTGGTCTCTCGTGCACCATGTTCCTGCAATAAGTTCTGCTTTTTTCTGCTTGTTTTTCAGTTTTCCCAACCTTCATCTCATTTGGTCAGCAACAGCTACCAGACTGTTTTAACATACACTCTTTTAACTCTCTCTTTAACTCTTTTAAGGCACTATCAGTATGTTAGAATTTTTAAAAAAATGACTGAAATGAGTTTCGGCTGTTTTGTAAAGAACATAATTTTCATTTTAACTAAGAAAATTGGAGTTTGTTATTAAATTTCATTTTAGGGATAAAACCTGAAAAATATTAAATTCTAATAATTAAACCACAGTGAAAGCTGTTTAAATGATAACTTTAGATGCTGATTTACAGACCAAAACCATTTCACATTTTTATGTCAGAATAAAGTTATTGTTTTTGAATAAGGATAGTTGTTTGTTTGTGAGAACTGTGCACTTCCTTTACTCTCGTCTCAGACATTAGCTAATGTACAAGCCTCCCCCTTCTTCCTGTTTTAATTGTATGCTTCATAAAGTACTCTATATAGTATTTATATTATACTTTCTAGCTATGGGCCTTGGTCTTTCCTCCATTATTGATAACCTCCTCTGTATCCCATTGGCCTCTTATCAGGTGTTATCCCTCGGAGCTGACGTGCTACCAGAGTACAAGCTCCAGGCCCCGCGCATCCACAAATGGACCATCCTTCACTACAGCCCCTTCAAAGCAGTATGGGACTGGGTCATCCTGCTGCTGGTCATCTATACAGCCATCTTCACACCATACTCTGCTGCCTTCCTTCTCAATGAAGTGGAAGAAGAAACACAGAGGAGAATCTGTGGCTACACCTGCAACCCTCTCAATGTGGTGGACCTTGTGGTGGACGTCATGTTCATCGTGGACATCCTCATCAACTTCAGAACCACCTATGTGAACCATAACGACGAGGTGGTCAGCCACCCGGGACGCATCGCACAGCACTACTTCAAGGGCTGGTTCCTGATCGATATAGTTGCTGCCATCCCCTTTGACCTGCTCATATTTCGCTCTGGGTCTGAGGAGGTGAAAAAGCTATCTGAATATAACTTTGTGTTTCAGACAAAAGATTAAATGAAAAGTCTTCTTTTATAGCCTTTATGTGTAACTGCTTTTTACAGTTTTGCAGTAAAACTGGAAAATTACCCAAAACACAACTTTTTTACTAAAGTCAAATACAGAAAGTCCCAAAATACATTAAACCAGGACATAAAGCAGAGATTCAAAACAGGTAACTCAGGAAGCCCCCCAGCGCCATGGCACTGCTGTTATGAGTGGCAGCTCATGGCCTTTTAACTCTTACTAAGTGAACCAACTAACACGCCTTTGCTTTTTGTGCTGCAAATGTAGCTGTATTTGGTTTGGAGAAACTTTTATCTGTGATGTCCTTTTCCTTTTACCAGTTTATGTAAAATTGATATTTTTATAATAGTATGATAGAGTAATTATTGCAGGATAGCTGGAAGCATTATGGACAAATTAGAAGTGTTTATATGCATTTTAAGAAGATGAGTTACACATGGTAAACGTCCAGTCTGGCTATCCCTTTGTGCCCTCATGTAACCTAAAACTCACTGCTCAGCTTATTGACCAGTAGACAGTTTATTTCTGCATAGATTCAGTTCCATCGCTATTTTTTGTACTTCTAAAAGTCTGCTAATAGCACTAACATTAAATCTTCTCTGTCTTCAACAGCCTCAGACAACCACTCTTATTGGACTACTGAAGACGGCCAGACTTCTGAGGCTGGTGCGAGTGGCCAGGAAGTTGGATCGTTACTCAGAATATGGAGCTGCTGTTCTTTTCCTCCTTATGTGCACCTTTGCCCTCATTGCTCACTGGCTGGCCTGTATCTGGTACGCCATCGGTAATGTGGAGCGTCATGGCTCTGCTCGCATCGGTGGCATGAAGATTGGTTGGCTGGACAATCTGGCCGACCAGATTGGGAAATACTACAATGACACTGATCCAGCATCTGGCCCTTCAATCAAGGACAAGTATGTTACAGCCTTGTACTTCACCTTCAGCAGCCTGACTAGTGTGGGCTTTGGCAACGTCTCACCCAACACCAACCCAGAGAAGATCTTCTCCATCTGTGTCATGCTAATCGGCTGTGAGTAGAAAGGAAAAGGATCAGAAACATACAACGCTTCAGACTTCAAATCATTGAAGTAGAATCCAGAATATTTTGCTCTAACTCTGAAGCTCATCTTAGAAACTCTGGAGTAATTCAATTCTTCTTGCATATATTCAATCACTTAGGTGATGAAGAGTATATTCATTTTAATATGAGGAAAATTACAAAGATAATGTCACACAAATCAACAAGTTCAAGGAGAATCATGTGAAGAATTAGGTCAGTCGCCGTTTGTTAGCTGGTAAAATAAGTCCTGCAAGCTCTTACCTGTTTTTATGAGAACAACTTGTTCTGTTTACATAAATCCAGTACATCTTGAGCATACATACAGCCTTTGCTAGCCTATTTGTTAATGGTACAGAGATAGACAGGAGAAATATAATCAAACTTTATCACAACCCCAGGAGTAAATTGTTTCTGCCTTCTGTTCCATGCAGCTTTGATGTATGCCAGTATATTCGGAAACGTATCAGCCATCATTCAGAGACTTTACTCAGGCACGGCCCGCTACCACACCCAGATGCTGCGGGTCAAAGAGTTTATCCGTTTCCATCAGATCCCAGGAGGTCTGAGACAAAGGCTGGAGGAGTACTTCCAGCACGCCTGGTCCTACACAAACGGCATCGACATGAATGCTGTAAGAAAATGAAAAAACTCTGACTGCTACCTTCCCCTTATGAGCATGCTTTCGAAGTGCAAACATCAATGAATGTGCGCGTTCATGTACCTTGCAAGTACTTCTTGCTATCTTTAAAGCACCTAACTGAAGTACAAAATAATGTGTTACAATTTATAGAAACACTTGCTTTCCTCACGTTCTCAAACCTTTTTTTCTGCATGTGCTTCATTTGACCTACACTGACTGCTTAGCGTATTCTATGCTGTTGCAATGGCCCAGTTTTTGTGTGGTGATCTTTTAATGTCATGTAGTTCTTAAAAGTAGTAATCAGTGCAAATCCAGGCTTTATTTGATGCACTCAAAAACCCACTTGCTCCCCAAAAGAGAAAGTTTTTGTAATAGTCAACTCAACCGCTATCACACCATTTATTTCAAACGTTTTCAGAGACTTTTAGGGGCATCTTTGTGTTCACAGGGGGTATAGCTCAGTGGTAGAGCATTTGACTGCAGATCAAGAGGTCCCCAGTTCAACTCTGGGTGCCCCCTCTTCATTTACAGAGACTCATTGTTTCCAGTGTCTCATAGAGAGACCCACTTTTCAGATGTGATGTGCGTCATGTTGCTGGTTGGGCCATCCCTGCTAACCAGAGCGCAAGAGCAGAATCAGTGCCTGCCAATTCAATGAGGGAATAGCTTATCAATTGTAGCTCTCATCCTTTATGCCCTGCATGCATCAATCTCATACACTGCTCCCCTCCAGTCCTTTTTCATGTGCTTTCACATTACTTATTTTTTTTATGTTATAGAAGCAAAAAAAAAACATAACATGAAGAAAAAGTTAGATTTCCTGTGTCCAATTTGTTTCTTCCTGCAGGTTTTAAAGGGTTTCCCTGAGTGTCTGCAAGCTGATATCTGCCTTCATTTGAACCGCAGCTTGCTGCAGAACTGCAAAGCTTTTCGAGGTGCTAACAAAGGCTGCCTGCGGGCTCTGGCCATGCGATTTAAGACCACCCACGCTCCGCCGGGTGACACCCTAGTCCACAGTGGGGATATTCTCACTGCCCTATACTTCATTTCCAGAGGTTCTATAGAGATCCTCAGGGACGACGTGGTGGTGGCCATACTGGGTGAGCTGCAAGTTGCTAATAAAGACCTTCTTACTTGTTAACACTTTTTAAAAAAAATCATTGACTTATTCATTTATTTAAAATAATTATGACCAGAATACAATTTTCAAGTGTAAACAAAAAAAAATCACCACTTTTGGGTAAAACCAGTTTAATTTGTTTTTTAATTTATCTGATTAATAAATGTTTTGTATCTGTTTTATTTTGTGGTCCTGTTTGTTTCCCCCTTGCTCGTTCTTTGTCTTCCTGCAAAGTCACAGCCAGAACTGACATTGGCCCTTAGTTCACATCAGCACACATTTGTGTGTGTGTGTGTGCGTGTGTGTGTGTTGTGTGGCCAGAGGTGTTTGGGCACAGCTCCACTTTCATTCCACAGCGATTGATCATCAATAGAGCCAGCACTGGCTAATCCAGGCTGCACAGGTCATATGTTTGTGGCTGTGTTTGTGGGGACCACTGATTTGTGTTGAGCTGCTGTACTGCTGTGGATCAAGTCATTAAAAAAATAATAAAACAACTGACATTACGCTGTTATTGCTGATACAAGGATGGGCTTGCTTAATTGAATTTTCCACTCTTTTGCTGTGATGTATGTAGGAAAGAATGACATCTTTGGTGAACCCATCAATCTGTACGAGAGGCCAGGGAAATCCAGCGCTGATGTCAGGGCTTTGACATACTGTGATCTTCACAAGATCCTGAGGGACGACCTTCTGGAAGTGCTAGACATGTATCCCGATTTTTCCAACATGTTCTGGAACAATTTGGAGATCACCTTCAACTTGAGAGATGTGAGTGTTACACAGCATCCTGCTTGTGATTCGAGTTTAGAGTCATAGATTTATGCCGATTCTATTCTGTCAGTAAAAACGTAGCAAATCAACTGAGATGTTGTCATCATGATGTCATAAACATGCTCAAACTGCATTTTCTGCCCCGGTTTTAATCGGTCCCCTATACCTTTCCTCTCTGTGATGAGTGTAAGGGTTAGGGCAGAGATACCTGCCTTTCTCTTTTGGAAACAGGAACTTCCAGTTTGCCTCCGTGCTGATTTCTAGTGCTGTCAGGAAGATAAACTAGAACCATGTCTATCATTTCAAAGTAAATGAATCTATTACATTTTCCGAAATGCTCCCATATGACTTCATGACGTTGTTATTTCTTGTTATTTATAACTAATATATATAACAGTACAATAAATATAATAGAATAGCCTTTTATTGTCATTGCATGTGTACAATGAAATTGTGATCAAACATGTATAAAATGTCCATTAAAGACGTTTCTTTTCATACATTACTCTGTCAGTCCTGAAATAATTACACTGGCAAACTGGAGCTTTCCTGGTTTCTGAGTGTGGTGCCGTTTCAACTTAAAACTAAATGGCTTGGAAAAGCACTTAATGTGAGGGCCCTCCAGGCGAACATGCAAATATAGGCAAAGTGTGCAGGAGGGCTTAAAGGCAGGATTAAAACTAGGGCATTTGCACAACACACTCAGTAAGCATTGTGCCACAGCACTACAAATGGTCACCAATATCACAGGTAATCTTAAGTGGTAAAATCATAAAGATCTCACCTAAATTTTCTAAACATACTGACGGAAAATGTGCTGTATGTTTGTTTTAAGCTGGACATGTGGTTTGTAATTTTGAATTACTGAAGCTGATCTGTATCAGGTAGATAGAATAAACCAGCCAACCCCAGGCAGGGACTCTGAATGTGGCTATCGTCTGACGAGGCATCGGAGAAGCTCACTGCGTCGGAGAAACAGGCCAGGTGAGTAAGGGACGCAGCCTAACGCCAAATGCTCCTGTATCAACTTATTGTCTTATTCCTATCTGTGCTGACTCTGTGTGCACAGATGGGATGGATCGTGAAGACCCTTACCCAGATCAATCGCGCTCGATGTCAAACCACCACCGGGGAACAATGGCAGGATCTCATTGGGAAGACCTCTGCAGCAGTGCTAGTATATGTTCACAGTCTAGTGATGAAGAAATGAAGCCCATAGGACACAGCAAAGGGGAGTTGTACCCCCATGCGGGTGATACCAGAGACTATCCATCAGCAGTAGTCAACCTTCTGCCTCACAGTGGACCTTCAGCTGGAATTGGGCCACCTGTAGACCTTGGAGGACCTCCATACTCAGGTAAAATCCACTTAAAACACTTTCATCATCCACCCTTTACCTAACATCCAAGTCTTTGGAACCCACGCAGGCACAGAGAGCACAAAAACTCCACAAATTAAAATTTTCTGTTCCATTTTAAATTGCTGATAGATAAATAAAAAATAACTGTGTAGTAATACACTTGCATATTTTAACAAACGTTTTTCCAAGAAATGATTGTTCTTTTACTTCTGCACAGCAACAACCCCTATCAGCATGCCAGGCCTGTATAGCTACTGGCCAGACCGCAGAGCAAGCCAGTTTTCGGACAGCCAGAGGCGGCCGTCCTCAGTAAGGGCGAGTTTTCACCCTTCACCCTGTGCTGAAGATCGGCCGAGTGAGCTAGAGTCTCGATTGGAGCTGCTTCAGTCACAATTAAACCGGTAAGCTTGTCTTATGTCAGGGGTGGGCAACTCCAGGCCTCGAGGGCCGGTGTCCTGCAGGTTTTTGATGTGTCCTGAGCCAACACAGCCGATTTAAATGGCTAAATTACCTCCTCAACATGTCTTGTAGTTCTCCAGAGGCCTGGTAATGAACTAATCATTTGATTCAGGTGTGTCTAAAACCTGCAGGACACCGGCCCTTGAGGCCTGGAGTTGCCCACCCATGTCTTATGTTGTTTTAAAGTTAAAGAAAGAAACAATAAGGGGGCACCCGGATTTGAACCAGGGACCTCTTGATCTGCAGTCAAATGCTCTACCACTGAGCTATACCCCCAGTGCTGTGGACTATGGGAGGTGGATGCATTTGTCACTGTTGTCCCAAGGCGGTGTTTGCATTTCAGGAGTGTTTTAGAGCTCTGCCTTTCTTTCTGTGTTTGCATATCACTTTCCAGCTGAGTGCTTACTACATGGGGCTATTTTGCATGTGTGTGAGAGAAAAGGAGGAGTAAGAACAAAAAGAAAAAGAGATAAGAAGGGTCAGGGGTGAGACTGAAAATGTCCATCATGTGTATTTTCTTTTAACTGCCTGCCTGACTGCTTCTACATGAATGATCGTGATGATTCTATAGCGACAGATAGAGAAAAGTGTAGCAGACACTTTAAAAGGAGAGGAAAACACTCTAAACCTTTTTAGAAGTGTTTTGACCAGCATCAAATCAAAGAAAAAAAGGTGTGAAAGAGTCTTGAAGCCATAAATCTTTGTCTTCTTGTCTTGTCTAGACTGGAGACCCGTATGACTGCAGACATTAATGTGATCCTGCAGCTCCTTCAGAGACAGATGGCTCCGGTGCCTCCGGCCTACAGCGCTGTGTCCCCCAGCCCTCACCCACCTCATCCCACCACACTATACAGCACGGGCACACCCACAATCCACACCGTCCCTCCAAAGCAGCCACCACAGATCGACAGCACTGCCTCACTACTCCAGGTGCTTTACTTATCATATGCTGTGTCCAATAAGATTGCTCCTCTGTAGTCATCACTTTTTTGACACTTTTGCCAGAAATACTACTTAAGCAATTCAATTCAGTCCATCAGAATTGAAAAAGAAAATAAGACCTTAAGACATCCATAATTCTGAAAGGAAAAAGAATAACAGAGATATCTGATAAATCTACAAGTCAAACAATGATTGTCATCTCCAGGTTTCAAGATAACAGACTGCCTCTTCCCCCAATCATCATTTATCTCTTGCATTATCTGTAGCAAGAGATCAGTTAATGCAGGATTTTTCTTCCTTGCTTTTAGATTCAGAGCACTTTTTTAGCCCTAACCATCCATAATATTAAACTAACTTTTTTTTTTAAATTAAACTCTAAAAAAAGTACAAGCTCATACATGGTGGTACTATTTATTTAACATTTAAGCAGAACATAACAGTGTTTGCTTTGATTCAGTTCTCTTGTGCTCTTTAATAAATGTGGCCACATTCATAATGATTACAGTTGTACAGTAGGGCTTGAAAGATTCTGACCTTTGTGTCCATCAGAACTTTAGTCAGGCCGTTTATTTAATTAAATTATACACGACATACATCTAATCTTGTATTGACTAATACTTCTCTGTCTTTCCAGAGTCCAGACTCTGACTGCAAGCACAAATCCAAGGATTCCCTGTCCAGCGGGATCCATCTCACTGTGGCATCAGATGACACCATGTCCATGTCACCAGAGGCAGACCCACCACATCTACCCTCTGTGGACCTCACCCCTCCTCAGATCTTCTGCTCTGGAGACCCAGAGCCTTCGGGACTTCTGTGTGGCACCCAGCGCTTCCCCTCTCTCCCGGAGCACCTGGAGATCTCCACAGAAATGCAGGAGATCCAGAGGCATGTCTCTGATCCTGTCCTGCCGGGCAGCTAGAAGAGCTATCACCGACCCTGACACCCTACAGCCTGGTACTTTGGACAGGACAGCCATATTTCCCCCACATCGGTACTTCCTTCCCATTTAAACCTCCTCTCCTGTTCAGATGCTGCTGTGGAGCGTGGGATGCCTTGCCTTTCACATCACAGAGGGTACACAGTGCCTCGAGTTTCTCAAGCACAGACCGAACATTGCCCTCAAAGGCTGCTGTAGTTTTGTGCTCCAGCATCCCATCACTCCCAAAGTCCTGTGCAATAAAGAGCAGGATGGTGCACTGACATCTACAGGACATGCCAAGCAGTCACTGGATCTCAAAGCTACACCAACTGCTCCTACATGGAGGCGTCCTTGAAGAGAAGTGAAATGACAAGAAAGAATTAAGAGGTTTCACGTTTGAAGAATTATCTGCAGTCACTTTGTGTAAGAATTGCACATTTAGATTTGAACATAGAAAACTATAATCAGCTATTTGGAAATGAAATTATTTTCATATTGCAAATATTTATGGGTACATTCAGGACCATGCACTTAGTAAATGTAACAACTGTGAGTGGTTTAGGTTCAGTGTTTTGTTGTTGTTGTGTATGTTTAAAAATATCAAAAAGTCGTACAATAACTGTCTCACACACCGTGAAGGATGACGATTTATGGCAGACGTAGGAGAAAGCGTCATTTTCATCTCATATTTCCTGTTGCGGCATTTTGATGTGAATGAAAACTTGTTAAGCGTGTCATGAGAAAATATTAGAATATACACAATGAAGCAGCACAGAACAAAACAAAAAAACGTCAAAGTTTCATGTACATTTAAATATAGCTCTTACAGTTTTGTTTTTGGTCACGAATGCTTTGATTGCTCCCGTTTCTGTGTTTGTTTATCCGCTCGCCTCAGACGTGTGTCAACTATTTCTCAAAGCAGCGTGGTCACGCGGTTTCATAACGCTCCTGATGTGTTTATCTGAAAGTGCCAACAATGAAGGACTTGTTCTCTCAGTTATTTTGACTCGCAGTGGACAAACTGCACCCTGGACGCACGTAAAGGGAAATCAGCTTAGTGGCAGTTGAAGTGGATGGTAACTGTCAATCGCATACAGGCGCAGAGACGACATCTAAATCCGCGCCGAGATGATCTCTCAGTTTCAGCCACGGGGTGAATGTAATGACCTTTTAAGCATTTATAATTCTGTGAAAGGCTTCTTGAAGCACAGATTCCTGTTGTCTTTTTTAGATTAAAGACACACCACAGTTACTTCCTTTTGTTTTCCAAGTAACTTACCTGAGCGCTGGGATAATAACTGCAATGCCAAATGGAACATTGCAAACACTTCAAAATAACAGAACACATTAAAGCTATGTTTAAAAAGTTTTTAAATGAATATATAAAATATTTTCATTTAGGAGGATAGGTTTTCCTAAATATTGTACACCTCAGTCTGATGTCTGTCTTGTCTGTCTAAGCCCCGATCAACAAGTTGTAAGAATACGTGTATAAAAGCAAAAAGTCTTGATGTGAATTTGGCCAACCTCACATTCAAATTCAACTTTTTTTTGCACCTCTGCACCGTTTTCAATTAGGCTGATGTTTTTACGTCTCTCAAATGAAGGGCGCTTATGTCCCCTTGCTGTTGTGTCACTGCAGTGGCAGCTGGATGTCCTCTAATTTGTCAAAACAGCGAAGCCAAGGGGAGCAGTTGATGAGGGAAGATGACTTGTGTGGCCAAAAAACTCAGGGCATCACACAAGAACTCCTTGTTGATAGTCTAACACTCGGGACAACTTTATAGTGCACAACAGGATGAAACCAGTTTAGTATCCTCCTGGGCTTCCTCTTCACCCGACATGTGAAGAGGAAACTGTCCACTGATGAAAAAGCTCAGTTCCTGGAAACCCAGCTTCCGTTGCCAGTGGTGAGCCTCCGCTCAAAATTTGGGTCAGTGCAATACAAAAGTTAATGTTTAATTTCTGTGACAAATTTAAAGCATGTGCCCAGCATAAGTGGTCATAACATGACTTCTAGGGAGTGATCTAAATTTATCAGCTGCACAGAAAGCTGAGTGGAAGAGCAGATTAGCCCAATTTAACATTGGAAAGCTGCACCTTCAAGACTTTTCAGGAGGAATAGTAGTAAATTCTTATGAAAAGCAAGTATCAGACCTTAAAATTATGGATGGGAAGTGCAATGTTGAGGTTTTTTTGCACTGAAAAGAAAAAAGCTACCTGTATTACAAGAACAGTGTTTTTGACCTATCAGGGAACTGACAACTAAGCAGAGGAAAGGACAGTACTGCACCTGTAGGGGGTATAGCTCAGTGGTAGAGCATTTGACTGCAGATCAAGAGGTCCCCGGTTCAAATCCGGGTGCCCCCTCTTTTCACCCTTCTACCAATACAAACTGAAATTATGTTTATAGTAGTGAGGCAACTGAGCGGAAGGTGAAAATGACCCCGAACTGTAAATAGAAAGCTCTGGCTCTCTGAGAACTGCAGGATGAATGTGCTGACAGCAGTAGCTTTCTAAATAGATTAACTCGTGCCATGCAAAGGCAGCAACAGTAAAACAATCTTACAAAACTTGGGGGAAAAGAAATAAGGCAACACAAGGCTTAGTTTGTAAGACATGGAGGAATACAATTTATTTGAGTAAATTCCATATTAAACTTTATGAAAAGAAAAAAACTACGGCATGAACACTTGTCTTACAAACAACTTGAGTTGATATATTTATATGTATGTACAATTTGCCTTGTAATGGCATGCTACAAGGACATGACCCTTTAATTATTGAAAACAACAACAAAAAAAAGAGGCAGACATAAACAGTCAGAAAGTTGTTTCCTCCCATTTTTACAGCTCACGCGCATGAAAAAAAAAAAAAATGCAGCTTTCCAAGCACAACATTCTACATGTAAAAATAAGACAAAGAGGAGAATAATTGAATAATTTGAGGGGGATAAAAGGCTGAACAACATTGCTCTGGTAGGTTTTGAGTGCTGCTGTACATGGCTGCTTCACAGCATCGCCAGCCGAACTAAAACACAACATATGATGACACATCACCGCAGCGACAACATGAACCCTCTCAGGTTATTTTACATTTTTCGAAAAGTTGCACCAATCACAAGCTCTAGCCTGGGCACAGTCATCTGGAGAGAGTACATACACCCAAATTTAACAGCTTTAACTGCCACAAGGGTAAACAAGACTGCAATATATTAATCCTCGAATTATCGATAAAAAGGTATGCATTCACGAGAAAGGCTACAACATATTCCTACATATTAGAGAGGTCATCTTCTGGCACCTACAGTAGCTGGTATCAACCTTTAAAAAGGAAACTGATGAAATGTACAAGGAAGGTAAACCCTTCATGAATATCACACGGCTGGCTACAAATCACACAGAGGAGTACAAAAATCGGACTTTCATACGCAGCAGCTCAAAGCATCGTGTCTCTTCCACCTGCTGAACACTACCTTGTGAGCAAAATAAATAAGTGCTTAAACACGGTTAATATAACAGTAAAGACGTGGAAAAAAACATTGTAAACCAGGTTATTGCGGAGCAGGTGTTTAATATTCCAAACACATTCAGAGAGTTCACTCGACACCTCATCCTCGTCTTGAAAACGGAGGAATGAGAACTGAAAAAAAAGTCCAGATCTGAAATGGCGCTCCTTCTCCGTGACTTCACACACGCAGGATCTCCAGGCAGTTGTTATAGCAGATGGCGATCCAGTCCGGCTGCGTGGAGGCCCACTGCACGTTGTTGATCTCGCCTTCAGCGGTGTAGGCCAGGATCGGGTCCTCAATGGCCCGTGGCATCTGTTGGATGTCCCAGATCAGGGCCTGGTGGTCGTCAGCTTAGAGGAGACGGAAAGAAAAGGGAACAATAAAATTTAAACAGTCAATTAATTATTTTAAAAAAAACGAAAAGAGCACTCGGGAAGCGGGCAATGCAGAGATATCGGTGCTGAGATGGAAATAAAATGTTTAAGTGCTTCCTCTAACATAATTATGCCAGGGCTGGGCAAAATAACTTTAAAGAAAATGTAACAAAATGAGCACATTGCTAATATTGAATTTTCTTAAAAGCAGCAAAGAACAGTGCACCTTTCTATCCAGAACCTGGCTTAAAGCTGGAAAACTGCCCTTCTGATCTATTCTGACGTGATGATGTGCAGAAGAGTCATCTTAAATTGTGAATCGAATCTTTGTTGTGCTTTCTAGGACAACAAATACAACATTTGGATTAACTGCTGCACTGAATATTTGGCCTATCCACAGGCTTTTTATGACTGATTTTATTAACTTAATCACTCACATACTGACAACAAAGAGAGGGCTGTTTGAGTTCCCACAAAAAAAAAAGAAAATGGGACAGGCAAAGCACTCTTCTTTAAAGAGAAGTCTCACCCAACGCACTTTTACAACACTAAAGTGTTTTTATTAAATATCGTTTTGTATTTCTGCCCAAACTTATTTTAAGTAGACAAATGTTGGTTTTGGTGTTTAAAGTAAAATCATTCCACTTTGTTAAGGTCATGGTTTACAAGACAAATCAAATCATTTGTGCAGTTATTTCATGTCCTAAAATACGTGAGACTCAGCACGGAAAAACCACCCATAAAAAACAGCCTGACGCTGCCAAGAAAAGAAATTTCCGATAATTCAAAGTTTGCTATCTCAACCTCACAGTCTGCAAAACTTCTAAAATAAACTGTAAATTAACCATGCACTATTTTGCTCCATATCCTCATCCAGAAAACATTTTGGCTATAAGGGGAAACCCCCACTCACGGCGTGGGGAGTGAGTGCGACAGTCAGTATTTATCTATTTGCATTGTTACTAAACCAAAATAATTCAAAGAACAGACACAGTTTGCGATTTTAAATGAAAAATTCTGAAGAAACAAACAAAGACAGATCAAATCTGTTTTTGCATGTTAATCTAGATGTTTTGAAATTTTAAGAAATCTAAAAAAAAATGTTTTGTAAAAAAAAATGTAAAAATAAATAAATGAAAGTGCTGAACTTTAGGTTTTTGCATGCTGCGTCACTTCTTTTTGTTGTTTTCACTGTTGCTTGGCAGTAGGTAATGCATTGCCTTGCCCAAATATGGTCGAAGCTGTTTGCCATATATCATAAAACCACAAAAATAAAATAGCATGTTATAATCTTTTACATAATGCACCAATTAAACATTTCATGGCCCGTGACATCAGAAGCAGGACATACGACTACAGCCAAAAGCCTCAATTATAGCCCATTACAGACATGGACAGGTGGAGACCTGATGGCCAAATAATCATCACTGTTACACTTTTTAAAGTGTGCTTAAAGTCCGCTGCCTGTGGTGGATGGAGCGTGTTTGTAGTTGGTGGAAATGGAACAACAGTACTTAATGGGCCAATCATAATATTTCCCAATTTTCCCACTGAAGGATAAAGCCCCACTAAACAGTTAAAATACCCACACGTAGCTTTTGTCATATTGTATATGTCGCTATTTGTCTTAAGCATATAAAAATACGAGTAAATGACTTTGTAGCATGAGTCCTGTTTTTCTGTTTCTAAGAAGAGAATATAGTACAGTCCTGTTTTTTAATATTACAAATCAAAATCCAGCATATTGGCATCTTACAAGCCTTTAAAAACACAAATATAAACTTCTAGTTAAACACTGAAGTGTGTTATTTTATGTCTTAGCAGTACCTGAGATCACACATCTCCATGAGTGGTTCTAATTTTAATGAAGCCCTGCTTGCAGTTCGCTTACCTGCGGTGCAGATGTGACATGAGGAGTGCGGTGCCCACGCGATGCCGTTAACACAAGCGCGATGGTTGTTCAGCCGAGCCACTGGAGTGCAGGGCACACGTACGTCCAGGATAACCACCTATTAAACAAAAAGATTTCAAATTACATAATAATAAAACTATTTTCCTCATACAGATAAAATGTGGCCTGATGTTAAGGTCTTTGCTGGGAAATCTCCTTCTGCTGAGGTATTTAATGGAAAACTCTGGAGCAGGTACTTTGATAATTACATGCCCATAAAAATCTAAATGTTACTTTTTTATGCTCCCTAAAACAAAAAAGTGTTATAGTATTTTAAAGCAAACTCACCTCCATGCCGTCCATGGCCATCGTGGCCAGGTAGTTGGGGTCCTGTTTGTTCCAGCAGAGACGGAGGAGCGGGTGGTGCTGGGGGTCCTCGTAGATGATGGTGCTGTGCTCGAGGTGTCGCAGGTCAAACATGCGGACGGATCCATCGGCTCCAACAGAGGCGAACATGTCTCTGCCACCTCCTGCACGGCTGAACGCGATGTCATACACCTGGAGAGACAAACAGCTGGATTCAATTAAATATTCCTCTGCATACACAGCAACACAGGGATCACTTCTGGGCTCCAAACACACACACACACCTCTTTGTCGTGGGCGATCAGCTGGGTCTTCACGTGTCCAGACACAAGGTTAACTCGTCCCAACACCTGGCCGGTTTCCAACCCCCAGATTGTGCAGGTGGTGTCAATACTGGAAGTACCTGCAGAAAAAGCAACACAGCTTAATGATTTCAAAGGTCACAAAAGAAAGAAAAACTACATTCAATTTAGTAACTCTTTACAGTTTATGACATACTGGGTTACTTACCAAGTAGATTAGGATCCACTTCATTCCAGTCGAAGGAGGTGAGGGGAGCGCAGAAGTCTGAGTTCTTGTTGTTATTCAGCAAACATTCAAGACGTGTTTCTGTGTCGCTGACCTGAAACACAAACCCAAGGACTCTTACAACAAGTGCTACCAGCTAATGTGCCACCAGCATGCCACCAGGACGAAAAAAAAAAAATCTTTTAGCCCTTTTACATGCAGTTGTGCATTTCAGCAGCAGACAAGTTAAATAAGGCTGGAAATACCGTTTTTACTTTTGCTATGAAAACATTAAAAAAAAAAAAAAAAAAGACCAAATGCATCTTCTTAAAAGTCCTCAACAATTCACAAATGTAATATTTCCTGCTTTGAAAACAGCTGGATATGTTTTTAGCAACTAAAGAGGATTAAATCATGCATTTGTTCCATGAGGTAATAGTTACAACAGCGGGACACTTTCAGTTCATAATAAAGAAGTAAAATGTGGGTCATTGATGTGTTATTAATAGTTTTTTTTAACAACTGCAAAGTTCCATAGCGCAGAGACACAGAATAGTTCTTATTTGTTAACACAACTGGCTGGCTGATCCTCTAGATACATTTGTTATCTGCTCATTTTATCTCCTAAGACTTTAACAAGAAGAATCATGCATTCATTTCATCCCAGTTAAATTAATGCAAATTCTTCTTCGCCCCACAAGCTCTTACATTTAATCAGGTGACTTACTCCCCGTCTGTTTTAGAGTACAATTTAAAACATTATAGTAGGTATTAAAAATATTTAATGATCACTTTAAAAGCCAGTAGGTCATAAAGAGATGTCATCTTGATCTCTTCCCTGTTATTCTTCATCTTTCAACTGCTGCTTTTAGAGCACAGCAGCTCATCTCTCTCCATCTCACCCTGTCTCTAAGCATCCTCTTCTGTCACACCAACCCTCTGCATGTCCTTTCTCATTACATCTATGAATCTTCTCTCTGTAGTCCTCCTATTTTACTCCTGTCTGGCAGCTCCATATTCAGGCCTCCTTTGACCAATATTCACCATATCTCCCTATGCACATGTCCAAACCATCTCAGCCTTGCCTCTTTAAATCTGGCTCCAAACCACTCAACCTGAGCTTTCCCTCTGATGCACTCATTTCTAATCATGTCTAATCTCACTATCAGCCTGTAAACCTTCCCTCTCACTCCTCCTATCCTTGTGCTACAAATCACCCCAGAAACTGATCTCCACTCCCTGCCCGCACTCTCTTCTTCACCTCTCTTGCCTACCTATGCTGCTTGCGTCTTCATTGTTACACGTATCCCCCTCTCATTCACTCACATATATTCTGTTTTGATTCTCCTAATAATTTAATCTTCTCTAGAACATACCTCCACTTCTCCAGACTCTCTTCCACCTGCTCCCTACTCTCACTACAGATCACGATATCATGTGAACATCACAGTCCATGGATGCGCCTGTCTGACCTCATCTCTCAGCCTGTCCATCACCAGTGGGGGCACAGAGCTGATCCTCACCACTGTCATGCTGTACTCATACATGTCTTCCAGCACGCTCGCTCCTGTGTGGTCACCCCTTTGCTCAAAACATACTACTCTAACCGTGTCTTGTTTGCCGTTTTCTTTTAAGTCACTTTTGGAAACTCAAGGTTTTAATTCATATTATAATTTCTATTATATTTTGCTTGTTCTCTTTGTAGCGTGTTCAGGATTTTCCTATATAAAACAGTTATCTGTATTCTTACCCTCCAAATGCGCAGGTAGTCCCCACTGGTGGCCAGTAGGTCTGGATAGACCCCCTTCGTGTCTGGGATCCACATGATCTTGGTGGTGGGGTAAGGGTGGTCAAATGTGTTCCTGCAGACAAACTCTGAGCTCTCTTCCTCCAGACCCACCAGCTGAACCTGTGCAGGAGGGAAAAACATCTCCTGTCATATCAAACAGATGACCTGATATACCGGGAATGAAACCAAATGACTGTTCCCAAGGGGGTTCGGAGTGGCGTTACTACGGGATATTATTAGTAATACACAACAAAAGACGCGCTGGTTATTAACGCATATGCACACTGTTGCTGTTTTAGTTTTACTGGTAAATAACAACAGATCGGACATTGTTATTGTACGCTAGGGCAGCTAGCATTAGCATTAATTCGTCAACGCTGCGTTAGCTGCTGGCGGCCCAAACCACACTGCGCACCTTATTGTTGTATTCCTCCACGAAGCTGCCGAGAGCCAGCCGAAACCGTTTGTCCGGACGGACGCTCCAGTTCATGGCGTACACCGTCCATGGCGCTTCGTATTTGTAGATTTCTTTTCTTTTGCCGTGAAGAGACATCCCCCCTCGAACTGCAGCCAACACACCAGCGTCAGCGAACTGCGATTTAAGTAGTCCCACGAGCGAAGTTCGACCGCTTCTTTAACTTGTATGAACAAATGACGGCAGACACGGCGACAGCGGCTATTTAAATGAGCAAATCTTGTCTGAAAGCAACGTTTACCACCACGTTACTTAACAAAGAGTACCATCGCTGGCTTCAACCTGAAGAAAAGGTCAAGTCACACGATATCCAGATGACTTCCGGTTAGTATTTCCAACATAAAAGCCCCTCTACTCTTGAATTTATTGGCGGTCAGCGAAGAAGCTTGGAGATGCATTACCGCCACCTGATGGTTGGATGTAAATACCGGGTGATTAAAAGGTGGAAACCGTCTCTGTCCCTGTCTCCCTGTAGCGCCTGTGCTTCTTCCCAGGTTAAACCAAAACGAAACTAAAAGCTAAAACTAGTTGTGAAAAATAATTTTGTTTACTAAAATAAATATAAAAAATAGACTTTTGAGAAATAATTAAAACTGAAACGATTTTGTGAACGTGGAAAACAAACTGAAACAATAATCAAATCTGAGTTGAACCAGTGTTTGAAAATGCTGAAATAGAGCAAATATTTTCTCCTTTTTCTTCCTAAAAATTTCCAGACAAACATACAATCCATAATCTCATCACAAATGCAACTATTTCCTTTTTACTTGCGGAAAAAAGTCGAAGAATGCTAGTTACTTTGCCTTTGTGTCTAAACCACCTATGAGTAAATTGTCTTTAGTAACATCATATTCATACAGCTAATTTGCAACGATTGATTTCTTCTCACTCGTGTGCTTTTGTTGTATAATGGCATAATAAGGACTACACTACGTTTTTCATAATCAGCATTCACACTGCTTTGTTAATGTGTAATGTACTGCAGTGTTTTTCTGCAGTTACTCTAAATATACGTTAAAATAGTATAAATGATTTACAGTTAATATATTTAATGATTTTAACCAATGACTGTATAAAAGATGGACAACGCGACAGCGCCTCCTCCCATTGTGCAAAAATGAAGCCAAAATATCCCGCTTGTGGAGGCTGCTATCTTGCAAATTTGGAGCCAGAGTCTGCGCAGTAGTGACTTGAGGTGGAGCGACTGTGTAACGCTCCCGCCCACACACCCGCTGGACGTGACCGCAAACACGCCCCCTACACTTTTTACGTAGCCCGGCTGCTCGAGTTTTTTTTTTTTGCTGGTTTACCGCGACTGACGACTTGTTTAAAAACATCAGCAGAACGTTTCAGTAGTGTAGTCTAATTTGTTCTTTTCATTTAATAACAGAGTCCATATTATATCAACAGCTACATTCACCCTGGAGAGAAACTAGTGAGGGAGACCATCAGGACCAAGCTGGGTTTCCTGGGTCCAGAGGTTTGGAGACACTTCTTCCCTTTCTTTCATCGCAGCTGTCCTGTGCCAGATGTTCTGTTGACCCACTGAAAGAGGCATCATTTAAGAAACAACAGGAACACTGAAGCTCATCACATTGATCAAGCAGGACTCATGATCTTCACCAGCAGCTCCCTCACAGGGAAATCTTTAGCACTCCTCCGTAGGCCCGCCCCAGGAGATGGATAAACCCAGCATTTCATGAACACTGTGATGGAGACATTTGGTTTGTGTAATGTTAAAAATACTCGGATACTCCCCAGAGGCTCCAGATTTTTACATAAAAGATATTATATTCAGTCCTGTAGAAAGTTATATATTTAAAAATATATGATCCTCTCTGGTTACTCTGGTATGAATAACTCTGAATCACTTTATGGTAAACAACACACTATCTGCAAAAAACTGTTAAAGAATTCCAGATGACAAGTTTGTAGTTCAACATACAAGTGATGACCTTTGACCTTCATCAAGTTTTATTTAATTGTGTTAGAGAAAATCTCATATGCTCTTCATGCAGCTGAGTACATCTAGTGTTTAAAACTGAAGCTGTGCAGGTCTGAGATCAGCAGCTTTGTGAAACACCAAACTGCAGTTAATGCTGATATATAGTGACACAGTTACAGGGGTGATTAATCCTTTTGTTTTTTTGTCTTTAACTTTATCAATAAAACAGCTGCAGCTTTCACTACAGCACATGTGGTACTTTAACCTTTGTATTGTTTTCATCAGTTCATTTTGCAGTTAACATGTGAACATGTTGGATGATCTGTCTGCTGTCACTGGGTGGTGCTGAGGTCTGAATCTGAGGGTAGCTCCTGTAATCACAAAGAGAACAGAACCATCAAACTCCAATATAAATTTTATCCCTCAAAATTGAAATAAAGCTGATTCTTCTTGTTACCGTCTTTGCAGATGTGGCAAGATACTGAAAACATGCTGTTTGCACATATTAAATATTCAGCTCTGCACAGGAGCTGACTTGTGTCAAACCAGCCTCTGTTTGTTTTCTGTTCCCTGTGTATTCAAAGTATTACGGGAATGGATGTGGAAACCGGATTTCAAAATAAAAGCCAACTTCGAGTGAATTAACAGATATGTTAAGAACATAATAACATATAATTTAGGCTTGTTTACAAACTCTAATGTTAGATCTACATGACACATTGTACCATAATAGCACCCTGTCGATATCAAGGCCATCTTATTTTGGATTTCAAAGTAAAAGCCCTGTGAATTTTCTTTTTCTTTTTTTGAACTACTCTTTCAGTGACTTCAGAATGCTCTTAAGAGCAAAAGTCATATTTCAAAAGACTAGTTGCATTTTACATCAACACTATCCAGCCACAGAAATTTGAAATTGCCCATATTTGACTTACTCTTCTAAGAATTTCAAAATGCTCTTAAAAGAAAAAATCCACAGGATAATTTCATTCTATATTAACAGTATAAAGCCCCACAGTGATACCATGTCAATATCAAGTCAGTCTGAGTTTACTTTCCAAAGTAATGGCCTGTTGAAACTGCCCATTTAAGACCTAACTGTCAGTGGTTTCAGAAAGCTCTAAAAGGGAAGTTTTCAGTTTCCACAAGGTAATTCCACGTTAGATCAACAGTATACAACCCCACAGTGACACCATATCAATATCAAGTCATTCTAATTTGACCTTCCAAAATAAAAGTATTTTCAAATTGCCCATATACGACCTACTCTTTTACCGATTTTAAATTGCTCTAAAAATGAAAATTGCTGCTTCCACAGGATAATTTCACTTTAGATAAACAGTATACAACCTCATGATGTTGCCAAGTCAATTTCAAGGCATTCTGATTTGACCTTCCAAAATAAAAGCCTTTTCAAAATGCCAAGATATGACCTACTCTTTTAACGATTTCCAAATGCTCTAAAAATGAAAATTGCTGTTTCCACAGGATGAATCCATGTTAGATCAAAAGTATCCAACCTCGCCATGGTACCAAGTCAATTTCAAGTCATTTTGATTTTGCCTTCCAAAATAATGGCCTGTTGAAAATGCCCATAATTTACCTAACTTTCAGTGATTTCAGAATGCTCTAAAAAGGAAAATTTCTGTTTCCACAGGGTAATTCCACTTCAGATCAACAGTTTCCAACCTCGCAATGTTACCATATCAATTTCAGGTCATTCTGATTTTGCCTGTCAAAGTAATGGCCCATTGGAACTGCCCACATATGACTTACTCATTTAACAGTTTCAAAATGCTCTTAAATTGAAATTTGCTGTCTCCACAGGAGGAATCCA